>NC_074720.1:42951144-43267828 GCF_947242115.1 Biomphalaria glabrata
CTAACTATACGAATTTATTGAGCTACATTAAAAAGAAAGTAATTATTTTAATCATCAGTATACATATGGTTAATATGTGTAAAGGTGTATTTTTTTTTTTGTAAGTCAATGTGTTCCTGTATTGTATCCTTGAAAGTAGGTCAGTGGCTACACATATAGGCCTAGATCTAATGTAAGTAGGTCAAATGTTTGTTCAAATAATGTTTATTTGCAAATAGATCAATGTATTCATGTGTGTACGTGTAAGAGTCACAGTGTCTTCTTACTATAAGTAATTGTAGGTCAACATGTTCATTTAAGTAATATAGTTAGTAGGTCAAAGTGTTCATATGTGTACCTGTAAGTAGGTCATTGTGTGTTCCAACATGTTACGTAAGTAGGTCAACATATACAAATGTGTACTTCTAAGTAGGTCAATGTATTGAAATGTGTACTTTTAAAGTAGGTCAATGTATTTAAATGTGTACTTCTAAGTAAATTAATGTATTAAAATGTGTACTTGTAAATAGGTCATTCACTGTGTGCTAAAATGTGTGCTTTTATTACGTCACTGTGTCATCAAATAATGTATACTTGAAATTAGGCCAGTAGGTCAATGTGTATTTGTAAGTAGATATGGTGCTGGTATATTCCTGTAGTTACTTTAGATTAATTGCATGACGCGTAGGACGTAGCCTAATCATCTTCTTTTTTGAAGTAACGTCTGTATTATATAAGATAAGATTATTCTACGTACCAGCAGGCGAGTTAAAGGTGACGAAGGCCAGTTTGACCTGTCTAGTCAAGGCGGTTAACTCTGTTTTATTATGGACGTCACTCAAGCCAAACAGTCGCGAGGCCAGGGACAATCTGATTGGCTCTGGGTTGTCACATGACATGGAACTTGACCCCTGAATATTGAGAAATGGAAAAAGAGAGAGCTGATTTCTGATAATGGATGCCATCGACCATACAATGAAGTTAATACTTAAAACATATATTATATTGATTGAAGGGACAGAACCGTTAAAATCTCTGTCATCTCTTAATATTACAATGTTTATCTCCTCCTTTTCTATTTAATACCAGAAATTAATCAATTACGACTGATAAACTAAATAATTTGCTAATTTATTTTATTGATCCATATGTTGTCAGAATAATTGTGCAAAATGTCCACTAGATGCGAGAATGGGAAGTGGGAGATAGAAAAATTCACCTCTTCAAGCCAAACGGAGTGGATTACTATAGGCCTAAACTTTGTATAAACTGCAGATGACCGCGACAAAACGATGGCATATGATTGTGAACGCGTCCACAGTGTTGCCCAAAAGAAAATAGGATAAGCATTATTAAAACTTCAGCATTTTTATTTTACAACATAGCCTACTTACTTGGCAAGTCTCGTTGTGAGATGTTCCGAACCAGTAATAACTGGTATTAACCAGCACCTGGCGCATAGTCCTCACACATGTCACTTGGTCTTCGTAACATAAACCTGAACAAGGAGATACATAATAGTTAGTGTGTGTATACGACTCTATTTTAAAAGCGAATTATATCATATAAGTATTCTATATGTCTGGCGTTTTCAGGCAAAGTAGGAAAGAACTACAAAATAATTAGAAATACTTTAGGCAGTGTATAAAATATCTCGAAAGAAAATGTTACAATAAAACAAAAGTAAATGAAAAAAAGTAATTAACAATGAACAATGGGAAAGAACTAGACCAAAGCCCATAGCCCAAGACATCACAAAGCGAAAGTGGAGCTGGATAGGACACACCCTGCGAAAACCAGCTACCAATGTTGCAAGGCAGGCACTTGACTGGAACCCACAAGGAAAGAGGAAAGTGGGCAGACCCAAGCTAACCTGGAAGAGGTCAGTCATCAGTGAAGCTGAGGGTACTGGAATGGGAGCAGATGAAGAAAGCTGCTCAGAGCCGAGTTCGGTGGCGACTAGTGGAGAGGTGTGGTTGCGGCCCTTTGCTGCCCTGGGCGTGCACAGGATTAAGTAAGTAAGTAAGTAATGAATACCATGTTATACAATTGTACAAATTTGTCCTAGCAGATGGAACAAGTAATGTGCCTTTATCTTTGTGTCTTTCTGAGTATTTTATTAAATTTTGTTTTTGAATTTGAAGATTATGGTTCAGTGTTTTATATATAATTGCTACTTTACTTTTGAGTCTTCTATCCTGAAGGCTTTCTAAATTTAGTGATTTTACTAAAGGTGTTACTCTAGTCAAATGCGAATATTCGTTTGTTATGAATCTCATTGCTCTATTTTGTGTCTGTTCCAGTTTCTTAATGTTTTCTTGAGTTGAGGGGTCCCAAACGGAGGATGCATATTCTATTATTGGCCTAACCAAGGTCAAATAACATTTTAGTTTTAATTTTTGTATTTGATTTATAGAAATTTTAAAAAATAAATCATTAAGCTTTGCTTGATTTTTGTTATAGTTTCATCAATATGGGGACTCATGTAATTCTCTTTGTAAAATATCTGTACCTTGTGTTGTTTTTATTGTTCTACTAGCCTGACATTACCCGCGGCCTGCGGGTCTAAGTTTGTGTTTACTAATCTAGTGGATTGGATTTAGATGTATGTTAATTTTAGCTAATGATCCTTTCAAGTTTTTTCTCTTTCGCTACGAAAATAAAATTAGTTTTGCGAAAATGGGTTTACCCGAAGCCGATACATTCTTATCTATTAAAAACGAAAAGAGCGATAGCTTTGTTAAATGAATGGGATTGTATAAAGTAAACGATTAAACGAAATAATTGTTAGTACGCGATTCATGAATGAATATAGATCTAGGCCTATCTCAACTCGGCTTCGCAGCTTTCGTAAATGAATGTAGCTTTGGAAAACCAAATCTGAATGTTTATTTGATCAAAATATGAAATGAATGGACTATAATTAGTATGTTCATGTGTTAAAGTATAAAACTATCTGTGCGTAGAGAAGTTTTATCATCTTAGAGTTGAATTAGAGTTTTAGATCTAGGGATGGGATTATAAAGTAAACAATTAAACAAATTAAATTTTAGTACGCGATTCATTACGGTATTGTCTAATGAAAGAATGTTCGCCAGGAAATCTGTAGTCACAGATATAACGAACTAATAAATGCAAAAAATGCTTTTGAAACACAAAATTGAAGTTTAATTTTATTATATAATGAAATTAATGGATCTTCTTTTGTATTTTCATGTGTCAAAGTAAAAAACTATCTGCGCAAAGTGTATTTCTTAAAATTAGATCTAGGTCTAAATCCTTTCGATCTTTTCTCACGTCAACATTTTAGACATGGCCTAGATCCATAAAATACTATAGCTGTAATAGAGTTGAACAACTTATTTTTTTTTAGGGTCTTAAGTTTGTTTTAGGGCTACAATACATACACTAAGGTCTAAGTTGGTACCCAAGAAACATTCCTGCCAAGTTTTATCAAGATTGGTCAAGCGGTTTTGATGTCTATAAGTCACATACATACACCTCACATTCTACTTTATAGTATAGATATATTTTGCAATCGTCTGCGAATAATCTGACTTTTGCTGCTGAACTAATGTAAATATGGCTTCAGGCTTGTGACTTTTTAAAACCCATTTACGACTTTGGTCTTATGTTAACATGAGTGGGTGATTCAAGCAATGTGAATATGTTACAAAAGTCGTTAACTATTTTGTTGTTTTAAGGCGCCTAAGAATAAAAAAAATTAAATTAAGATAATCTTGGTGCACCAGGATTGGATTTTTGGATTTGAGGCACATCGGCACAATTTAGGCCATGTCGTGCCTGCAGTCCCTTAAGGACTACTCTCTCTCTAAACAACAAGGGCCAGATTCTATACAGTCATATAATTAAGATCAAGGTCTATTCACAGTTAAAATAGTAAAGGTAGTAAAAATTTAAATATTTGGTAAAAATCTAATGTAAATAGTGCATGTTCACAAATTCAGAAATCAGATCTTCGTAGTTAGCCCCACTTCCCGAATAAAGCCCAGTACCTTCCCAGGGTCGACATTATTAAATAGTGTTTTTAGATTAGTGGCTCTAAAATATTTCGCCCTGACATCCTGGTATCTGGGGCAATCAACGAGGATATGTTCCACGGTGAGGCGAGAGTCACAGTACTCGCAAAGTGGGGGCTCCTCTCTCTTCAGTACAAAAGAGTGCGTGATGTAGGTGTGGCCAATCCTAAGTCTGGACATGGTTGTGCTACCACGCCTTGTCAGACCCTTAGATGTGGGCCGCCACCTGACATCCGCCACAATCTGCCTGAGTTTACTGTGAGTCTCAGCCTCCCATCGGTTCTGCCACTCTCGATAGGTGGCAGAGGCAATACTTTGTCTCAGGTCCGAGTAGGGAATTTGGGTTCCTGACACCGCATGATTTAGGGCTCTCTTTGCTTCTCTGTCTGCGGCTTCGTTTCCCTCAATGCCAACATGGGAGGGGACCCAGATGAAGGTGACATCCCTACGGTCGGCTGTTATTAGGTCCAACAGCTTCAGGCTCTTATGGTGCACCAGTAACCAAAAGTATCAAGATGGAACTGAAAAGTCAATTAGTTCGACATAATGACAAGAGTTATAATTATGCCTATAACTATTATAATTTCCCCTTTTTTTTAAACAAAACTCTTTCTCTCCAAATCGACGATGCCAACGTTGATTTGACACCCATTAAACTAAATGGATTTTCGGATTTATAAACTTGAATTAGTGTTGTGTACAAAGAGCATGCATTCTTCTTTAACCCAATACCAAATATAACATTTTCTGACAACAAACATAAACGCTAATACTATCGAAACGAGAGAAATATTGATGGAGAGAAAGAGTTAAAACATTTCATATATCTATAAGAGCTCATACTGGTAGTTAAAAAAAATTGTAGCTCTATGGCATGATAAGTTAAGTAGGCGCGGCAGCTGAGTGGAAAATGCGCTTGGCTTCCGAACCGGAGGGTCCCGGATTCGAATCCTGCAGCAGACTGGGATTTTTAATTTCATAACATATGAGTGATCTGTTAAACCAAGTTTGCATGTCAGAATATTCTGATAAATCCACGTACCTGCATTATCTCCCCTCGATGCTGTCCACCTATTTAATGGCATTAACGCATGTATCGTATTAACCAACAATTTATGCAGTACAAAAAGTTACGCACACTAAAAAGTCCAGTCCCAAATTCAGACGTTCTCTAGGGAAGATGATGTTCAGTTATGGCCAACGTTTGACGAGGGTGTAGTGTAGCCAGCACAACAACCAACCATCTTTCATCCACTAATGTTAGGTACCCAATAGAGTTTGCTGGACTAAGGGGGGTCCTTAAAAACCCACAAATTGGAAATCCCAGTCTTCAAGGAGATTCGAACCCGAGACTCCTCGGATTGGAGTCCAAGCGCATTACCACTCAACCACCACTCCCCCCTTACTTTCACTATAAAGTCATGGAAAGATACATCCTTTATTTCTGCAAGTCGGACTAGAATTACCCCACGTAATTTTCGCCTCGACAGAGAGCTCGGCTCAGAAAAACAAAGAGGGGGCTGGAGGAGAACAAGTAATCTTTCTCTTTGTACATTCTATATTTGACTACATTTATGTATGTATATTTTTACACACGTCAAAATCTGGTGTTATTAAACTAGTTGCATGTCTTTTCTGTAGCTTTGTTTTGATTTTGCCCCTTCGTATTTCCCTTCCTTTCCTAACCATGGCCACCGCTTCACATATATTTCGTGGAGTCAAACAGGTCTTTAAATGTAGTCCAAATTCCTGCATCAGGCAACTGTTTTTTTTTCTATCAGTCGCATATTTCTGGGAAAATGTCATCGACGAAACTGTTGCTTTCGAACTTCGAAAGATGGCTGTAAGCTTTGTTTGCGAACATAGTGATAACCATGGCGTTGTTCTTACTCCTGGAAGCACATTCATACACTCTGCTCGACAATACGCTACCTACGTGAATGCTTCCGGTAAATAGCGGCGTATGCTACGCCGAGGGTCGACAAGTATATAAAATTTCGTTACATGTATCAGGGACAGACTCATTGCAGCAGCAAATCTTATCTTATATAATACAGACGTTACTTCAAAAAAGAAGATGATTACGTCCTACGCATCATGCATTTAGTCATGCATATTAACCAATGACTTAAATTCTGCCAAGTCACTGGTTTTTCTGGCTAGCTCAGGCAACCCATTCCATGCTCTAATAGCACTAGGGAAGAAGGAGTATTTGTACAAATTTGTCCTAGCATATGGGACGAGGAATGTGCCTTTATGTGCAAAAATCAAATATACAGAGACCATTGCTACTGAACACAGGAAGCATCTCTCAACACATTGAATGGAAGTTTAGAAAGATCGAAAAAAGTCCCATGTAACGGGCCAGATGTGGCCCGCAGGTTGTAGTTTGGGCATCACTACTTTGATAAATAGATATCCACCTACGTAATGATTTAACTCTTGCGTCGCGATGTAAATATGAAGGGGCATTTTAAAGTTGATGAACATTTGATGCAAGTTGAACATTTGATGCAAGTTGATGAGCATTAGATGCACGTTGATGAGCATTCGATGCAAGATGCTGAACATTCGATGCAAGATGATGAACATTTGATGCAAGTTGATGAACAATTGATCCAAGTTGATGAACTTTTAGATAGTTGATAGTTCACACGTTACGAGTCAGAATCCTGTTTTCCCCCCGCCTCCACCACGGTGCTGTAAGATTCAAACAAATGTGACATTTGATCGGATTGGTTCAAAGTCAAAAATTTGGGGTAGAGAGTAGTCAAAGTGTCAACACTGAGAGAGTAAGGAATGCTGGTCACATTACTCTCCACACCTTCGTGTACACAGGAGAGCTGTGTGTGTGAGTGTGTGTGTGTACTACACTCGGACAGTCATCTACCCTGTTTGTAGATCATTCACGTGACGATCAAAGCGGGAAATCCTTGAACGTAAATCTAACGATTGATTGTACACTGTTTGGGAAGTCGGTCGCATTATTTCTAGGGATTATTTTGTAAAAAAAGGGGGGGGGGAATTTATAAAAAAGGGAAGGGTATACTAGTTTTAATATAAAAACAAGATCGATAATTATATTCAATTTATGAATTGAGTATTTATAAATTTAAGAATGTTCCCAAACATCGTTATTAGATCCACAAATCACGTGACTGGGAAGAAGAAAAAAAGGAGCGCTAAGCACAACAGACTAAAATTCGTCCCCCATTTGTGTGTGGCGTGTGGCATAGAACTGTTTGGCCAAATCAATATTGAAATAAGTTCTTTGGTCAAATTTGTTCATTTCTTATATTTTAATAACTTTGGTCTATGTTTGTCTCCCTCCGTACGGTGATTTCTGTTTTTGGTTTGCATTCTTTTCATATGTTCAAAAAATGGTTGAAAAATGGGTGAACGGGTTTTTGAAAAACAGCTCTAATAATTTTTTTTAGAAATGTGACAGTTTATGTTTATCTTTGGGGAAAAAATCACCAGCTGATATCCACACAGTAAAAATTAAAAAACTAAACTCTGGTTTGACTGCCATAGTTTTTTTTTATATATATACAATGAATCATCTTCAATAAAATAGGACTTACCTCTTTAAGCAATTTTTAGCGGGAATTCCCGATCTCGCCTCAAATGTTGTTGTTTTTGTATTAAGTTAAGATAATGGTAAATAAGAGTAGGCCCTAAATAAGAGTAAATAGACGTTCATGAATGTTTAGGGCACCGTGCTACGTAGAATTCATTAGCTTCATATTTTACTTGGCATTAAAAACAAAGAGAAAAGAATGGCTAATGTTAGCACTACGCTAACCCCGAGCTCCCTTCATAGGTAGCCAAGCCAAGTCAAGTTCAAGCGTACTTACAACCATGTAACTAGATAGGATTTCGATTCACATGTAAGGAGCGCGGCTGTAAGGTGTATGTCTAGAGCTGTTTATATGTCTAGAGCTGTTTATATGTCTAGAGCTGTTTATATGTCTAGAGCTGTTTATATGTCTAGAGATGTTTATGTGTCTAGAGCTGCTTATATGTCTAGAGGTGTTTATGTGTCTAGAGCTGTTCATGTGCATAGAGTTGTTTATAAAGTTGTATATGTGTATAAAGTTGTATATATGCCTTTGTACCTTAGCGAAGTTATCACTCCATATGTCCCTCAGAGTGGTGTCCAGTTTGTCCCTCAAAAGCTACGGTCTGCGGGCTTTTTCAGTGCACGGTTTAAAACTCACTCCCCATTGATCTCAGGCAACATGCTTCACTACATTCAAGAAGAACATTAAGACCTATCTGTTCAAAACTTTTTTTTTTGTAGATTAGTTTATCATTTGAGCTCTCGTGTTTATGTTTGTAATGTTATCACAGCGCCTTGAGCCTACATTTTGTTTGTTAACAGCGCTTTTATACATTAAATAAGTTTAGTAGTAGAAGTATATGCGAATTGAGCTGTATATATGTGCTGAGTTGTAGTATATATGTATAGAGTTGTATATGTGTACATATTTTTAAATGTGTATAGATTTAGGTATGTGTACTGAGTTCAAGTATATGAGTATAGAGTTGTATATGTGTATAGATTTTCGCATATGTGTATAGATTTAGGTATGTGTGCTGAGTTGAAGTATATGTGTATAAAGTCGTATAAGTGTATAGATTTTCGCATATGTGTATAGATTTAGGTATGTGTGCTGAGTTGTAGTATATGCGTATAGAGTTGTATATGTGTATAGATTTTCGCATATGTGTATAGATTTAGGTATGTGTGCTGAGTTGTAGTATATGTGTATAGAGTTGTATATGTGTATAGATTTTTGCATATGTGTATAGATTTAGGTATGTGTGCTGAGTTGTAGTATATGTGTATAGAGTTGCATATGTGTATAGATTTATGTATGTGTGCTGAGTTGTAGTATATGTGTATAGAGTTGTATATGTGTATAGATTTTCGCATATGTGTATAGATTTAGGTATGTGTGCTGAGTTGTAGTATATGTGTATAGAGTTGTATATGTGTATAGATTTTCGCATATGTGTATAGATTTAGGTATGTGTGCTGAGTTGTAGTATATGTGTATAGAGTTGTATATGTGTATAGATTTTCGCATATGTGTATAGATTTATGTATGTATGCTGAGTTCAAGTATATGCGTATAGAGTTGTGTGTATTGTTGTGCGCTTCCGCGGTGATGAGTACTTCAACTAGGACCAAATCCCAATGAGGTAACACCGAACTCAATGCTGGAACATGAACACCGACAAAAGGCCAACAATCGATGAATGGAGTCGACTCGGTGTTGAACGATAATAAACACTTTTAATACCCGAAAAGGGAACCGTCGGATGTCCTCTAGTACTAGCCGTCTATATAATTCTTCTTATTCTCATTGTCCTAATGAAGAGCCTCATGTTGATAGAGTCTAGTCGAGCGTTCTTACTTTTTAAAGATCTGTCACGTCACTTGTCACTAAGTAAAACTTTCCCCTTATTCCCGAAACAAATACCTAATTCCTAATCATGTCATAACCGTAAACATAAATAAATATAGACTGGAAGTAGGAAGTTATTTCTATTTGGGGGGGAGTCAATATGTTTTATGTACTATATCTATGTGAAAAAAAAATGGCGGCGATTGAGCTATAAATTCTAGGACTAACATTTCAGCCAATATATACCTTTGATCTTTAGTTTTGAAAAGTGCAAAACTGCCATATTCCCAATATTTTGTCTTTGTTTCATAATCATAGACATAAGCAAATATATATAGGTTTGTGATGTGGATCTACAAACTTATCTTTTCCCAAATATTTCCCATAATAATTTGTTCTTTATCGTCCTGTCTATATATATATGTCTATGGTCATAACAATGTGTATGTGTTGTTGTGTATGAGTATAGGCCTAGAGTTGTAGTATATTTGTATTGAGTAGTATATGTGTGTAGAGTTGAATACGTGTATAAAGTTTTATATGTGTATCAGTGGCGCAGCTAGGGTAGGGGTAGGGGGTGCACATTTGAAAATCCCTCCGGTTCCCCAAAAGGATTGTACGAATTTTTTAAAAATTAAATATAAAGCCAATGCCATGTTATCTTGCTATTCATGTTGTTATGTAAATACATTATATCATGTCATGATTTCGAATGTCAAAAAGCAGGGGCCCCTAAAAAGGGCAAGGCTCCCCCACCCGGCCCCGGGCCACCAAATCCCTTGCTACGCCACTGAGACGCAGATATTTTTTGTTAGCTTAGAAATCTAGCGTCCCTTTTAGTCGTTGAAAGGCTATTTCTATTGGTCTCCTTTAGTCACGGAACTACTACATGGTCATTAGGTCAGTCACGGAACTACTACATGGTCATTAGGTCAGTTATGGTACTACATGGTCATTAGGTCAGTCGCGGAAATACTGCATGGTCATTAGGTCAGTCACGGAACTATTACATGGTCATTAGGTCAGTAACGGAACTACTACATGGTCATTAGGTCAGTCACGGTACTACTACATGGTCATTAGGTCAGTCACGGAACTACATGGTCATTAGGTCAGTCACGGAACTACATGGTCATTAGGTCAGTCACGGAACTACATGGTCTTAACTTTATTCGGAAGTACACGGAAAGTTACACTTATAAAGAAATTTTTTTGAAGTATGCGAATGTATGTTTGAATTTTAAAGCTTGAATAAAATGAAAGAAATTGTTGTTGTTTTTTAAGTTACCTTTACTTGAATGGACCAACAATAGAGAATACAGCGTCAGGAACAATAACTCAAACATTTTGTGATTTATCCACGACGTTCAGACAGAGGTTGTGAGAACTCTTCAGTGATGAGGATAAAATAGTTAAAACTCACACAACTTGTAGTCCGTACAATTCCACAGAATTAAAAATCAAAGGTATAGCACAAAGTCATGGCATGCCACTGTTTGTCAAAAACGTTGGGTGTGACTTTTATATATTCAGTCATATGACTGCTTAAGTCACTAAAATTCTACACTATGGTTAAAGTCCACCCGAAGCACGAAACACGGCCTCTCCTTCGATAACGTCAACCGACTGAAGATCAAAAGCGAAGCGTACTCCACAAGCAAGGCCACAGAATCAGCGATCACATAATCAACTGTCACATAATCATCAGTCACAAAGTCAGCTTTTTCCGAAGCTACCTTTTTATTTGTGCATGTAAAAGTCTTTTTTTCTCTCTTTCCACCAAAAGAACAGCCTACACTTGTTCTATAAAAATCCGTATGTATTCAAGCAGATGGATGTCAATAATACTGTCGATGTCACCCGATAGTCTGAAAAACATCAAACTAACCGTTTCGCTGAGTCACTTTGTACCGGCTCAAGGAACAATGTCAAACACTAATGAAGGGGGGACAAATCCCTGCGATGAAAATTAACCTTTAACCCTTGGTTATGTCCCCGCGACGGATTTTTTACTCCATTTTTTGGATAACAACCACAACAACAACAAAATCGACTTTAAAAAAAAATATTCGGTCCATATAGATTTTCGCTGCATCATAAAAACAACTAGCTACAATATTTTGAGCTCATATTATTCTGTCAACTGTTATTTTGAAAAAAAAAAAATGTTTTTTGTTGATTTTGTGTATCTTTCTGTCAAAGTTTCTTTCGTTTCTTTATCCTCCATTA
This sequence comes from Biomphalaria glabrata, assembly GCF_947242115.1. Classification (NCBI taxonomy): domain Eukaryota; kingdom Metazoa; phylum Mollusca; class Gastropoda; family Planorbidae; genus Biomphalaria; species Biomphalaria glabrata. The sequence goes on from NC_074720.1 coordinate 42,962,807, forward strand.
TATTGAGCATTTTTAAAAAACCTATAGCCAGAGAGAAAGTTTTTTAAACTTTCTCTCTTAAAAACTTTCTCTCTTTGTCTAGACCAAAATTACTCCAGAGAGACGAAACGAAATATTTACTTGTCTATTCACTGAACGGCTTGCATAATATAAACCTTTGTATACATTGAGAAAGTGGACAGAGGTACGTTTTACGTTAGGTTGTTGTTGTTGTTGGTAGTCAGTGTTTTGTGGGCCCGTGTTCGGCTTCTACCTGGTTGGATTGAATGGCTAAGCCCCCCCCCCCCCCCAAAAAAAAAAAAAAAAAAAACCCTATTTTTTTCCCCAACACAGTAGCTTCCCTTGATATTATTTTTTAAATTAGCTACACTGTTACCATACAGATGTTATTACGATGAAGCGATTCGTGTGACTAGAGTAACAGTCAGTAACACCTTTAGTAAAATCACTAAATTTAGAAAGCCTTCAGGATAGAGGACTCAAAAGTAAAGTAGAAATTATACATAAAACACTGAGCCATAATCTTCAAATACAAAAGCAGAATTTAATAAAATACTCAAAAAAGACACAAAGATAAAGGCACATACCTCGTTCCATATGCTAGGACAAATTTGTACAAATGCTCCTTCTACCCAAGAATTTTGTTCCAACTGAAGAGTTCAATCCTGCAGGTCTAATTTATCAGCTTAGGAGTGAGGCACTTATTACATGCTATCAAACGGCATGCGTCTCAAATAGCTTCCGAAAACCAGTTCAGCTCCTGGCCTTCACGTGTGGGTCATTTGCTGGGTCAGACGAAACTGTAATCACAGAAAGGGCTAAGGCTGGGGTGGCCAAGCTATGACGCATGCGCCAAAAGTGGCACATTGCACTATTTCAAGAGGCGCATATCACATTGAGAAAAAAAAAATTAAGAAAAAGCATGTCTGTTCGTAAAAAATGATAACTACCATTTTCTATCGAAATAAGAAATCAACGGGAAGTTAACTTACTAGCTATTACGACGCCCTAATTGACCGAAATGTTTATAAAACTAATCAGACCAAAAAAAAACAACAGCACAGAACACGATGGCTAAATGTAATTGTTAGCATTGGCTCATATTCTACTTGTGAATATGTATGCTTTCTTCTCGTTACCTTTGTACATTTTGTTACTTATTCAAGCTTTTCAGTATTAGAAAAAAAAAAATGATGATAATTTCAACATTTTTGAATAACTTAATGGCCTTAAGTTAGTCTAAGGGAAAAACCAAATCGTCAGACATATTTGAGGAAGCAAAGTCATGTCAAGGAAATCATCAAGTAAATAAAGTAAACTAAACAGTAAATAACAGTAAATAAGGATGGCTGCCTGGTCGTGCGGTTTGCGCGCTGGACTGTCGTTCGGACATATCGATGGTCCCGGGTTCAAACCCTGCCCGCTCCCATCCCCCGTCGTCCTGCGGGAGGTTTGGACTAGGAAGTAATTATCTTCAACTCTGAAGGAACATCCGAAACATGTAAAACATTTTACAAACATTTTTAACTGGTAGAGTTACTGGAGCTGTAATCTTGCTTAAAAGAATTTTAGATTGTCCTTTTCTGAGATAGTATTGCTTTATACACCAAGAGGTTGTGTGGGGAAGGAACACTTCTAAACTTGCAGGATACCAGTTGTGAAATGTTTGAATAAAATTAGAAAAAAAGGGTTCATAAATTATAATTAGTCTATAATTATAAATGCAAACTAAAAATCTTAACATAGACTTATATAAGTAAAGTTTATTTTGTTTTGTTTTTCTTAAATCCTCTCCTCTACTAAACACAAATGTGTATAACCGAACAAATATGTACAAATTACCATTCTTTAAAGGACTGAATTAAACTTGTAAAATTCTAAGTAGCACATCTGAATCATAAATGAACAAAATTGGCGCACGGAAGCAAAAGGTTGGCCACCCCTGGACTAAGGCGACTAAGTGGCACCCAGACCAGTCAGCTACGCACAGGAGGGGCTCGTAGATGTAGACAAAGCCTTGGCACTCTTTTTGCGCTTGTCTCTCGTACAGGGGCTTTTCTTTGGGCCTCAAAAGCTTCCACAACCTTCTTGAGAGCTCTTCAACTCTTTCAGAAACCATCTGCTGCCAGCTACTTCCCTCTTTGACAGTGAGCGCTAAAGGGCGCCTGAATTGAATTTAACGCCCTTCCAGGGGAGGGGGGAACCTCTGTTACGCTGCCCTTCTTTAAGCTAGACAGTTTTTTAAATAAGCCCTAATTATACGAATGTTCATGAATGACTTTATCAAAGATTGATTTTGTATGTTTATAACTAAATGTAATTAACTTAGTTACGAAGAAATAAATAAATTCGATTGCCGAAAAATGCAGCCTACGATCATATCTTACAGACATTCATTCAAAAGAGAAGATAATTATCTTATCTTATAAATTACAAACGTCACATTCAAAAGAGAGGATAATTACGTCTTCCGCATGCCATGTGTCAATCTAGTCATGCACTTAAACTCAGATAAGTCGTTGGTTTTCCTAGCTGATTCAGGCAGTCCGTTCCTCTGACGACACTAGGGAAGAAGGAGCACTTTGTACGATTTTAGTCTTAGCATATGGACTAAGAATTGAGGCGTTGTGTCCTACAGGAAATAAGAAAGAAAGCCAGACACGGTGTTCACACTTGAGGCTAAAGCCTGTCGGACGGAGGACACGTACCCTTAAAGGAGGTCATGTCCTCCTTTTGCCGGACGGCTGGTAACCCTAATGAAATAGCAATACAAATAAAAACTAACAGAAACCATTTATTAATTTATGTTCTTTTCACCCGATGGAACAATCTAAAAATAGCCACTGTGGTACGAAATCGGAAGTTGTAATCAAACAGACCATGCAGTAGAGAATGTTAATACAGCATTCCTTGCAGACGACAGCTTCCATGCGGGGGTGGGGGCTGACGCAGTAGATATGACGACGTATGTGTCCGGTGATCCTGACCTAGCCGCGCTAAGACTAAGCAAACGTCTGGATTTTATTTTAGGACACCTGTCATGACCAACACTACAGCTTAATTTCGATCAGAGCTTGAATGTAACATTTTCCCGTCCCTAGCAAACGTTGGTAGCCTAACCAAAAAATAAATGTGAATCCGAATCATCGACAGCTGAACTTTGACCTGGAGAGAGGGATGAGGTGATGTTATGGGAACGTCTGTCATTGGTTGATTTTGTTTTTATCAGAATAGATATTTGACAGTGGTTTAAAACTACAGTACTATTTCCACCAACACTTTTCAGTATCTTCCTTGAAGGATAATGGAAGATGCTCTTGAAGGTAAGGTACTGTAAGCACTGGAGGTACAAAAACCTACTAGATCTAACTTTGCAGATGGCACACATGATCAGACAAGGACAAATAGCTGATCCGGTGATGCACACATTGACATGACTTCCGCAGCATATGATATGCAAATCAATGCCGAAAAAAAATTATGACCAATAGCCAACAAGGCTTTAAAAGGGACATAAGTATTGTGGGCGAAAAAGTGGCAATAAGTGGCAGAAGTTTTAAATACTTCGGATCTAGGGCCTATTGTTTCAGACAAACGAACCAAACCTGAACGACTGGTCAGAATAGCACAGTCCACATCAGCACTTGCAAAACAATCTGGAAATACAAAGGCATATCCCTCGACACTAAAATAAGACTGATGCGCTCGGTCACGGCCACATTCTAATACGCTAATGAATCTTGGACGCTAACTGCAGAACTGGAAAGAACGATCCTAGCAATGGAATTGAGATGTTATAGAAGTATCCTAGCAATGGAATTGAGATGCTATAGAAGTATCCTAGCAATGGCATTGAGATGCTATAGAAGTATCCTAGCAATGGAATTGAGATGTTATAGAAGTATCCTAGCAATGGAATTGAGATGTTATAGAAGTATCCTAGCAATGGAATTGAGATGCTATAGAAGTATCCTAGCAATGGCATTGAGATGTTATAGAAGTATCCTAGCAATGGAATTGAGATGCTATAGAAGGATCCTAGCAATGGAATTGAGATGCTATAGAAGGATCCTATGTATCAAATACAAAGACCGCATCAAAAAACAACAACAGGACATTAGAAAAATAACAAATAACTATAGTCAAAAAACGCAAACTAAAATACTCGGGTCTAGCAAAGACCTTCCTTCAGGGAACAGTATCGGGAAAAGGAAGAAAAGGCAGACAGATTTGAGAGAAAGCGATAAGGAGACGACATAAAAGAATAAACGGTTCTATCGTTGAAAGAGATGCTATTCAAGGCAAAAGACAGAAAGCAATGGAGAAAGATGGTTGACAGATCATATGTGCTGCCCCAAAGGTTCAACGGACCAAGGGACAGGTGAGACATGAAGGTGACTGCCTTACGGCTTTACCTAAACATAAGAAAGGCTTCAGGAGTCAACCTTGAGGAAAAGTCAGGGGCAGGTGATCCTTAGGAAGTTTGGTACTATGACCTTTAAAGTGACTCGAGTATCTTCTATATTCCTTTGGACACAGTAGCTGTGTGGAGAGGGACCATCACTCACTGATTTTATAATTATATAATTGTTTCGAAATTTTTTAAAATTATATAATTGTTTCGAAATTTTTTTTTAACAAAATAGAAAAACAAATGTTTCAACAAATGTAGATTTAATCAATATTAAAAAAAAATTAATCAAATCAAGAGAGGATAATATACGCCATGTTGTAAAACAAAAACATTGAAAAGTTAAACTGGTAATTATCTAATTAAAAAAAACAAAACATTATAAATAAAAAAGAAAGCTATAGATAGTTCTTTTATATAGCATTTTTTAAATTTAATGTTAACAAGAAAAAATTATCTAAATAGTTTTTCAAAAATTATATTTCGCAATCCTGGTAATAAAGACTTCGAGCCAACCCATGCTACTTCAAGGGGCCCAATCAAGGGTGAGCTTGGACTTTTAATAGCTTAGATGAACCCTCCCATGAAACTGTGGTGCCAATAAGGTGTGAACCCAACAAGACCAAACACATAGGGCCTATTAGGAGGATGAATGTTTGCCCTAATGAAAGCCCCTTGTAGTGAGCCTGGATACAGATAGAGGGGCTCAGACGAACCTCTTTGATAGTTCTGACATTGTACTAAGTCTAGTTGTTACGCAATAAACTATGTAATCATAGCTCATTGTTGCAGGTATTAAACTATTTCTTTTATCTAATGTTGGAATATCTCTTTGGTGAGGAATACATTGTCTAGACTGACAATAATTGTGGTAACAAATGAGACAAACAATTTTCATTCCAATAGGTCAATGAAACCCCAAAGGTTATCAAATGGGTACAATTCACATGGATACCATTCACTTGGTTGTAAATCTTGTATTCAATATAACCCCATTCATCACTCAAAATGCATTTCTATAAAGTTCTCACCCAAATGATGCTTCTTGTATGTATCACAAACTTGTATACAATAAATACATTAAAACTATCAGATGTAATATATTGCTGCAAAAAAAGATTTAGGTATTCTGTTCACCTGATTCAAGTTGGTTATGAAGCAGAAAGAAAAAAATATAATAAATAATATATAATATATATATAATAAATAATTTCAAACTCTCAGCTATAACTATGGAACAGATGTAATATATATTCCCATTCATCACTCAAAATGCATTTCTATAAAGTTCTCACCCAAATGATGCTTCTTGTATGTATCACAAACTTGTATACAATAAATACATTAAAACTATCAGATGTAATATATTGCTGCAAAAAAAGATTTAGGTATTCTGTTCACCTGATTCAAGTTGGTTATGAAGCAGAAAGAAAAAAATATAATAAATAATATATAATATATATATAATAAATAATTTCAAACTCTCAGCTATAACTATGGAACAGATGTAATATATATTCCCATTCATCACTCAAAATGCATTTCTATAAAGTTCTCACCCAAATGATGCTTCTTGTATGTATCACAAACTTGTATACAATAAATACATTAAAACTATCAGATGTAATATATTGCTGCAAAAAAAGATTTAGGTATTCTGTTCACCTGATTCAAGTTGGTTATGAAGCAGAAAGAAAAAAATATAATAAATAATATATAATATATATATAATAAATAATTTCAAACTCTCAGCTATAACTATGGAACAGATGTAATATATTTTGTAACAAGCAAGATGTTGTTTTTTTGTTCACATGATTTGGGTTAATTATAAAGCAGAAAATTAGTGAAGAATCTTCTAAGTTTTTTCAGTGAAAACAAGGTACTCATCTACCTACTATGAAAAAAAAACAACAGAACAAAATTCTGTTTTTTTTTATACACATAAGATTGGTTTCAGTTCTACTCAGCAAATTATACATATATTGTTTTTGTATACTGTGATAAGTATTGGCCAACGCTTAAGGAGCAAATAAATATATAATATATTTCATCAGAATATGATATAGACAAAAAAGCCTTATTTTCCAATAACAACTATGTGAAACACCCTTCTGTTTTAAATTTAAAGTACTCCATCATATATTCAAGAGAAAAAACAAAGAATATTTATTTCATAACAAAGTTTGTGAAAGTCCATTTATATAAATTTGTCTAAACACAATGTCTATAGTGCATAGTGAATTGTTGTATATAGATTCATTATATTTAGCTCTATTAATACTACTATTAATATTTTTTATACCACTGCTTACAAAAATAATGGTAGAAAGTAGCAATTTAAAAAGATGAGAAAAAAACAGCAACATTTTACAAAAACAAAAAGACAGTTACCACTGAATTTTCTGTGGTTTTCGACAGCCAATTTTTTAAAAAATCACAAATATAATGTTACCAAAAATAGAATTGAAAGTTGAAAAAAATGCCTTTTTACAAAAAAAATATTTAGATTCCAAAAGTAAAATTGCTGATGTCATTCAAGCAGTAACCTTGAACTTTGTCAGGTGTAGCAGGAGCATCTGGAAACATAAAAATTAAATACTTATAAAAACTCATAATACACAAATTGTATTAAATAAACTATTACAAATTTTTAGCTCTTTAAAAACAATAGATAAATGGAAGAGAAAACAATAAAACATTACAACACTTTAACTCTCAGTGTTTATAAAATGACATACAACAACATTGTTAAAGACAGACTTTTAAATGTTATAAAGTTCTTTTAACACTGAAAAAAAATCTTTGGTATAAAAGAAGTACAGTTAACCCATATTATATGAATGTGATGGCCAAGATTAGATTACAAGGCCAGCTCAGCAGCTTTACCCCAATTCATTCCATGTAGATATTAAAGCTAAATATACAGAAAAGTATGAAATATATACAAGTCTTGAAAGAAAGAAATGTTTTAATAATAATAATAATCTTTAATACCCATAAGGAAATTTGACTAACAATTTGTGCATGACATCAGAAACAAAAAAACAACAAATATACATTCAAACTAGATTTGCATAAAAGTGATTCTAACTTAGCATCATCAGCTGAAAGTGCTTTTGAAATAACATTGTTTTATTTCAAGTTAAGCAATTATTTCACAACAGGTAACCTATACCTAGGAACAACTTTTGGGTTTTCCCATAAGTGCAGTAATATTTTTCTAATATTAAAAATAACATTCTAACAATAAAACATAAAACAACTCACTGAGGGCAAAGAATGAGTCCTGGCTGACCTCTGACCTTGCAGCCTCCACAACATGTTTTATAGCCAACAGTGCAGCCACACCCATAGTAAGTGGTGGCTCACCAACAGCTAGGGGAGAGAATTGAATCTCTAGTACTTAATGTTTAGTTTTTTGCAAGACTATTAATAAAATTCATTCATAAAATATGGTTTATATTTATAAATGAAAATATGTGGAGGAAATTGCCCTAGATTGAAGAGAACATAGACACACTTTGCAAGCCAACATAACTCTTGCAGAAAGCAAAAAGTCAGAGTAAGCCTTTGAAGAAAGATGTTCTAAAGCTGAATCATTGTAATGCATAAAATGTGGCAAAGTTAACCAAGTAAGGAGAAGCAATCAACATGAGTGATTCATGCATTTTTATCAAGAAAGAGGAGCAAACACATAATAATATAAATAAGTCAAAATAATAATAATAATGGCAGTGCCTTTGATTCCGAAGATTAAGGATGAGTGCAGTGTTTCACAGTTGGGACCTGCATATTTTCCAGCAAGGCTAACAAGCTGCCCTAGTCTGAAACTGCAGTCCTCAGCCTCTTGGATGATAAATTTGTCACATCAAAACACAATGGTTGAACTACATTAGAACTCTATTTTGATTAGTGATTTCAATAAAACCAGTATTTAATGTTTAGTTTTTTACAAGATTATAAATAAAAAATAAATGGCAAGTTATGATGCTTGATTATTTTTAAATTGTCATAAAACACCTTGATCAGACCAGTTAAAGATCAGAATTGTACAAAATATTCCTTTAAAATGGACAATAGATCTTTCATGATTCTCCTTTTATAATAATATTCATCTACAAAAGTTGATGGTTCTTTACTTTAATGACATTTTGGTATTAATTTGGTCACATTTTACTTTTTTGTGAGCACTAATTGTATACAATTTGTGTAATAAATAAATTATTTAAAATTCTCCCAAGTTATGCTACATAACAAAAATGAACACTTTTTGAAATGAATCAAGTCGGTAAAACAAAAATCTTTACCTTTAGAGCGAAGAACTCCAAGAGGATTTGGGGCATTCCTTATAAACTTGAAGTTAAAATTCATTGGTAGATCTTTGGCCAGTGGTATCTTGTATTCCTGCATAAGGTTTAAAGTTTAATTATACATATAAATTTTTATGTTAACTGAACAATTGTTAAACTATTAAGACAAATGTTTAACAATTTAAAAGAGTATTTTTTAAACAGCTTTTTGTTAAAAATGTAATCTAGGTATTTGGGGTTTTATTCACTGGTTTATTAATTGTTTGTATTCATTTTATTGTATTTTGTTACTGTTAAAAACTGTCACTTTTCTGTTACTTGTATTTCAGTACCTTGTGTTGTTTTCAATCTATACAGATCTAGATCTAGAGCCAACAGCAAAAATAAAAAAGTTTTTGTTGTAATTCTATTGAAATTATATCTGTTTTTTTTTTAGTTCGAAATCTCCTTTTCTGTTTTTTATACTATCAAAAGTAAACTTATTGAAGATGTTTAGTATTGCAAATGTCTAAGTTTCATTCTCAAGTTCCTCAGCATTATGCACATTGTCATTGGTTAGAAGGTCTGGTGCATGTTGATGTAATGAGGGATGATGTAAGTGAGATAGCAGACAACATGAATGCCAATCAGCATTCTGATTTATGACTAAATTAACACAAAAATACACATAGGATGCAATTTTCTGTTCTTTTTTTTTTGAAGGAACTTCTTTACTTTTATAGGATTTAAATATGGATTTTAGTTTTCAAAAGTATATCTTAGTATGGATAATTATAATACAATTCCTCATTACATTTAACTATTTGTTTTAGTTCTTACAGATGATGAAATACTCTGTTTTTAAAGTTTGAAGATTATATATAATATATATATATATATATATATATATATATATAACTTAAAGAGTTGATTTAGCTCTATTCCACATTTGTTTAAACTGTGTTTAAAATATTTAGAAAAATTTAGAAATGTCTGCTTAAAGAGTCCTACACATAAACTAAAATCTACTTTAATAGTACATAGAGCACCATGAAGTCTTCAAATACTGTTGAAACTGTTAATTACCCATGTGCCATCATTTAAAGCCTTGCCAGTGGTAGGATCAAACTTCATTCCTTCTAGTAAGAAGTAGCCCATGCCCATGATAAATCCCCCCTTCTGCTTGACCAATGTCCAGTTCAGGAATCATGCTTAGAAAACAAAAAAGAAGCTTTCAATCAGTAAATGCCAGTAGTTGAATAGCATCAAATGCACATTATAAAATCAGATACATAATCAGTTTGTTTTTAATAATTGAATCACCATCCACATTCTATTCAGATATTATTTCTTTTTCTTTTCAGTGACATTTCTGGTAGGCCCTCACCTTATGCCAGCATCATAAAGCATGTCCATTAGGCGTAGTTGGTATCGGCCAGTTAGGACATCCAATTCAGCCTCAACACAAGCCACGATGTAACAGTTGTATCGGCTGGCATACTTGTCTGTTGGATAGGTCCTGGCAAACAAATTATCAAAAGCTATCAATGAACCCGCTAATCTTATATAACCAGAGCTTTTTTAAAACTTAAAATGGATTTATAATAAAGGGCAATAATGAGGCCAAAGACATCATTGAAAAAAGCTAATGATGATAGCCCAAAAAATATATACAAAGTCAATTTCTTGCATTTAAATTTGCCAAAAGTATAGGTTGTTGTTTTTATTATCCTCTTGATTTATTTTTATTATATATGAAATGAAATAGTATTTAAAATTTTAAAAATAAAAATTTTAATTTATTAAAAAAAAATATATATCTAAAAAGATAAAAGATGAAATGGTACATGAATGAGCAGTCAAATCAATGCCTTTCTCATAACACTACTGTACTAATTGCTCTCATGCTGGGTTGACCATAGAGGCTTTGACTGGAGCCATTCTGTTTTTCAGTATAGTGCAAGCTTCAATAACACCCTGGTCCATTGAACAAACAATGTGTCTTCAATTATTTAGAGTAGGAATGCTTTTTCTTGTCAATATATAGTAACTATTTATAATGAATAACAAAATGCCTTAGAAATTTCATTCTTTTATTGTTTTTTTTTTTTAAGTTGATTTTCACTCATTTTACACATAAAATTAGGTGCCCCCCTACCCAAAAGTGTTATAAAGATGAAGTCAGGCATCAGTTTGCCCTCACTGGCATAGATAAAGATGAAGTCAGGCATCAGTTTGCCCTCACTGGCATAGATAAAAATGAAGTCAGGCATCAGTTTGTCCTCACTGGCATAGATAAACACAGCTGGCAGCAAATGGCTTCTGAAGGAGACACCCGGAGAGCCAGTGACTCTGAGACCCAAAGATAAATCCGTGTGGAAGACAGGCACAAACGGCAAAATGAGAGAGAGAAAAAAAGACCCATGGTGTACAATGGCTTTGTCTGTATGAGATGTATCAAATTATGCAGGTCACTAATTTGTTTGTGTAATCCCATGAAATACTGCACCTTTTTATCCTGTCAATTACAGACGATCCTTCAAAAGGGAAGGTTACATCCTAGACATGTGTTAGCCTAGTCATGCATGTCAATTAGTGACTTAAACTCTGCTAAGTCATAGATTTCCCAAGCTGATTCAGGCAGCCCATTCCATGCTCTAATGGCAGAAGGGAAACCCTAACCTTTAATCCTCAGACAATTCATTTATTTCACAAAATCATTTGCCATACATACAACTAGTGAAAACCATACAACTAATCGATTAACATAGCACACTAGCAAAAAATTATATGATGATAGTATCATCTAATGCAACATGTGAAAGGATTATGTGATATGGTTATGGCAATATTATTTACATATCAATTGTGTTGTCAGTTTAACTATACTATCTTTCAGGCCAATGTGATAATATTATGACAATTTAATCAAACCAATATAATATTGTTATAAAAAGACAAGAGTGATATGACCTTTGCAAAATTATTTTTTAGATTATCATTCTACACAGTTATAATTCTTAACAGGTAACAGAACACATAAAATAACTTACCATACAACAAAGTTCAGAGGTAATGGATCTTCCTGATGTGATGGAGTTGGCATTGATAATAGAGGATGATGTCTGCACTTTAATCTTGTCCATTGGAATGCCAAACTCATAAGCACAGACCTGAGTCACCTGATTAAAATAATGATAGAAAAAAAAACAACTTGTTAACTTATAATCCTTTTGTATAATTTGTATATAAGCATTTAGAAACTTTTATTCCCTTACTAACATTTTACAAAAGAAAGATGATGGTTTAATTATATCTTGCCTATGAAGCTTAGTTAAGTAGAGAGTTATTTTCAAAATCATAGTCTTACATAGAAGGTTAAAACTTAGTTATAAATATTTCAACATTATACAAAATAATTGCCAGGTAAACTATTGATCTGTAAGTTAAAAGTGCTATTGACTCTTTCTCTCCATAACTATTTTTCTAGTTCTAATAGTATTATTCATTTTGCTCATTTGGATTTCACTATTCTGTTATGAATAAACTTCAATAAATTTTGTGTTTGTTATCAGAAAATGTTATATTTGGTGTTAAATTATAGGAGAATGCATGCTCTTTTTACACAACACAAATTAAAGTTTATAAATCCAAAAACCAATTTAGCTTAATGGGAGTCAAATCAATGTTGGCATTATAAATTAGGAGAGAAAGAGTTAAAAGATGAAAAGCACATATTCCAACAAGCTTCATACATTGGAATCATCTGTCATCTGTATATCCCTGTATATTTCAGAATGAGTCTAATTCAAGACATAAATTAAATTTATTTCCTAAGTAAAAAAAAGTACTGAAACATTATTTTTTTACACGAAAATTTTGTAGAGATAAAGTTCCCCTTTCAGACCTTTGATCTATACTGCAGATGATGTAAAGGTCATCTGTTTTTGTGGCCCACGGTTAACAAGTATGTCATCCATCAGCACAATGACCAACTGGGTTTACTTTCCCCAACTAGAGTCAGGCACCCATTAGAGGTTGGTAGACTAAGAGACGCCCAAAGATCCTGAAATTTAAAATGCCAGTCTACAATACGATTCGAACCTGGGACCCCTGGTTCAGAAGCCAAGTACTTTACTACTCAGCCACCACGCGAAGAGATATTAAAAAAATTATTGTATTTTAAAAGCAAAAAGAAAAATATATATTCTGAAACCTTGGTGTTAATGCCTTGACCCATGTCAATGCCACCATGAGCAATGGCTACACTGCCATCGCCAAGGTAAATAATCACATGTGTGTTGAAATTTTCTCCTGACCAGCCAATACCAAATCTGTTGGGCAGAGTTCTCTGTATGCTAGTTTTAGCAAGTAATGTTCTATTTTATAATTTCAACAGCTCAGCTTAAAGCAAGAGTCTTAGACAGACACTCCAGTCATACGCATGTATTCATTCAGAGATGTAGCTGGGCTGAACTCATTGCCAACTAAGAGACAGACCTCAATTTTAGGAGGGCTGGACAAGGTTAGTCTCTTTGGTTTCAAGAGAGGGACATTTTTCTTTTACATTACTTGCAAAAAGTCTTTTGAATTAACTCTTTCTCTCCTAATTGACAATATGATTTGACCTCATTAAATTAAATTACTGTTTAATTTTATAAACTTGATATTGTGTTATATAAAAAGAGCATGCATTTCCCTTTAATTGTATACCAAATACAACATTTTCTGATAACAAACGACAAAGCTACTGTAGCTCAATCATAACAGGGTAGTGAAATAATAATGAGCAAAATGGAGAATTCCTTCGAAACGTGAAAAAATAATTACGGAGAGAAAGAGTTAAGGTAAACAAATAAAGATGCTACAGAAAGATCCTAGTTGTCACTTACCAAGACTGCATGACGAACAAAGAGATTAGAAACAGGATTAATACAGCATTGGACCCCACAATGACCTGCTAACCAGGGTCAAAAACGTAAACTCAAACTCTCATCACAAGGTCCTCAGGGCTTGCAAAAACCTTCCTTCAGGGAACAGTACCAGGAAGAAGAAGAAGAGAAAAAAAGAGAAAGTGATGGAAAGTGATGGAAAGACAACATCATAGAATGGACAGGCCTGTCAGTGAATGAAATTCTATCCAAGGCAAAGGACAGAGAGTTTTGGAGAAAGACTGTCAACAGATCTTCTGTGGTGCCCCAATGGTCCAACAGACTAAGGCATAGGTGACGGTGAAAATACAAGGAGAGATTCAAACACAAAAATGCAAACAAACACACATAACATACTAGTGATATAACCTATGCTTTGATCATTACAAATGACAGTAATGGGGAAATGGAGAGACTATTTAAAGCTAAATTTTTTTTATTCCAAAAATACGGTCATTTACTAAGTACAAGAACTAGCAAGCCTATCATTGGAATCAATAAAATCACATCTGTAAACATGTATCTGAAATGGGAACTTAAAATATGAGGGATGATCTTATCTACTTTGTTATTAGTATATAGAAAAAATTACTTTACACTATTTTATACATATTATTGGAATCAATAAAATCATATCTGTAAACATGTATCTGAGAAATAGGAACTTAAAATATGAGGGATGATCCCAATCTAATATGTTATTAATATATAGAACAAAATCGAGAAAGCCTGGACATTGTTTATGGTCAAATTGATGTCACCCACACATGAAAAAGAGTTTGAGATGAACCATAGTCATTCTACAACTGAAGGAGGCCTGAATAGAATAGAATAGAAAAATAATACTTTACACTATTTTATGCGTAATTTTGATTTTTATGCAATCAATAAAATCACATCTGTAAACATGTATCTGATATGGGAACTTAAAATATGAAGGATGATCATATCAACTTTGTTGTTAATATAGAGAAAAAAAATTACTTTACACTATTTTATGCGTAATTTTGATCTCAAAACAACAATGATAACAGTGCGCCTATGTAGCTCAAGAGAAAACTAATCTGACTTGATTGATAATCAGTTAGTAACTCTAAGATACAGAAAAAAAACTGAAAACCATTTTCCAACAACTTGGATAAGAGATAACTTTCGATTTTTTTTCCTTTACTCTATCAATGTTTAATTTAAATAAAACAAGACATGTTTCCTTTTTTAACTGGGATATTTAGCATGAATTGATAAAACTGATGGATCTAGCAGGTCACAGTTTGAGCTAAAAAAAAATCTATTCTCAGTGATTGTTAAGTTCAAAATTGGATCACAGTACTATTATCAATCATCATTGATAGCCCAGTAATGATCTGATAAATAAAAATGCTTTGTCACTTTCAAGACATGGAAACAAAGGGAAATAATCAAACGTGACTGTCACTATTCGCTTCACAGTTTTTTTTTAGCTGACTCACTGAGCTCTGTGGAGATAAGATCATTATTCACATTTTAAGGTCTCATATCAGATACATGTTTTGAGATGTGATTTTGACTCCAATGATATGCTTTCTAGTTTCTAGTACTTAGTACAGAAATTTATTTTTAGAATTTAAAAAAAAAAAAAACTGTAGCTAAACAAATTATCTCCCTTTTCCCACATAAATTTCAAGCTCAATTACATTTACAAAAAAATGTACAATGCTTAAATACATAAGAAAATAAGTTTTGTTTTGTGTAATATATAGACATAAAGCCCACCATTCTGGCACATATTTAAAGATAAAACAGACTCACAGAACTCATAAAGTCTTAGTTTCCCAATCATGCTTGCTCCAGCCAGATGTCCCAGTAGTATCATTCAAGACCTTAAGAAGAATTTAAGTTAAAAGACCTTAAGAAGAACTTAGGTTAAAAGACTTCAAGAAGAACTTAAGTTACAAGATCTTATGAAGAACTTGCAAAATTCTAGTACTGCTACATGGCTGTGAAGTCAGAGCTTCATGAGTCATGCTATAGACATAGCATGCTGTTATTTCCTCACTTTCTTTCATTAAATTACTGTACTCTAGTGCTGTCATTATATCTGTAGCATGCATGTATATAGACATTACGATAGCACATAGAACTCTACATGGCACTAACCTGTATAGGAAATGTTGTTAATCGTGAAAGTCACAGTACTTTTAAAGTCATGAATAGCTTTGAATTTAAAGAAGTGTCCGCAGTTCTCACAAGTGCATCCAAAGACCCCATTGGTCAGGCTCTTCTTTAAAGGGAGATGACTTCAAACAAAGAAAAAAATGCATTTTAAACAATAATTATAAAAAATAATAAATCTGCTTTTGTTAAGTTATTAAAGACACAATTAAAAATGTCTAATGGCATTATCTAGGCTGTGCTTTTTTGATAGACCTAGCTATATAAATTTTGATTGGATAAGTAAAGGTTGTCGCTGTGCTTATTTTAAATGTTTTGGTCATTTCTTCAAAAAAAGAAGATAATTACGTCCTAGCAAAAAAAAATCCTGCACAATGGCAGGCAATGATGGTGGACAATGTTTAAACTTGAGACCATTGGATGACAGTCCAAGGCAAATATAACTCAACTAGTTACACAACATTGTGTGAAAGTGCTGGCTACATTTTTATCTTGACAATGCTTCATGACTAATTGAAGAATACATCACCAGTAGATGTGACAAGTCACTTCTAATAACTTTAAGAGAAAAAAAAAAGAGCCAATGCATTATGAAAATATTACAGAAACTCTATATTACATTTTGACTAAGTTGTAAAGTGCTTGCTAGCTACAAAAAGCATCCAGAAAATTTGGTATCTACTAAAAGCATTCAGAACAATTTATAGCTACACATAGCATAACATTCAAAACACTATCTAGTTACATAACATTCAAAACACTATCTAGTTACATAACATTCAAAACACTATCTAGTTACATAACATTCAAAACACTATCTAGTTACATAACATTCAAAACACTACCTAGTTACATAACATTCAAAACACTATCTAGTTACATAACATTCAAAACACTATCTAGTTACATAACATTCAATACACTACCTAGTTACAAAACATTCAAAACATTATCTAGTTACATAACATTCAAAACACTATCTAGTTACATAACATTCAAAACACTATCTAGTTACATAACATTCAAAACACTATCTAGTTACATAACATTCAAAACACTATCTAGTTATATAAAATTCAATACACTAGCAAGTAACATAACATTCAAAACACTATCTAGTAACATAACATTCAAAACACTATCTAGTAACATAACATTCAAAACACTATCAAGTTACATAACATTCAAAACACTATCTAGTTATATAAAATTCAATACACTAGCAAGTAACATAACATTCAAAACACTATCTAGTTACATAACATTCAAAAACACTATCAAGTTACATAACATTCAAAACACTATCTAGTTACATAACATTCAAAAACACTATCAAGTTACATAACATTCAAAACACTATCTAGTTACATAACATTCAAAAACACTAGCTAATTACAAATAATAACAATCAAAACATTAACTAGCAATGTAACATTCAATACACTAGCTAGTTACATAACATTCGAAACACTGGCTAGTTATATCACAGTTAGAACACTAGCAAGCTGCACGTAGCCTTCGGAATATTTTCAATACACTAGCTAGTTACATAACATTCGAAACACTGGCTAGTTATATCACAGTTAGAACACTAGCAAGCTGCCCATAGCCTTCAGAATATTTGTTAGCTTTACATTCAGAACATTTGCTAGCTACATAAGAACATGATAAGAACACTTGTTAGCTACATAACAACACTTGATAGTTAAATAACAAGAACATTTGCTAGCTACATAAGAACATGATAAGAACACTTGTTAGCTACATAACAACATTTGATAGCTAAATAACAAGAACATTCGCTAAGTACCTAACAACATGATAAGAACATTTGTTAGCTACATAGAAGACAAGCTTTATTATTATTATAACAATCTAAATAAATAGAAACATGTGGAATGTCAAATTAAAAAAAAAAAACTATTGACGATTAATTTATATACACGAAGATGACATAAAAACATAGATCTTGCTATATACAAATTAAAAGCAAGTAAAAGCCCTGTTTCACACAGTCTCAACCCATCAGATTTCATAGTGAATGTTTTGTAAAGCTGGTCTGAATCAATCATCACGGGGCGATTAGTGCAACTTTGTATGTGATTAACAATTGCTGACGAAAACTACCAAACTGTGCACATAAAATGAATTCAAATGGCTTGACGACATATGGCTGTTAAGACGCCAGGCATGGAGATATTTGGTTGGAAAGATGCCCTACCAACAGTCTTGACTCTTGTACAGTCAAACGTCACCTTGTTTATGTTTCTTCACTCACACTGTAGCACTCTCTGATGGTAAAGTTAAAGTTGACAATGGCAAGGGTAGATCGCTATCTTTCTGTTGGTCGTGTGGGTATTTACCAGGAATGCACTGTCTCTTAATGCTCAGGTTTCAAAAACTTTCTTCCCACACAAAGAAGATTAATTAAATGTAGTGGGGTAACAAACTGATGACAAGGCTCTGTCTGAAGTCTGCCATGTTGCAATATAGTATTCTTACGCTTGATGCACAGCGAATAACCCAAGAGGGACTCCGGTGCGATACGAGACAGAAAGTAGAGCCAGTTTAGAAAGGGGGGGGGGGAAATGTCTCTACTCTCTACACACAGCAAACGTGTGACTAGACCAAATAGATACAAAGTGTTTTCTTCTGGTCGCTAGATCAAAAGGTAATTAGAAGATATATTTCGTAAAAGTTTTCCACACAGGTATTTTCTTCTCTTCAGTTTTTGCAGTCACAGGAACTGAATGTAACGTCTCCAACACACACACACACAAAGGTCAGCTACAATATGCGTTAGAACTCTCTCCTTGACCTTTAGGAAGTAGTTTCCAAACAATAAAAGCAGTTCTACACATGTGTAGTTTTAAAATGCAAGTCAAGCAGAAACAAATTCTTAGCTACGTTTTCATTCATGTCTTTCCACCAGCCATACTAGAGCGTGAATTGCCCGAAGCGGCGCAGTTAAAAGCCTCAAACCTAATTGTAAATCTTTTTTCTCTATAGTTTTTTAGTAAGCAGGCGTTTCCTCTTCCTCATCTACACCATCGACCTTCTTGGCCAGATTTTCCCAACTGTCTGGACATTTTACACAAAAGATGTCTGTCAAAAAAAATGTCAATCTCGACCACCTGGATTTAAACTTTTCATTCTTTGTTGAACTGAGATGCCTGACATCGAATAATGCGTCTTGCTTGACCTTCACCTTTCTCATGGCCTATGCCTTTTACTTGACCTACTTTTCTAATCTGATTTCCACCTTTTACTTGCCTATTATCATAATGTTCCACAATGGGCTCACTGATATATATATCTCGTCTTACAGAACTACTAAACTTTTCACGATTTTGTTTTATGGTATCCGCCGCTCATAAAGCCTTCCTATTTTCATCCAGAGACGTTTGGTCTAATAACTCTATTTTGATACATGCATGGGACTCTCACTTTACTTTCTTCCCCAATAAACGTTTTTACAGATGTCTTAGCCTCTTCATACGGCGTCTCCTGATTAGCAGATCTCATACCTGTCAGAACTAGCATCTTCTTATTCTAATTCTTGCCTTTCTGAGCAACTAGAAGGCCAGAATTTCAGGTAACAGCTTCATCTTTTTCTCTTCTATACATGGTGTCAAACTCTGGGATAAAGTCTTGTATTGATTGATTTTCATTGCCTGAAGTCTTCAAAGTCGTTGAATTTATGAATACTGTCTGCCAGGTCAACTTTAGCCAGGTTCTTGTCAAGAAACTTTAGATGATTATAGAAACCTTCCTGACATTTAAGATCCAACAAATCTAATGGTTCAAAAACTGTACATATTGGTATTATATGTACATTTGCACACTAGCGCGTCAGTGCAACACCGCTTGTGTTTACGTAATAAATGGAGTTCCTAATATGTCTTCCCTCTTAAACACTAGCTTGTTAATTGTGTAACACAAATATCATACATGTATCAAGAGTTTTTAAGGTTTCAACAGCAGGTGAGCTTTTGTTTCAAAAGACCGTTAGCTGGTGCCGATAGTAAACAAAAAGCCGGATGGCTGGGAATGTGGATAGGTCAACAGGGTCGAGAAGTTTACAAAACTCTTAATATTAGTGATAGCGAAGAGGGAGATCCGCAATTGCTATTAAAGAAAATAGAAGACTACATAAGGCCAAGACAAAATAAGAAAGTGTCTAGATTTAGAGCACATCAGAGAAAGCAGGAAGAAGGAGAAAGTTTTGATAACTTTGTTAAAGACCTAAAGCTTCTCATTATGGACTGTATGACGATCCAGACGATATGCTCATTGATTTGATTAATTAATTAATAATTATTTATTAGTGGAGTCATACACGAAAAGATACTGTTAAGACTGCTTGATCAGGGACAGAAGTTGACCCTTAGCAAGGCTATTGAAATTGGACAACAATATGAGGTGTCGCAAAGCCAAGTGAAAATGTTTAGGGGCCAAGAAGTTCTAGCAATCAAGAGACAGTCATACTATGTACTCAAGCAGAAGTCTAAAGACAACTCAGATAAATTATGTAGTAAATACGGCAAGAACCACGAAAAGGGAAAATTCTTCTCTCTTATAGAGGCCTATGATTCACTGCTTTGTGGTACTGGAAGGGCTACGGATCGCTCTTGACTTTTCTTTTCCTTGAGATCCATGCAAGCAGTTTTTTTTTTCTTATAGAGCTCATAAGGTATATCTTTTAATAAGGATGGGATCTCAGTTAGTGTAGGCATTATCACGTCTAATAGGATCAATAGGGTAAATACCTTTACTTACACGCTCTTGCTGCCACTTGTTAGCTTATATAATGATACACTTTAAACTTAGTATTACACTAAAGAACACTGAACTTAAGGGGCGCTAATCCTTGATGCTGGATACATTACACTCTTTTAATCACACGCTCTCACATAACACAGGTTACACACAACAATACAATATGAACTTTTTTTTTTGCCAAGGGGAATAATTCTGCACGCAAATAACATACACATACACATAATGTCAACAAATATGACCTGCACATTTTAAGCTGTCTGTGGGTCAATTTTAACTGCTGTATAGATTATCTTATCTTATCTTGTAAAATAAAGAGGGTCTCTTAAAAAAAAGAAGATGCTATTAGGGAGGAAGGAATAGGTTGTCTGAATCAGCTAGGGACCCTATATAAAGAGCGGAGGTGTCGCAGTCAAGACGGTTCGGAAAGGAGGTTAATTGAGAGCCCGGTTCACGACAGCGGTTCAGAAAAGGGGTTCAGAGCCCAGTTCACTACAGTCCGGTCGACTACAGCACAGTTCAGTGTGGTTCAGCGGTGTGGTTCTGTACGGAGCATTACGACGGTTCAGTGCGGAGTACTATCAAGTACAGTTGAGACGAACGGCGTCTTGATCTTGGTCTGTGATCGAGTCCGACACAACGAGCCCAGTGTGTGAAGTCAGTCCTGAACTGTTGAACCCAGTGCAAGCCCGGAACGAGACGTAGAGACCAGTGCAAGAGTTGATACGGTGGTACGGTTGATACGGAGAGATATTTGTACAGCCTGTGTTACGTGTTGCCAATTGTTCAGTATTGGCTGTAATTTATTGGACATTAAACTGTTACGTTACTTTGGAGCCCTGAGTTGTCAAGCTCTTTAAGTTGGTGGTGTATGGTGCAGTTTGCAGAGAGCCTGGAAAGTGAGATTCGTAACAATATTTTAGAGACATAAAATGTATTTAGGACTTGTGACTGTGAACGCCATTAGGCTACTGAAAGCCACATAATATGTTCTATAAAATTGTGTTCCTTCAGTTCTAAGCAAATTTGTCAATATCCTAATGAACAGCAACACAGGTGTTGAGGCCGCTCCAATGATAAATCTTTCGGTTATCAATAGAAAACTAAACAACTGATTATAAATAATATATTTGAATTATTGCAATTGTTACAGTGTTTGCTAATATTCATTGTGGGGCTAAATTTATAGTCTTACTCTGCATTGTGTGTTGAAAGGTTGACCATGTCTAGCACAAGATGTTGAGATCTTGGTTAACAGGTCCACATGAATGTGTGTAGGGGACTATGAGGTGTTTAATAGAGTTAGAGTTGGTGACTGGATGAGAGACTGAGTTTAACTCTTTGACTGAGTTTAACTCTTTCTCTCCGTAATTATTTACCACACTCTGGTGGAATCAACGCTTTTAGCGTCAGTTAGGAGAGAAAGAGTTAATAGAGTTAAGAGTTGGTGACTGGATGAGAGACTGAGTTTAATAGAGTTAAGAGTTGGTGACTGGATGAGAGACTGAGTTGAATTGAGCTGATGATCCACTTGACGAATATGTAAATAGTTGAATACAGTGTTATTTACTATACTTCTGATTTGAGTCTTTTTGGAGAGTGTTATTGCTCCATTGCTAGACGTTAAGATGTCATGTCATCAAAAGACTGAACTAGGGCTTGGAGTTGCTCGCCAGTGATCCAACCCTTAGAGAACGACCTTCTCAACCACCCAAGCAACCAAAATATACACAGGCGATTTTGTAACAGCCATGATACTCAGCTGACAATATATTTTAACAATATTTTATTGGACTTGTTCAATAGGATTATAATGGATTGTAAATCAGTTTGAAAAGTTAAATATAATTAATTAATTTGATGCCACTTTATAAAGGCTCAAAATTCAATGGAAACAATTTAACTCGAAAAATAGAAAAACAAAACAAATTGAATACAACCTTATTATATGTATATATATATATTTTCTTTTATTGTAAAGATTTTTCATATTAAGTAGCAAATAATAAATCGGTTTATTTTAATCTAAATATCATAATCTCTTTTGTTAGAAGAAATGGCATTGGTCTAATCAACAAAGTAGGCCAATACATACCTCTATGTCATAGTTACAGAACTAATGCTGTAATATCTCTTAGGAAGTCATGTCACAGTTACACAACTAATGTTATAATATCTCTTTGGAAGTCATGTCACAGCTACACAACTAATGTTAGAATATCTCTTTGGTAAAGATAATGCTGCTTAGTTACCAAATAGTTGTCGTAACAAATAAATGTAAACACCAAAACATGAAAGAAGTTTTTATCACAATGTGTACTCATTAGATGAAACCTAGAAAAAGTTATAACAAAAGGGTACACTTGATTTTAAATTTGTTTTTTTTAACCTTTGCATACACATAGGTTTATCACTAAACTTACATCTTGATAAACATTTCCAGCAAAAGACTAAAATAATAACATAAAATGTGTGTACAATAAAAGAATCAAAACCATAGGATATAATTATGGCACAGTTTGTATAAATTGCATCAGGCAAGACTTTTCTCATTTCATTTGGGTCAGCAAATGTATTTTATGTAACTTAAATCTTCTAGTGAATACAAGTAAGTAGTAGTAAGTAAAGGTCCCCTTTCAGACCTTGTGGTCTATAGGGCAGATGATGTGAATACAATACACTCACTAAAATTATTTGATTAGGGTTTGCTAATACATTTAAAACTTATGTTAGAAGGGTCACAATTAGTCTTCTAGTGAATACAAGACACTCACTACCATTATGAAAGACAACACAACCAAAATAGTCTAACAAATGCAAACAACTACAAATTATATAAATGTCACATTTTGGAGGTGTAAACTGAAATTAAATTTGACTATCAGTTATAACATATCAAAAGATGAAAATGTAAATATATATCACACTATTTACTTTTCAAAATAAATATGCTGATTGTATTCAAAATGCCGAGTTACAAATATAAAAAAATATAACAAGAGTATTGTGCTACAACAATCAATGCAGCGTCAAACAGACCTAAAATGGGT
Source organism: Biomphalaria glabrata (assembly GCF_947242115.1). Lineage (NCBI taxonomy): Eukaryota > Metazoa > Mollusca > Gastropoda > Planorbidae > Biomphalaria > Biomphalaria glabrata. The sequence goes on from NC_074720.1 coordinate 42,986,421, forward strand.
CTAAGATTTTTTTTTTTTACTGTGATAAGTATGCAACGCTAAAAAAAATTGAGTATACAAGTGATCATATTATAATGCAGACCAAAGAACCTGATTATCCAACAACCATCAATGTGAAAAAACAACTGTCATCGTTTTTAAAACATTTCAGAGGAATACCCAAAATTTAATTTATTTTGCACAGATAAAACATTTGAGACTGTCAATTAATATAATATTGTTTGTAACTTAAAACATTGTGTGACAGTTCACAGTTGCTAAATGCTTTTTTATTATTATACCTTTGAAAGGTTTAATGTTTAAAAACATTTCTTAATCAAATTAATAGTTAAAAAAAAACAAAAAAAAGGTAATTGAAGTAAATTACATTTTTTCATGCAATTAACATCAACCAAATTTCTTTTACAAAAAATAACAAGTACTTTACTTCTGGATTGGGCAATGTTCTGGTGAACATCTACAGGAAAGTAAAAAATGAAATACAAATACAGAGCTGTTCAAGACTTTGTGCATACTTTTTTTTAATGCAAATATTTTGTTTCATTAGTTGTTGTTTTTTTTAAATCTCAATTTTTATTCAGTTTCCAAAAGTAAAATTGTTGATGTCATTCAAACAGTAACCTTGAACTACATCAGGAGTAGCAGGAGCACCTGGACCGAATAAAAATTTGACCTCAATTACATTAAAGTAAGGAGCATGATCATCCTTAAATCTCAAAAACAAAAAGGATTTTAAACTCTTGACCATCAGCTCAATAAACTATAACTGAGCCACCACAGTATTGAAGGAGAAACAATGTTTTATCATCATCTGAGACATGTCGATATACAGAAAGCAACTTGGGATTACCGAAGGCTTTCACCGAAGGTTTCTGCGCTTCATCACGAGCAATATGATGGCAAGTGACCTTTACAAATAGCAATGTTCAAAGCCAGTGTAGAGGGACTGCTTATTGTACGACAGATATGCTGAGCAGGGCACTGTCCCTGCATTGGGCATGACCATAAGCCAAAGTCAATCTCATTTGGTGAGCTGATAGGTCGTCAGCTTAACAGAGGTGCTCCACTGCCCCCCCCTCCCAATACTTTGTTGTCATCTTGCTTGAACTGACATAAAAAAAGATTTCCTAGAAGCAGGCAGTAAAAGCAACAAGATCAAAAGGAAACTACTGACAAGCACAGAAGTAGTAGGAAAAAATAAATTAAATCAACCACTGGCAGACAAGGGTTAAGCCTATGCTAGTTCCCCTATCACAACTTTGGATCTATAGGGCGAATGATGTAAAGGTCATCTGTTTCTGTGTCTTACGGTTAACGACGGTGTCATGTGGCTAGCACAACTACCAACCGCCTTTACTTTTCCCCAACTAATGTTAGGTATCCATTAGAGCTGGGTGGAGTCAGAGGCACCCTAAAAATCCTGAAATTCAAAATCCTAGTCTTCACCAAGATTTGAACCCAGGACCCCCAGGTTCAGAAGCCAAGCCCCCCATCTTGCTTTAACTGGCATAAAAATAAATAAATTAGGCAGCAAAAGCTACAAGATACACATTTGAACTCAAGAAACTCCAAGGACAGGAGCAGTTGAAAAAAAAAGAGAATTTATATCAACCATTGGCAGACAAGGGTTATGCCTGTGCAGGATGGGGAAAAAACTGTATATCAAAGCTAGGGCTGCATATTATTATTATTATAGCTTTTATATAGCGTTACTTTCATGCTTATAGCATGCTCAGAGCGCTTTTGGTCCAATCTCATTTGTGGACCAGTGGGGGGAAGGGGGTATATAGGAGTTGGTTTTCCATTCTGCCTTTAGGTGCTCAGTAAACACAACTCTGCCCGTGTCGGGTGTCGAACCTCGAGCCCCCTTCTAGGTAGCCAAGCCAAGCCAAGTTCAAGCGCACTTGGCCTCTCGACCACGCTTCCCACTTACATAGATGCGTGAGATACAATTCTTTATCTTCAGACTTAAAGGCAAATCTTATTTTATTTATTTCTTAACTTAATGATTATTTTTGTTAACCATAAGCACTTATTACTCGATATTAAAAATAACATTCTCACAGTAACTAACATAGAAACAACTCACTGAGGGCAAAGAATGAGTCCTGATTGACCTCTGACCTTGCAGCCTCCACAGCGTGTTTTATAGCCAACAGTGCAGCCGCACCCATAGTTAGTGGTGGCTCACCAACAGCTAGGGGAGAGAATTGAATCTTCAGTATTTAATGTTTATTTTTTTAGAAGATTATAAATAAAAAATAAATGACAATTTATGATTATTTTAAAATTGTCGTAAAACTTGTGGATCAAACTTTTTGCAGTCAGAGATCAGTATTGTACAAAATATCCCTTTAACTCTTTCTCTCCGTAATTATTTAGCACATTCTGGTGGAATCAAGGTTGGTATCGTTAGTTAGGAGAGAAAGAGTTAAAATGGACAATAAATCTTTCATGGTTTTCCTTTTCTAATAAAATAATATCCATCTACAAAAGTTGATGGCTCTTTACTTTGATGTCATTTTGGTATTAATTTAGTCACATCATACTTTTTTGAGAGTACTAATTACATACCCTTAACTGTCATTAACAATTTGTGTAATAAATAAATTATTTAAAATTCTCCCAAGTTATGCTATATAACAAAAATGAACACTTTTTGAAATTAATCAAGTCGGTAAAACCAAAAATCTTTACCTTTAGAGCGTAGAACTCCAAGAGGATTGGGGGCATTCCTTATAAACTTGAAGTTAAAGTTCATTGGTAGATCTTTGGCCAGTGGTATCTTGTATTCCTGCAAAAGGTTTAAATTTTAATAATACATAACAGTTTGATGTAGAACAAACAATTGTTAAGACATAATTGTCAAGATACAAGTCAAACAATTTAACTTTGCTGAATCAAAATGCTTTTGTTTTGTTTTATAAGTTTTGGCCATTCCTTCAGAAATGAAGATTAGGAAGTCTTGCCTAAACCTCCAGGAGGGATAAAAGCGAACAGGGTTTGAATTGAACAGTCTAGAACAGCGGTTCTCAACCTTTTAAGCTTGGCGACCCCTTTTTACCTCCGTGACACCCCCCCCCCCCCCCCCATAACACACACAGCAATAGAAGAATACACTAAATACAATCCATATTTTCGATGGTCTTAGGCGACCCCTGACAAATCCTCAATCGACCCCTCAAGGGGTCGTGACCCACAGGTTGAGAACCCCTGGTCTAGAACATCTAAAACACAACCAGAATTAGGGGAAACCTGACAACATGCTACTAGAAAAATATAAAGGAAGTCCTCATCTTTGAGGGAAGATATAAAAAAAATGCTAGAACATTTAGAACTGGGAATGGCTTTTTACAGAAGAAACAATTGCAAGCATGCACTGAAAATATGAATGGCTGGTCTGGAAAATTAAATTGAAATTAAATGAAATGTGTAGATTTGAGAAGGAGGCGCCTTGAGGTTTAGCATTTTAACCAAAGATGTTACTATTATCTGAGAATAATCATTTAAAACAAACCATTCTGCTCTTTTTCAAAGCCTGTCTATGCATTTTTTTTTGTACTTGGTAAATCTTAGACAGAGGATAATCAAGTGTAGGACTAAATTATGTGTATTACAACTTTTCTTTGAAGGATAGAGTTAATAGTAATTGTTGTTAAGATCCAGTTATAATTACTGGATTCTTTGGTGTAGTGGCCAGAAATGCCTAAGTATTTTAAATACACTAAAGTCGAAAGTGAAGTTTATCAAAAAAATTGAGAGAAGTGTAACAAGAAGCACTTTATTTTTATTTGTAAGAAAATATTTAGCAAGCCTATTTGGCAAATCACAAATGAACTAAGTTTTTTAAAGCTAGGTTTATTTAAGTTTAGAATATTAGGTTAACTTGCGGTTTGTATTGTGTCTATAAATAAGTCATTTATATTTTATTTTATTTTCTAGCTTTCAAGGATTCCTTCAGAAATGAAGATCATCATGTCCTAGTCCATCCCTCCTGCAGGTTCACAGGAGATAGCAGCAGGCAGGGTTGCAACTTGTAACCAGCCTAATGGCAGTGTGAAGTGCAAACCACATAAGCATGTAGCCAGGGCCAGATTTAAGAATATGGAGGCCCTGGAGTTTTTGTGGCGTTCCCTACACTTTTTCGAAACCTTTAAGACAAATCCACTTACTAATAATAATACAAATATCTAAAAGCATGCCATATTATAGAAGAAGCCCTACACTACATGCAGCCTTTCTGACCAGGCAGCCATGTCTATATTTATTATTCCTTGATAGTTACACAAACAGCTGCATTTATATTGATCTGTATTGATATGTACTAAAATTGGTCTATAAAGAACTTAACATTAAAATTTGGTGGTCTCACTCTCTTTATATATATATATATATATATATATATATATATATATTTATTTATATATATATATATATTTATATATATTATATAACTTTTTTAATATAAAAAGTGTGTTTAACATTTTTAATGGTCTTGAAATGTTGACAAGGTACTGAATGCATGATAAAAGTTTTTATTCCAGGTAATGATATCAGTATGAAGGTGCATTACCCATGTCCCATCATTCAACGCCTTGCCAGTGGTAGGATCAAACTTCATTCCTTCTTGTAAGAAGTAGCCCATGCCCATGATAAAGCCTCCTTCAGCTTGACCAATGTCCAGTTCAGGATTCATGCTGAAAAAAAAAATGAAATACCTCTATGTCAATGATGTTCAAATAAACATTTTAAGGTCAACTAGTTTTTTTCTCAATATTAAAATTTGATCCACTTTTTGTTCAAAAATGAGTTAAAGTTTTTTTTCCACTAACACTTTTTGATAAACCCTGACCTGATGCCAGCATCATAAAGCATGTCCATCTGGCGTAGTTGGTATTGGCCAGTTAGGACATCCAATTCAGCCTCAACACAAGCCACACTGTAACAGTTGTACCGACTGGCATACTGGTCTGTTGGAGAGGTCCTGGCAAACAAATTTAATATAAAAAGCAATCAGTGGTCTTTTATCTTTTATAACCACATCTTTTTTAAAACTTGAACAAAATAAATGACAACACCGAAACAAATCAAAACATTTTTGAATAAAGTTAATGAGGATAGCCCATTGAAGATGATTGAAGTGGATTTCTTTCCTTAAAATTTAAATCTTAAAAAAAGCTACATATTTTTCATATGTTCTTAAATATTGTATATATTTAATTATATAAAAATATTTTTAAAATAATCATTAATAATTTTTAAATAATTCACTAAAATAATTTTATCAAAAAGATGAAATGGTACATGTATGAAGCGGTCAAATCAATGCCTTTCTCATAACACTGCTGTACTAATTGCTCCCAAGTAGGGTTGACCATAGAGGCTTTCACTGGAGCCATTCTGTTTTTCAGTATAGTGCAAGCTTCAATAACACCCTGGTCCATAGAGCAAACAATAGATACAAGATAATAAAAGCTAGAATTTGTTTTAGCTGATGAAATACATTGATGGAGGTTGTATGTAGGCTTAGTGAAATATCTTCTACGTCTGCATCTTGGTAAGTTAAAAAGTTTTGAAGTTACTGGCATAAAAATTTATTACAAAATAAAAAATAATATTTCATTATTTATACAATTTAGCTATGCAAAGTTTACAACTTCAGTATTAACTTCATACCCCAGAAAATAGTGATATGAAAATATCATCTTGCCTGGCACTCTAATATAAAGCGATGACAATATTATCTCTTATGGTAATTTGATATGACCTTTACCTTTATCTGTTTGTTTTGGCAATACTATGAAGCCTTTGTGACATAGTCAAGAAAATATTTTTAGGCCATTAAAATATGGTCTTTGGAAATGCAATCTAACAAACAATTCTCATCTGGTCAGGACAATGTTATCTATCAGATCAGCTTTAGATGACTTTCACAATGTTCTACATCATTCAACATGACAAACAATTAAAACTCTAGACAGTCAACAAAACACTAAGACAACATACCATACAGCAAAAGTTCAGAGACAGTCAACAAAACGCTAAGACAACATACCATACAGCAAAGTTCAGAGACAGTCAACAAAACACTAAGACAACATACCATACAGCAAAGTTCAGAGACAGTCAACAAAACACTAAGACAACATACCATACAGCCAAGTTCAGAGACAGTCAACAAAACACTAAGACAACATACCATACAGCAAAGTTTAGAGACAGTCAACAAAACACTAAGACAACATACCATACAGCAAAGTTCAGAAGTAATTGATCCTCCAGATGTGATGGAATTGGCATTGATAATAGAGGATGATGTCTGCACTTTAATCTTGTCCATTGGAATGCCAAACTCATAAGCACAGACCTGAGTGACCTGATTAAAATAATGGTGGAGAAACTTATAGAATGTCTATCTATTTAAGAAAATATCTAAAACGGCTAGGTATATCAAAGGAGGTAGAATATCTAAAACATGGCTAGGTATATCAAAGGAGGTAGAATATCTAAAACATGGCTAGGTATATCAAAGGAGGTAGAATATCTAAAACATGGCTAGGTATATCAAAGGAGGTAGAATATCTAAAACATGGCTAGGTATATCAAAGGAGGTAGAATATCTAAAACATGGCTAGGTATATCAAAAAAGGTAGAATATCTAAAACATGGCTAGGTATATCAAAGGAGATAGAATATCTAAAAAATGGCTAGGTATATCAAAGGAGGTAGAATATCTAAAACATGGCTAGGTATATCAAAGAAGGTAGAATATCTAAAACATGGCTAGGTATATCAAAGGAGGTAGAATATCTAAAACATGGCTAGGTATATCAAAGGAGGTAAAATATCTAAAACATGGCTAGGTATATCAAAGGAGGTAAAATATCTAAAACATGGCTAGGTATATCAAAGGAGGTAGAATATCTAAAACATGGCTAGGTATATCAAAGGATGTAGTTGGGGAGAGTTTCTGAATGCACTTAGTTCTTTTCAGTTGAATAATTTTTTTTTCTTTAAACATTGGATTAAAAAATAATGTATTACATCTGATTCAATTGTAAATGCAAGTTTGAATCAGAGTTCAAGTTTTTATTCCATTGACTGTGTTCCCTTTTATTCATTTACAAACACATCTGAGCATTGCGACATAGTAGTCAAAATAAAGTTAGACTTTTTATTAATACAAAGTATAAATGAATATCAATAAAACAAAATCAAGATTCCAATCATGGATTTGAATGGGAATCTCCCATTTTATTAAGCCCTTAATAGTTGAAACTGACTCTCAGATTTAAAATGGTGACACCTCCACAGTAAAAGAAATTAAAGACCTTCATCAAATCCATCGACCAGTTCAATGCAAACACTGAAATCTTTTGATGCATGTATTGTGAAGATATATAAACAAGTCAAAAGTGAAATGAAAAAAAAAAAAGCATGCTGAAACCTTGGTGTTAATGCCTTGACCCATGTCAATGCCACCGTGAGCAATGGCTACACTGCCGTCCCCATGGTAAATAATCACATGTGTGTTGTAATTAGCTCCGGTCCAGCCAATACCAAATCTGTTGGGCATCACAGCCAGGCCACGTTTTTTCCATCTGTTGGCCTGTAATATTAAAATATAATAATGACATTATTTTAATTATCCTGGAGGAAATTTGTTTTACAAAACTGCTTACACATAACAAAATATATTGCAATGCAAATGAAATGTACAATCATACAACGATCTCACTCAAACATTGCATGTAGACTTTAGATTTTAAGAAAGCTGGCTTTCATTTAATAATACATACAATAATAATGCCCTGTTAAATCTAACAAATACATCTCTACATGATTATAAAAATATCAAGAGAATAACTAATATTCTGCTTGTTGATGGAATGTTACGCCCCTTTCAGTAACTCACATAATTTTGTATATTACCCCCCCTTTTAGGGATACTGTATATAGTAGAAAGAGTTGTGCCCATGTATAGGGGACATTTCTCTGGTAGCCAAGATGGCTGATTAAAGTTGTTATGATCTTAAATGTTCTTATTTCAAATTTGTGTACTTTCAACTATCTATGGCAACACTGCTAAGGACTACTGCTGACTGACTATTACTGATAGAAGGGATTTAGTTGCATGAGCCATCAAAGCATCCCTACGACACAAATCAAGGGGCTGCTTATATTCATAATAAATATCATGGAAGAAAATATATGTTGCATAGTTATGGACCAGGTTAGGGACATGATTTTGCAGAGAAATTACTTTTATATTTTTCCAAATATACAGAAAGACCAAATTACATTTTATTGGAAATTTTAGTATTTTAGGTGTACAGAATTCAGTTTGATAAAATGTGTATTGCATAAAGTATACAATAATTTCTGTGCCCTTTTTAGCAATGTAAAATCTTATTTTTAAGCTCTTTTAGCTTACAGAAAAATTTTCAAGCTCTTTTAGCTTATAGGCAAAATTATTTTTATTATATAGTTGCTACAGTGATCTTTTAATATAACGTTTTTGAGATTTATTTCAATATCTCTCCCAATCTTTCTTATTTTCATTTTTTTTTTAAGGTAAACTACATTTCTCCAGATTTTTGAAAATAGCTTTTATATAATGTAAATTTCATGCTTCCAGCATGCTCAGAGTGCTATGGTCAAATCTCATTAGTGGACCAGTTGGGAGGGGTATCTGGGAGAGGTTTTCCGTGCTGCCTTTAGGGGCTCAGTAAACACAACTCTGCTAGAGCCGAGTGTCAAACCTCAAGCCCCCTTGATAGGTAGCCAAGTTAAGCTCAAGCATACTTATACTCTCAGTCGCACATCTCTTCTCTAGAACTATTGTATTTTTATTTTCTATTTACCTGGTTGAACTGGTTGACAGCTTGTTGTCTTTGCGCAATGTTGATGTCAACCTCGAACTGGGAGACAACATTTCGTATTGTGCAATAGTTCAAGGGCATGCCAGTTGGTGTTTTCTACAAGAAGATTACACAAAGAAAGAATTTTTCTTTCACCAATTTATGGTTCAAAATAGCTTTTATTAAAATGATTAAATAAAAATAGGTAATTCTTAGTTGACAGCTATGTTAACTCAATACCTGTCCTTTCACATAGAGGTTTTGTTTTCTGACTGAGAAAGGATCTTTTCCTAAAGACTTGGCCACATGATCCATAATACTTTCAATAATAAATAAAGCTGGAGTTGACCCTGAGAAATAAGATAAACATATATTTAGTTTGAAAAAAGTAAACATTTAAAACTAAAAACAATTGCCATTCCAAAAGTACTAAAACAAAATTAAATATCTAAACATGTACTTTTTCTAAGGCAAGTAATCTAAACAAAAACAAAGAATAACAAGCTCTGACATGCAGTACTTGTTGGTTTGAAAGTACTTAACAGGAGACCTACATGGAGTACTTGTTGGTTTGAAAGTACTTAACAGGAGACCTACATACAGTACTTATTGGTTTGTAAGTACTTACCAGGAGACCTACATGCAGTACTTATTGGTTTGTAAGTACTTACCAGGAGACCTACATGCAGTACTTGTTAGTTTGTAAGTACTTACCAGGAGACCTACATGCAGTACTTGTTAGTTTGTAAGTACTTACCAGGAGACCTACATGCAGTACTTGTTAGTTTGTAAGTACTTAACAGGAGACCTACATGCAGTACTTGTTGGTTTGTAAGTACTTACCAGGAGACCTACGTGCAGTACTTGTTGGTTTGTAAGTACTTACCAGGAGACCTACATGCAGTACTTGTTGGTTTGTAAGTACTTACCAGGAGACCTACACGCAGTACTTGTTAGTTTGTAAGTACTTACCAGGAGACCTACATGCAGTACTTGTTGGTTTATAAGTACTTACCAGGAGACCTACACGCAGTACTTGTTAGTTTGTAAGTACTTACCAGGAGACCTACATGCAGTACTTGTTGGTTTGTAAGTACTTACCAGGAGACCTACACGAAGTACTTGTTGGTTTGAAAGTACTTACCAGGAGATCTACATGCAGTACTTGTTGGTTTGTGTGTTTTCACAGCTATAGGAGAAAACAGCCAGTTGGGACAGTAGTAAGCTGACAAAGAGACAACAGTTGTTAATAAAACATTTATTTTTTCAGAATATTAAGAAAATATACAAATCATTTAGGTACACGTTACCCTTTGAAGCTTGAAACTCGACAAAGAAATACAAAAAAATATACTTTAATTGTTTTTATCAAACATAGGTCTCTTAATCATTAGCTACTTGGAATCATTAGTTAAAAGCATTTCAGTCTAAAAATCAATCTTTACAACAAAGGTATCACACCCCATTAAATTGCAATGATAAAAAGTTCTGGTCTACTATCTAATTGAAAGTAGCAGAAATGTGAAATTAAAATTATAAACTTTACAACAAACAAGCAGAAATCACTAGGAAACAATATTTTTGAGAATCCTAATCTTAAATTTAATTTAAATTGATAAATCTATCATTTTAAATTATTATATCAGTATAAATTATTATACATTTTAGACATCCACCAATTATCCATCATTATTGATTCAGAAACGTATCAATATCTACCCATTGTACATTAAGTCTATAAATTTAGAAACATTATCTATACATGTATTGCTATATATATAGTGATCACTATCAAACAATAATTCATTATCTAAACATAAATTGACTGTGTTCCTTGAATTCCATTAATATCTGTACATTATCCACAAATTATTCAACTGACCATTATCAATCCAGGTCAGCAGGTCTCCACCATCACTCTCAGCCAGTATAATTCCCTCATCAGCGTAGACTGTAACAATGACACCCAGTAATGTACCATTGTCATCAAAACCAACCTGTGTCATAAATGTCAGGTGATTAAATATGGATTTCATTTTTTCTTTTACTTTGATAAATACAGTTTCCACTTTCTCTCATTGCTTAAATGGTAGCAAATGTCATGTTTTAATCTAGCATGATTAATATCCCTTGCAAGACAAAGTCTCATGAGCTGTTTCCCTCTAAAAACAGAACACTAGCTCTAAGGGAGGCAACTCACACAGAATGCTTTGCTACAGAAGAATTAAAAATTAGAATTTAAAAAGAGGTTTTACATTCTATCTATTGCCATATTGTTTATATTTATTTGTATATTATGACTGTGTTTGGTGTCAGGCAGTTGCATTGGTATTCAACATTTAGAAACATTTTTCATTTTTTAAATATTTATTGTGTAGATTAAAGATGATAAATTGGAAAGAGGAAATCTTTGTGTCCTGTGGGTATCCATGTGTCAATCTAATCACACATGTTAATCAGTAACTTAAACTCTGCTAAGGCCTTGGTATTTCCTGACTGATTCAGGCAACTACCACTAGGGAAGAAGGAGTACTTGTACAAATATGTCCTAGCATTTGGAATAAGAAATGTGACTAAAAAGATATGTTTCTATTTGGATGTAAGAAGAGAAACCATACAACAAACTTGCATGACTTGCAGATTAAAAAAATGACTTGCAGTAATAAGCTCTGAGCCACAGACTGTCTGTTACATCTCTCAATGACACCAGCCTGCTAGCATTAAAACATGATGGAACGATGTCTAAGATTTTCCCAATAATCGTGCAGCATTTTTCAGCTAGGGTAGGAGTCTTACAGCATGTTTCATATAGCAAAAGATTCTTACAGCATTTTTTAAGTAGTGTAGGAGTCTTACAGCATGTTTCAAATAGCGCTGGATTTTTAAGCATTTTTCAGCAAACGCTGAAGTCTTAAAATATTTTAAGTTTGTATTAAAGTCTTCAGTACTTTTATTTTGGAATCTAAGTTCCTTTCCTTTTCCACAGTATTAAAGTCTTCAGTACTTTTATTTTGGAATCTAAGTTCCTTTCCTTTTCCACACTCAAGCAGTCATCAGATTATTTTGAATAAATAATTTTTATAAATAAATAAATAATATATAATTATGATAACCTATCAAATCTGCCCCATGACCTAGTATCAAGTTATATTCTGTCCAACCAGCAAGTTTACGTTTTCTAACAAACAATGAAAAATTTTACCTGATAATCTGCGAAATAAGCTTCTCTCTTTCCTGCCAACTGCATGTTGCGGTGAATATCAAGATGCATTTTCACCGGCCTGTATAAGAAAATTTCTGATCAAATGAAAATAGCTTTGTTTTTTTTTTATAAAAAAGAACTCATCCATTAAAAAAAATTACATTTGGTGTCCAGTAAACTACTTACTTGCCAACAACATAAGCAGCAAGGGCACATAATCCAGAAACCAGAAAGTTTTGAGTAATTTTACCACCAAATCCTCCTCCAAGTCTTTCTGTAGTGACTTCCACACTGGAAACAAGTGAATTAGCCAAATAAAATAGATAATTTTTTTCTTTTAAAAATATATGAGTTGAAACAGAAAGAAAAGATTCATTAGATTCAAAATTTTAATTTCTTCTTCAGAGAATGATACAAAATTTTAATTCTGAGCTGTATTTTTTAAGGAAAAAAATAAATTAATTTGACAAAGTGTCACCTAGATTGTGGCAAGCCTAGAATCTGTGCCACAGCCATTCCTACACCATCAAGCCATTGAGTTGAGGCCTTGACCTTCATGCCTCCAATATCACTGGGTGTACAAACAGAGGTCTGTGTCTCCAGGTAGAAATGGAACTGATCACCACATCGAATGCTACCACTAATTTTATGAGGAGCTGAAGCGATAGCACCTGTAGTAGAGAACAAAAAATAATTTCAAGCTCAGGATTTCAATATAATTGAAAAAAAAAATTAGTGGAACAGTTTTAATCAAGTAAAGCAGGATGTAGATGAAGTCATTGGATCTAAAGCTTCAAAAAAATACTAAATTGCTTTTAAAATATTTAAAAGAAATGTGCTTTAATAAAGAAAAAAAATGTATACATTATTTATTTACTGGTGGCATGGCAGCTAAGTGGTAAAGCACTTGGCTTATGAACCGGGGTGTCCTGGGTTCCAATCCTGGTGATGGATTTTTTTAAAATTTTGGGATATTTAGGGTGCCTCTAAGCCCACCCAGCTCTGAGTACTTGACAATAGTTGGAGAAAGGTAAAGGCAGTTGGTGGTTGTGCTGGCCACTTGACATCCTCACTAACCATGGACCACAAAAACAGGTGACCTTAACATCATCTGCCCTATAGACCACAAGGTCTGAAAGGGGAACTTTACTTTTTTTTTTTACTTTCATCCCCATTAACTAAAAATATTAATTTAATCTTATAGATTTCATCATTATCTGTCCCTTGACTTTAGTCATAGTGGTGCTGAGACAGCTCACATACTAATCCCTAACCTTTTTACGGTCAGGAGCCGTTCTTAGCAGGATATCAGGAGAGGCCAATCCATTCTTTAACACTGCCCAACAAGCTTTTTTTTTTGGACGACCCATGTTAGATTTTAAACTTTACAAAACACTTATCACTGGGACGGCAATGAGCTTGGTCATAGAAAGTGGCAGAGAGGAAAGAATTCTGGGTATTATTGTCATTAGTTTGCAAAGCTTTGAAAGTTATACCTTATCATCCTTGTAAATATTGAACTATTTTTATCATTTTAAGATTGATGTAGAAGTAAGACTATTAAATTTAAATTTGGGAAGCGTGGTCGAGAGGCCAAGTGTGCTTGAACTTGGCTTGGCTTGGCTACCTAGAAGGGGGCTCGAGGTTCGACACCCGACTCGGGCAGAGTTGTGTTTACTGAGCGCCTAAAGGCAGCATGGAAAACCAACTCCTAGATACCCCCTCATCCCCACTGGTCCACAAATGAGATTGGACCAATTGCGCTCTGAGCATGCTATAAGCATGAAAGTAGCGCTATATAAAAAGCTAGAATAATAATTCTTATTGCAAATTTATTTTTCGTATACCAATTTTGACATTATTTATCCTCACTTCTTCTTTTAAATTATTGTCTGTTGTGTTGGAAGCAAATATAAATAAAAAAATATGCAACAAGTACTAAACCTTCCCTACCACTTGATTCACAAACATATGTTTTCAGAATTTCAGAATATGTTTTAAAACTACATTTAGAAATAAAGGTTATCACATTGTAACCCAAGACTCCTGAAGGACAGCAGAGAATGGAAGTGATCAGGGTTTGAACTCAAGACCATCAGATAGATGACAGTCCAAACCGCATACCACTAGACTAGGCAGCCATCAGAGCTAAGTCTAGTGCTGCCATTTTGACAGTAGAAAGATTCTGGCCTTGTCACATTTGTTTCCACCTTATCTTATTAATTATAGACGTTACTTCAAAAAAAGAAGATAATTATGTCCTAAGCGTTTCATGTGTCAATGTAGTCATGGATGTTAATCAATGACTTCAACTCTACTAAGTCGTCGTTTTTTCCTGGCTGATTCAGGCAACCCATTCCCTTCTCTAACAGCACTAGGAAAGAAGGAGCACTTGTAGGAATTTGTTCTAGTGTATGGAATAAGAAATGCGCCCCTTATTGCACTCTTATCTCTCATCAGAACCTTCACTTTCGTCGTGGGGGTGCTGTGATGGTTTGCATAACCAAATCCTTCCATTTTTCCAGTCAGCAGTAGATTAAATAAAAAATATGTTATAGGTTTGTATCATCTAAAAGTATAAGGCAATCTTACCTTTTGGGTCACCAACTTGTGTGGGGGGAGGTGGGTTAGGAAAGAATGACTTTTGCTGCACTGCTTGTTCCACATCAACAATGACTGGCTTGACATTTTTGTAAGTCACTTGGACCAAACTGGCACCGGTCTGAGCCATTGTTTCAGTGTCTGGAATGGTTAGATTAGTCACAAGTTATGCATGTAAGTTTATTCAATATGAAAAATTCTATATATGGATGCTTGCACATTCTATATATAATTATTATATAGTACTTATAATCCAGTAGCTAAAACTCACCAAGAGCAAATGTCCTCACCCTTAGTTGGTTAAGACCATAATGTCAAGTGCATATTGTACCATAATTTATTGGTCAACATTTTGAATAAAACATTTTGATATTACAGTTCATCTTTAGAGTTCAACAATTTATTAAAACTAAGCAGATCTAAGACAGCAAAAAAAAATGGATGTGCCTGCCATTGAAAGAGATTCTATCCAAGGTAAAAGACAGACAGGAATGGAGAAAGATGAATGACAGATCTTGCGTGGTACCCCAACAGTCCAATAGCCTACAGGATAGGTGAAGGTGAAGCAGATGTAAAGAAGAGCAGAACTGAAGAGGAAGCCATCTTTACTTTAAAGTCATTGCTTGATAGAGTCTAGTATTTGATCTTAAAGTGTTTATAAACTTGTCAGTCTAGTCATGAGGCAGATCATGAATAATGATTGTGAGGCTTCAGTCATGAGGCAGATCATGAATAATGATTGTGAGGCTTCAGTCACGAGGCAGATCATGAATAATGATTGTGAGGCTTCAGTCACGAGGTGGATCATGAATAATGATTGTGAGGCTTCAGTCACGAGGCAGATCATGAATAATGATTGTGAGGCTTCAGTCATGAGGCAGATCATGAATAATGATTGTGAGGCTTCAGTCACGAGGCAGATCATGAATAATGATTGTGAGGCTTCAGTCACGAGGTGGATCATGAATAATAATTGTGAGGCTTCAGTCACAAGGTGGATCATGAATAATGATTGTGAGGCTTCAGTCACGAGGTGGATCATGAATGATTGTGAGGCTTCAGTCACGAGGTGGATCATAAATAATTATTGTGAGGCTTCAGTCATGAGGTGGATCATGAATAATGATTGTGAGGCTTCAGTCACAAGGTGGATCATAAATAATGATTGTGAGGCTTCAGTCATGAGGTGGATCATGAATAATGATTGTGAGGCTTCAGTCATGAGGTGGATCATGAATAATGATTGTGAGGCTTCAGCCACGAGGTGGATCATGAATAATGATTGTGAGGCTTCAGTCACGAGTTCAGTCACGAGGTGGATCATAAATAATGATTGTGAGGCTTCAGT
Source organism: Biomphalaria glabrata (assembly GCF_947242115.1). Lineage (NCBI taxonomy): Eukaryota > Metazoa > Mollusca > Gastropoda > Planorbidae > Biomphalaria > Biomphalaria glabrata. The sequence goes on from NC_074720.1 coordinate 43,002,433, forward strand.
CACGAGGTGGATCATAAATAATGATTGTGAGGCTTCAGTCACGAGGTGGATCATGAATAATGATTGTGAGGCTTCAGTCACGAGGTGGATCATGAATAATGATTGTGAGGCTTCAGTCACGAGGTGGATCATGAATAATGATTGTGTGGCTTCAGTCACGAGGTGGATCATAAATAATGATTGTGAGGCTTCAGTCACGAGGTGGATCATGAATAATGATTGTGAGGCTTCAGTCACGAGGTGGATCATGAATAATGATTGTGAGGCTTCAGTCACGAGGTGGATCATAAATAATGATTGTGAGGCTTCAGTCACGAGGTGGATCATAAATAATGATTGAGGCTTCAGTCATGAGGTGGATCATGAATAATGATTGTGAGGCTTCAGTCACAAGTTGGATCATGAATAATGATTGTGAGGCTTCAGTCAAGAGGTGGATCATAAATAATGATTGTGAGGCTTCAGTCACGAGGTGGATCATGAATAATGATTGTGAGGCTTCAGTCACGAGGTGGATCATGAATAATGATTGTGAGGCTTCAGTCACGAGGTGGATCATGAATAATGATTGTGAGGCTTCAGTCACGAGGTGGATCATAAATAATGATTGTGAGGCTTCAGTCAAGAGGTGGATCATAAATAATGATTGTGAGGCTTCAGTCACGAGGTGGATCATGAATAATGATTGTGAGGCTTCAGTCATGAGGTGGATCATGAATAATGATTGTGAGGCTTCAGTCATGAGGTAGATCATAAATAATGATTAAGAGGCTTCAGTCATGAGGTGGATCATAAAATGATAGTGAGGCTTCAGTCTTTTTTAGCCACAGTGAAAACTTCAGTTTATAAATAAGAATACATTATTCTAAGTATTTATTAATTTAAACATTCCAACCTGCCACAATGATGCCAAGGGGCTGTCCAGCATATAGAACAGGGCCAGTGCTGAGCAGCTACCAAGTTAAGAAACAAACATTTATTAGTTCAACGAAACAAATATTTATATACTTGGTTTTATTTTATAACATAAATTTGTGATAGTGTGTTTTGGGTTGCTATTGTGTGTATCTATGTATTGATAAACTGATAGTGTGTTTTGGGTTGCTATTGTGTGTATCTATGTATTGATAAACTAAATATTTTGTTGTTGTTGTCATTTGGAAGAGGGAACTGCTGATCAAGAGGGTTCATGTATCACTGTCTCAGAATGGCTGAGTTGGCAGTAGAGTGCTGATAGAGAGCCAAGCCAAGGATTAAAAGAGTAGTAAATAAAGTTAGTTGCTGCCTAGTTATTCAATCTTTTTCTTGGTGTCTACTAGACTTCCATGGCAGAAGCAAACTAAAGTTGGTAAATAATTGAACAGCGCCAGTCATTAGAATTAGATAAACCTAAAACCTCACAGAATAACATATAATCAAAGACAAAGGCTAAAGTGGTGACACAGGATGCTGTTATTAAAGCTGTTACTAAAGTAAAAAAAAATAAAGTTCCCCTATCAGACCTTACAATATATGGGGCAGATGATGTAAAGGTTATTGGTTTCTGTAGCCCATGGTCATCTAGGGTGCCATATGGCCAGCACAACAACCAACACCATTACTTTTCCCCTATTAATATCAGGTGGAGCTGGGTGGAGCTGGGAGGACTGAGATGCGCCCCAAAAGATTCTGAAATAAAAAATCCTAGTCTTCACCAGAATTTGAACCTGGGGACCCCTCGGTTCAGAAACCAAGTTCCTTACCACACAGCCACTAAAGCTGTTTGGGACTAAAAAAAAAATAAAATGGTGAAAATGATTGTTTATTGATATTCCTTTAAAAAAGAAGCTGACCCCCGACCCCAACTCAAACCTGCTACAGAATGGTGGAGGATGACGAGAAAGGTCTGACTCTTACATGTATCTTACATGTATCTTACATGTATCAATTACATTTTTTATACATCTCATTACCTCTTGATGGCCTTTTACGAAGGGAATGCCTTGAGGTCTCCAGTCATTAGACCCTCCTTTGGGTATATCTGAAGCTTTGATGAACGCTTTAACACCAGGAAGTGTCTGCAAAATATTAAACATGATCAAAAATTATAAGTGATAACATATACCAAGAAATCATTTTTAAAAATCTGAATTGATATTTCACAATAAGATTTTTCTTTAAACTATAAAGAGAAAAAAGTATGTTTGAGTAAATATTAAAAATTCTTTGATTTAGTTAAAAATGTTGGACAGGATAAAATTTTGTAGGCCACACAAAACATTCAGCAAGCAGCCCCATTAAGAGTTAACTGTATTTCACCTTGCATTATAGTCTACTCCATGGCATGTCATTTGATTTTAACCCCAAAGGTCTAGTTTGAAAATACATATGTGTTTTTAGTTTCTGTTTATTTGCATAGATCTGTCTAGATAAAGAAATTATGTAAAACTATAAGACAAGTCCCTTAATCTTTAGTGATGCACTCTTATGGTACCAACAGTAATTATCTCCTCATGAAACAAGACAACCTACATGACAGCTGGCTACTAATGGCTCAATGTATTTGTGCATTGCAATACTATGTTACTTTGTCAGCTTGTTTTCCTTTCACGTACTGTGTAGTCTGTCTTTCACATGTCTGTCTGTGGCATTTTATGTCTTAAGAGATTATCTTTTCCCTTTGCAACTTCTTGTGTGACTGAAGAGGCCAATTCTTGATACACAGCTGGGGTCACAGGTTGGGCATCTGTAATCACCAGGCGCTGTTGCATTTTTCCCCTTCTTTCTGCTTCTGTTGTGTATGGCATCTGCAATCCGAGACCCTTCCTTTATGCTCTCTCTCCATGTGGATCTATCCAGTGCCACTTTTCCCCAGTTGCCAGTGTCGATTTTGAAGAGATTCATGTTGTGTTTGCATACATCCGTATAACGTAAAAGTGGGCGACCAGAGGCACTCCTGCCTTCTTTGAGATCGCCATACAGAATGTCTTGTGGAAGTTGACCTACTGGCATTCTACGAACGTGGCCAAGCCAGCCAAGGCGTCTGCTGCTGATAACAGAGTGAATGTCCTGGCACCCTGTTCTTCATAGCACTTCCTCATTTTATCTTGCCACCTTATTTTAAAGATCCGCCTTAGGCATCGGAGGTGGAAGACATTCAGCTTTTTTTTCCTGCCATGAGTAGGTTGACCATGCTTCACTTCCGTATAGCAAAGTGCTCATCACACAGGTCCGGTAGACTAAGGCTTTAGTATTGTTAGTCAGCAATATATTGTCCCACACTCTTTTCTGCAACCGTGACATGGTGCCTGTTGCTTTGGCTATCCTGTTGTTGATGTCTTTATCCAGTAGATCATTGTTGGATATGATGGAGCCAAGATAGCAAAAGTGACCAACAATTTCACATGTATATTTCAGATAAAATGTGTATATTTACCAATGCTATAGATGGATCCATAGAATCTATTTCAGCATTGCCAACAGTACTCAACACAGGGGAGGCAAACAATTGACCAGGGACAGGAGGCAGATCATCCAAGAATGCAACTTTTCCACTGGTCTATAATGATAGAATAAAATAAAAAAGATGTATAAAATGTTTAGAAATTTGAGATAAGGATTATTTAAATATGTTGTTATGTGTTTTACTTTTCCAGGCAGCACTCCAATAAACTCCTCACACATTGATGTGTTACATTATGAGGTCTAATGATCCCAAATCACCAATAAGACAAAATAGTTTTTCAAAGCTGATAGATTTTATGAACATGAACTTACAAACATGAATGAATATAGCCAACACAATATTAGTTAATGAGAAAACATTATTTCTTAATTCAGAACTCAATAAATGTAGTCAACACAAAATTAGTTCATGAGAAAACATTACCGGGTATTTCCTAACTCAGAAATCAATAAATGGCCTTTGTCTCTCTATTTCTCCCTAATGTTCCCTTAATGATATCATGTACTTAATACAGTTGGGTGAACTCTGCTGTGTCCTGGAAACCCACACAGTTCATATTCATAGTCTTCATCAGGTTTCAAACTCAAGACCCCCCACTTCAGAAGCCAAGCGCTTTACCATTCAGTCACCATGCCGCTTTTAAAGCAGCTATTGAACTAATAAATAATTAAATTATACTATTATCCAGGTCATGATGCTCTCGACAGGTAGTATCAATCATTATCTTGGTTGATTTTATGCAAAAACAACTAACTAAATAGAAGTTTGCTAAGAAACAATGACAAGCCAGATTTAATTGAACTTCAGAAAGCAAAGAGTTACAAAGGGTTAAAAGAAAAGAAACTAGACCTGTGTACAATTCAGTTTCTAAATGTTAAATAACTAAGTATCTAACTGAGATGGTCCAAGATGGATCTAATGATATTCAAGATAACACTATTACAAAGTCAATAGCACCTGTAGTTTCAAATTAAAAAAAAAAAATTTAATTAAAACAAGAAAATGTAGGACAAGGTTATCTTCTCGTTGAAGTAAGTCAAAAGTCTTTCTTCAAAGTACAATGGAGGTGACATGAAGTATGGATCATCTAAAAAAAAAAGCTGGCTCAACAACGTGAATGAATGGACCGGCCTATCTCTTGAACTGCTGCTGACTGGGAAAAGTGGGGGGGCACTTCTACGACAAGTCAAGGGACAGATGATGATGATGTTAATGAAAGAAATTCTGTATTTTCCATGATAGATTAATAGCAATAAACTTTTTTCTTTACAAATCATAAATCTTTATAAAACATGTACGAGCTCAACATGTCTATGAATAATAAATAAAAGTTTCATTAAAACAAATATGAAACCAACCAAATATGGAGCAGTTATTTTTGGCATTGGTTTAGAAACAGGATATTCTGATGGGTCTGTGCCATAGTCTTGTGTGCCAACAATCGGAGTTCTGACAAGTCCTGTGGCCCCACTGGTGTAACGTTGATTTACTTTGGATTGGCAAACATTCAACACAAACTGTAAAACATACATGTGTGGTTACGTTGCAAAAATAATTTTAAATTGGATAAAAAAATGACTTACTTAATTTCAGGTTTTTTTTTATATAACCTGTAAATTATGACACCTACTGTGTCAAGAGAGAAGTTAATTTTTTAAAAATCTTATTATTACTGTTATTGCACGGATGAGAATTATTTGTTTCATAGATAGGGAAAGTTTTGACTTTTACTTGACAAATTAAAAACTTGAGAAAGTTACTGTAAGCAGTTAGTAAAGAATTATTATAAAGCAGTTGAGATAAGTACTAGTTGTCAAGTATTTCTATGAAGGATTATTACTGATTATTCTTTAATTGTGTATCATATTTTCTATGTGGTGTTATTACTGTTTATATTAAACATATTATTTGTGTCTGCTACATCAAGAGTTATTTCCTCATTTACGAGAGAGGTATGAACGTGCAAGTATTCATCCAAATAATGCCTACAATATATATCATTATAATATGAACCCTATGTCACCCAATGACCCTCTAAAAAAACGTGGTGACATGAACCAAGTAGTTTTTGCCACTCTGCCACCAACAGCCTTCATTTTTACTTTTCAAGTCAATGTGTACTCCATTTTATACATGTTATTCTGCATGAGGAATGATCACATACCAAAGATGATCTTCTTTGATAAGCATCAAGGAGGTTAGCATAAAAGAGGTGGCCCCCATAAGTGCTATAATGATTAACCTTTTGAACTCACTGGCATAGAGGAAAGCTGGCAACAGGTGGCGAGACACGCATTTGAAACCAAAGAAAAGTCCTTGTTGAAGACAGGCAGACAGAAGAAAAATGCCAGAGGCAAGGCAAACCACACTAGCTCCAGCTGGAATAACCTGCCCAGTGTGCGGCCGAACATTCACATAGGTCTCACCGGCCACATGAGGAGGCATAATACCCCAGTGCAAAGCTCTGAGCCCCCTGGATGACAAAGTGGTCATCATCGAACCACGATGGACGAACTATATATATTATTATTATCCTTACCTTATAAAACAAACTGAGAGCAAGGGATTTTCTAAATGTTGCACTGGACCAGTTTGGCCTTGACTCTGGAACAAGCTCAGTTGACAGAAGTGACAAGGCATCTAATAACATTTTACAAATAGTAAATATAAGTGGTTTAGAAGATATGAATAATATAAATAGAATACAGTTTACTAGTTGAAAAGCTTATTTCTCTTCCCAAAATAGGTTTCCTTTTTTTTAAAGACAAAATTTATCTTCATATTAATATTTTGTTGTTGTTTTTTTAAGTAATAATTTAAAATAGCTTCTCATGTCACAAGAAACACAAACAAAAATTAAAGTTGTTAGATATGGAAAGACAAGGGCATAACATTCAGTACAAAAGTCAGGCTGATGAACGCCTTAGTGACAATTCCAGTAATCTTGGTCTCTTACTGCAGAACTAAAGCAGAAGGGTTAGGGGTAATTAAGGGTTTTAGCCAAGAACTGAAATGTTACAGAAGGATTCTAGGCAGCACATACAAAAACTGTAATACAAACTTGGAAATCAGAAACAGGATCACTGAAAAGTTAAGACTATGGCCATATAATAAGATCCTCAGGACTTTTCTGCAGGAATCATTGCCAAGAAAAAAGGGAGAGGTGAATGGAAATACAATATTAAGGAATGTACAGGCCTGTCTGTGGAAAGGATCTAATCCTGGCAAAAGACAGAGGAATGGAGAAAGATGGTTGACAAATCATATGCGGTGTAACTGTTAGCTTGCTACTAAGGGAAAGGTGAAGGTGAAGTTAGATGTGCGAGACATAATTCATTGACATAAAAATTAATTTGGTAGCAAAATTAAAAAACATAATGACCTAATGACCAATGTAATGGCTAAAAACTTTTTGTCAGAAAAGAAAGGCTGATTGCATGACAAACTAGTAAGTAGGATTTCTGATGGAGGGGCTGCAAGAAATTTGACTGTGTAATCGTCAATGCAACTCTATAAAATTATTCAAGATTCCAGAGAATGAAGGACATATTTCTCAGGCATCAAATACTATTTGAAAGTTAAAAAGATGTCAAATAAGCAGACAAGAAAACAAATAATTACTTTTTAAAACAGTTGGGTCGCCAAGTTGTTTGTTCAATAAGAAGGCTTCAGTTTGTACAGCATGAGTCTGTGAACAGACATTGAGCATTTAGTATTGGTAGATAGTGCAATTATAGTTTTAAAACTTGGATTTCAACTATTTACACAGAATTACCAATTGAGAATTGACTCCTTGAATGACAATGGATGGCTTGGTTTGTATCAAAAAATTTTGGCTGGTAACCACATCAACCATAAAACCAGCTGAGACATAGCCTTGACTTGCCTGTGGAAACAATCAACAAACATTTTTTATAAGCTAGAAAGTTCTCACCTTTTCTTCAAACGGAAAATAAACTATATCATAAAACAATCAATATTAATGTGAGACAGTTCTCACATGTTTATGAGTTTATAGAGTTAGTGCTAAACATCAGATCCCCTTTCAATCTTACACTAGTTTTTATAATGAGAAACTTTTGGTGACTATCACAATTATTGTGACATTGTCATGGTCTATGGTTTCACAGAGAGAAGAGATTACAGAGAAAAGAACTGGTTTGTTAGTCCATGTCAGGTTTGGACTATTTTTTTTTTGTAGTTTGTTGATGGATTGGTTTGATTCATTTTATTATACATTTGGTATAATTTAAATAATCACAAGTTGTTTCTTTTTAAGAGAACTACCAAGCAAAGAGTAAGAGAGAGCCAAATACCCCAATAAAAAAGAAGATATCCTGTTGGCAAATGATTGGACTATTTTAAATTGCCAATGATCAAGCCCCTAGACCTATACAACCACCCCAAATCAGCATATGTAGACATGGTTTTGAACACATTTTCTCAATACAGAGACAGCTAATGTACTTGAAAATCAAGATTCTATAGAATAATGTAATTAACAGTAATGAGTTCTTAAACTGAGAACTTAATTTCTTTTTAACCTTAGTAAATAGTTAGCATGTCTACAACGACAAATCTTTGACTAAAAAAAAAGAGATTCTAGATGATCTGACAACAGTTAATAAACAATGCCAACAGGCCTTCCAACAAAAATTTTCTTTACTTGAAAACATGACATTAAGACTTTTTACCCTAAAAAAACATGGCAGCACCAGCAATTCAAAAGACTATAAGACAAGTATTGAAATATTGCAAACAACACACACATTTTACTTAAAAATTATCAACTTTAACTATTATTTAAACTAACCATATGAAATTTAAAAAGTCAAATTTAACAAATACATTTTAAATACAGAACATTGTACATTACACAATACAAAGATCATATACTCTTACATATTAGATGCAGCTAATCCTATCAGATTTATCATTGGCATTTTTCTCTCTTCTTCAGATCAATGTCAATGGTATTAAATCAGATTTATCATTGGCATTTTTCAAAACTATTACAAAATTTGAAGGACATGAATAAAAGTATCAAAAGAAAGTATACCACATTAATTAGTCATGATCTCATATCCCAGATCTTTAATCTTTGATTAATTATAACTAAGCAATCACAACACTGACCTGCAGACGATGTGATGGCTTGTATGTCTGAACTCTGACTCCAGTAGATGTGAATTTGGGTAAATTTACTGAAGTGATCACTTTGCCTTTCAGATCAAGTGAAAGGAAATCCACAAGGGAGTACTGGGCCTGGGTGCCATTACTGTCAGCTATAACATACAAGGAAATACTTTTGTTTGTAAGCAATGGGATGGGGTCAAGTGGGTAAGGATAATATCTATTAGAAATTATTCACGTTAAATTGAGATGTTACAAAGATGCCATCACCTATGAGGAAATCCAAAACAGAATCACAGTGGTGACCTTCTGATATTTAAAAAAAAAAAAAGCAATTAAAACCAGTGACTTGGCAGAATTGAAGTCATTGGTTAATATGCATGACTAAATGCATGACGCGTAGGACGTAATCATCTTCTTTTTTTAAGTAACGTCTGTATTATATAAGATAAGATATTAGATCTTATCTTATAAAATACAGATGTTACTTCCAAAAAGATGACTAAGTCCTATAAAAAAAAAGTACAGTTCCCCTTTCAGACCTCATGGTCTATAGGGCAGATGATGTAAAGGTCATCTGTTTCTGTGGCCTATGGTCAATCTAGTCATGCATGTTAACCAATGACTTAAATTCTGCCAATTCATTAGTTTTAGTGTCCGAATCAGGCAACCCATTCTGTGCACTAGGGAAGAAGGAGCATTTGTACAAATTTGTCCTAGCATATGGGATGAGGAATGTGCCTTCATCCTTGTGTCTTTCTGAGTATCTTATAGGTTTTGTTTTTGTATTCGAAAATTATGGTTCAGTGTTTTAAGCATAATTGCTACTTTACTTTTAAGTATTCTGTCCAGAAGGGTCTTAAACTTTAATGATTTTACTAAAGGTGTTACTTCTGTATTATGGCCATATCAGGGCTGACAAAGACTTTTCTGCAGGGAACAGAGAAGAGAAGAATAACAACATCAAGAAATGGAAAAAGACAGTTAACAAATCATGTGTGATGCCTCAATGTCTAACTCTAAGGGACAGGACAGAGCAGATCTTTATTTTTAAATAGATAACAGAAATATAATTAAAAAACATCCCTCTTAATGTATTGGTTCAACATTACAGAAATCGCAAATGTTTTGGAAAAACAATCAATTTTAGTTTTATCTAATTAAAATAATGCATCATTTTATATTAATTGTATCCCAAATATATTTATATTGAAGAATCTAAAGACAGCAGAGAAAACATAATAATATAGTTACTTACTGATAGACAGTTTGGCTCCAACAGTTTCAAAAGAGAAAGCTAAATGAAATCGTATAATAATATAGTTACTTACTGATAGACAGTTTGGCTCCAACAGTTTCAAAAAGAGCAAAAATGTCTGAAGGAAATTCTGGGTGTGCATGCTTCATGACCAGATTTCCAGCCCAGTTAGCCATCTGCAGGTAGGAAAGAGAATGAATCAATATTTGGTTACATGATCTCCTTACTGGGGAATTTAATGAGTGAAATTTATAAGAACATTTATTACAGTAGCATTTTTAAATTGTCATTGGCACACAAAATGCAGATGAGGATCCTTCCAGAAAAAAATAAATTTATTCCTGGTAAAAAACAAAACAAAATCAAGATCTTCAGTATTAGATCTATGAAGGCAAGTATGACTCAGATTTTTGTGAACTGCTGCAAATAATGATAGCAGATAACATTTTTCTGTCAAAAATAAACTAATCACATGTTTGCTTCATATCTATTTCATTCTTGAATAAAAACAATTTTTTTATTATAGTATGTAAACAAACGTTCATTTTAATACTACCTATGCAAATTATTAGACACTAAAAAATGTTCACCGCAGATATGAAACAAACTATTTGACTTTAAAAAATTATTTCTAGCATATGATTTTTTTATGTAACAAACAAATTCATTGAAAGTTTATAAACAATTTATAAACAGATTAAACCTACAGTAACAAAAAAAATGCAGAAATGTCTGAGAAATTTCTAGTTTATTTCTTGTTTTTTTTGTGTGTGTTTTTTTATGCAGTGCTTTAAGATGCAGTTCAAAACTTACATTTCTGATGCCATGATGAGCCACATACTGGAGGTGTTTAGCAAATGTAGCAGCATATGGTAGAGTGGCATCACTCTCAGACTGGGCAAAAAGTTCTTGAAGGTTGCTCAGAGATAGATTGGCTCCCAACACAAGGCTTGTCCCACGCTTCAAAAAATAATTTTACCATATGTATACATTGCTCACACTGACTAAATGGAGTTACATCAGACCTCTGATCTTAAAAAAATTTTAATCATTGAAATACTCATTTACTGGAGCTAACAAAACAAGAAAACATAAGAAATACTTTCTTTAAAAAGCAGAATTTATATTAAGTGTAACGACTGTATCAATTAGTTTGGATTTGTCATGTGATTAAATTTGTAATAGATTTAGCCTAACAATAATAAATCTGTGCGATTAGAAATATTTTTACCAATTGTTTTGTTTAGCCCAATTTCATCCTTTTAGCTTTCTCAATATGCTATGATCCTATCACTTGTCTAGATCAGTTCGGAAAGGGGAGGGGGGAGAAGGGGGCATCTGGGTTAATGTTACATTAAAAACTTTTTTAATACATTAAAAAAAAGTACAACTTGAATTCAAACTCAGGGCTAAAGCCTCTTCAAGGGGACAAATTCAACTTATACCACCACATCTGTCAAGTACAATTATTTTTCTTTGTTTGATGCCATACAAAATAATTATCAATAGTTAATTAACTAATTGGTCAGTTTTTTGTATTTTCTGTTATTTTGTCAGGTAAAAAAAATTAGCAAAATTTCAACTTGATCAAAGATTGGGTGTGGAATAACGTGTATAAAACTTTTACCATACAGAGTTGACATAAGCTTTGTAATAAGTAACAGTCTGTACAATCAAGGCTCTTCACTTGCTATGTGTCATAAATCATCAACATTAACTTATAAGACAGTCCTTTGTGTATTCAAAAAGCTTCTGCATTACAGTGAAGAACAATCTTACCCAAAGCAACATATTTCACAATGTGACCATACCATCCCATTCCAGCAATCTACTGATGCATTTACCCTCAAATAGCCTAAATTGGTATTTCAACCTTAGCATTACCCAAAGTGCATCAAATTATTGAGTTTCAAACATTATAAAGAAGTATTATATGCTCTATACCTGGATGGTGTATAGTTCCTTGACACCTCGTATGTCAATCAAGACAGAAAAATTCCAAGGGCCAAACTCTTGGTAAACACCTAGAGAGAAAACAAGTCCAGATTTTCTTTGAGATATAAACACACTAGGGTAAACCAAGGTACACTGCATTAAAAATATTATAAGCAACCAAAGTATTGAAAAACCAAAACACATTTCAAACATAACATGAAACCCTAAGCTACCAAAGTCAAAACAATAAAACTAACTATGGCGATTTGGGCCCATGATTATTTTCTTGACATTGTTAAAAAGTGCAAGCTAAGCCGGTATGGCCAAAACAAGAGATTATCAGGATCTAAGTAATTGGAAGAAAACATTAAAGAATGAATAGACCGGTCAATGATAGAGACTGTAATCCAGGCCAAAGACAGAGAGGGATGAAGAGCTAGATCAAATGTAGTGCTCCATTGGTCAAACAGTCAAAGGGACAGGTGAAGAAGATTAGTAATCCAACATTTTTTACTTCTGCATAGAAGATTTATGAATCTAGACATTAGACAAACTTCTTCCTGTCATTATACTCTGACAAGGGAGATAAACCTACAAAAATTAAATGTAATTTTAACTCTTAGAAACACAGAGCTCTAAGAATTTATGAAAGGAACTTTGACATCTGAAAACCATGTAGGGTAAATATCTCATTTTGATGGGAAATTTTGTTTTAATGTAATGAGCAGAGAAATTAATTTTAATTGATAAACATTTATTTGAAGGGAAATTCTGTAAACCTTTATCTTGTTGTTTGTGTGTAGCTATGAGGTCAAAATGCTTATGGGCATAGAAAAACTGCAACAGGGTATTAAAAGTTCAGGAAAGCTTCTGATTATGTTATGTGGTATGCAAACTAGACAGTCATCTTGATGGTCCTGGGTTCCAACCTTGCCTGACCCCATCCCCAGCTGTCTTGCTGGAGTGGTTGGGCTAGGATGTAATAATGTTCACTTCTGAAGGAACATGCAAAAAACAGATTATGGTGAAATGCAGAACCTTTTAATTTCATAGAAAAATTTAAAAATCTGGAAGAAAACTTTCAGAATTAAACAATCAGGCAAGCATATTAAGTAGAATGTAAATTGTTTAGAAGTTAAAGACATTCAACAATGTTTACTCCTGGTAATGAAACTCAATAAAAAATCCCAGAGAGTACTAAATGGACTTGCAATAGATTACTTGTATAATGACATTTTACCAAATGCAGTATTTCCAAAGACTAGTCTGTAGTTTTCTGTTTTATGTTGAGCCAACAGCTGGACCAAATCTTGAAGGTTGGTGGGTTTGAACCATTGGGCCACATCACCAATAATGTGTATGGGTCGTTGGATCTGGTTTTCACATTTCTGTCCATCTTTGGTCTTGCAGTGACCTACACATGCTTTGCCAGATTTTTTACACAGCTTGCCATCTAGTTCCTACATGACAATTAAAAAATTTTTGTTTAGATTTTGAAGAAAGGGAAATTAGTCATTGAGAATATTAATACTGTGGCTGATTGATAAACATTACAATGACAAGTAAAAGATCCAAAGTTTAAGCCCTTTTAAAAAATGTGATTTTGACTTCATACAAGATAATTTTCCTGAATATACTCACAGTTTAATCTCATATTTGTTGTAGACGGTAAATATAGTTTTTGATGTTTGCATAATATCTTCAACACATTTTTAATTAACTGCTAGAGATTGAATGATAAATCAGTTATCTCAAAAATGCAATCAATGCAAAATAATACCAAAACTCTACAAGGCAAGAAATGCAATCATTCAGATGGGATTCAATCCACTTTTTTATTGAATGGATGATATTTTTGTACAGCGTTTCTCAAACTGTGGAACACTGACAGGGCAGGCGTTAAGGTCTTTTTTTGTTTGTTTTCGAATAAAAAAAAATGTGCTGTATGAATATTTTAGTTAAAAATACATATCTTAATATTAATTAAAGAAAAAACAACAACATAATATGAAGGTTTAAGAAATGTCATTTCATCTTCTGAGTAGGACCTTTTAAACTGTTGAATTATGGATTCAGAATTTCTTTAAGAAGACATTTCAATATGCCCATCTTACTTGCATCAGAATAGTAAAATTTTTCCTTATCTTACTTGCATCAGAATAGTAAAATTTTCCCCATGAGACATGATTGTTCTGTAGACTTCTTTTGCATGAACAATACAGACCTGCTAGGAGACATCTAGCTAAGCATGAGGGTGATATTACAGCAATGTAGCCCATTTCAAAAATACATACTTAACTGTCTAATATCTCTCTCACACACTTCAATGTCAATCTGACCCCCCAATTCTACAACTTTATTTTGCCGGAGTTTATCTTATTAAGGGAAAAAGTGTATTTTAGAATGTTATTTTTTTGGTTTAGGAGGGCATCATAAGTAAAAATGTGAGAGACACTGTTTTAGTATATCACTATTAGTAAGTCCTTCACCTTCACCTATCCCTTAGTATGGCCCTTGGGGTACCACACATGATCTATTGACTGTCTTTCTCCATTTGGCCTTGTCTTTCAATAACAGGCCTGTCCATTCCCTTATGTTATCAGTAAGAGTAACAGAAAAAACAAAAGCTATACCTCAATGTCAATGAGCTTTCCTTTCAGCTCACGAGGTGCATCCACAGCGAATGATTTCATTGCATCTAAAATTGCTCTGTAGCCTGAAATTAAAATCATTCCCAATGGACCTCATTCACCAACGGTAAAGAAACAACATTTAGCCACGTGGTGCTCTATCTCTTCTATATAATTTACGATCTTATGTTTAATTCATGATGGTTGTCACGTGACAGTTTTTTCCCATTGTTTTATCAATAAGATCACGTGACTCAATGTTGTTTGTTTACGTTTGGTGAATGAGGTCCATTCACATTTAAGTTAATTATTAATCATGTAAGTAATAAAAAAAAGTTGTGTGTGAATTTGAAAAGAAAAAAATGAATAAACAAAATTGAAGTTTTGTTATTGATTCCAAGTAAGGAAATATTTTCAATCATCCACTCTTCAATGTTTTTAAAAAATTTAAACAACAGAAGATTCAAACCTGTGCAGCGACATAGAGTAGCATCAAACTCATCTTCGATTTGTTGAACTGTTGGCTGGGGAAATCTTTTCAACAGTCTGGTGAAATAAATATAAAAATTAAATATAAAAGAATACGTTTAAAATGATATAGCGTACACATAAAAAAATTGCTTTTAAAGCAAAATTGTAATTAGAATCAACCTGCTGTCTAAATAAAAGTGTTTATCCTTCATGAAATTCTTATTAATTTTTATATGTACTTTATGAAGGAGTTAATTTTTGAATTATGAAAGAACTTTTCAGTCAGCTTTATAAATATTATATAAAATATACACTGTCATCTAGACAAGCAAATAACTTTTAGTTTATTACTTTTCAATCAACCATCAATCGAAAGTTATTAAAATTGATAGCCAAAGGTTAAAGTCTTGGAATTTCGGCTAATATTAAATACTTAATATTAAAAATTTAATTCATCAAATTATTGTATGGAGTACTCTGCTCTGTTGAAATGATACTATGTCTTTCTAGTAGTAATAAATAAATGATCTTTAATTACAGTGTCTCAAAAAGTCTGTCTTGGTTAAAATTTTAAATGCGGAGTGCCAAAACTTTCATATGATATAATATAACCATGCGTTGCACCAAGATAAAGTCATGGAAAGATAACTCTTTTATTTCTGTCAGTCGGACTAGAGTTACCCCTTGTAACTTTCGGGGTGATAGAAAGTGAGGCTCAGAAAAAAAAAAAGAGGATGGGGGGGGGGGGGGGGGCTTATCCTATGCAGCAGGTCGGCTCACATAATAAAAAAAATTGTAATGTCAACTGGCTACAATATATATATATCAAATTCTAAAAGGCATTTTGCATAGAACAACTTCAGTAGCATCGTATTTGAGCTAAAAGATATTTATAGATATGCATGGCTGTTGTATGTGATAATCATAGGCAAACAGGAACCTAAAAACATTAAAGCTGACAAGAATGATGAATGTTATTCAAACTCTAAGGAGGAAAGGCAACTGTAGAAAAACCACACATTAAAAAGTTTATGACAACCTCTCCTGCTTTTATGTGACCATACTAAGCTGTCAATGAATAGGAAACATGACAATTTAAGACATAACATCCTGCAATAAGCTTATTAACTCTTTCTCTCCGTAATTATTTACCACCTTATGGTGGAATCAACGCTGGTATCGTCAGTGAGGAGAGAAAGAGTTAACACTGTAAAACTCAATCATATATAATCACAATCTGTCCAAGCATACATTGTAAAACTTAACTTACCCATATATAATCATAATCTGTCCAAGCATACATTGTAAAACTCAACTGACCCATATATAATCATAATCTGTCCATGTGAACATTGTAGTCAAACTTACCAATACATAATCATAATCTGTCCAAGCATACATTGTAAAACTCAACTGACCCATATATAATCATAATCTGTCCATGTGAACATTGGAGTAAAACTTACCAATACATAATCACAATCTGTCCAAGCATACATTGTAAAACTCAACTTACCCATATATAATCATAATCTGTCCATGTGAACATTGGAGTAAAACTTACCAATACATAATCACAATCTGTCCAAGCATACATTGTAAAACTCAACTGACCCATATATAATCATAATCTGTCCATGTGAACATTGGAGTAAAACTTACCAATACATAATCACAATCTGTCCCAGCATACATTGTAAAACTCAACTTACCCATATATAATCATAATCTGACCATCCATGTGAACATTGTAGTAAAACTTACCAATACATAATCACAATCTGTCCAAGCATACATTGTAAAACTCAACTGACCCATATATAATCACAATCTGTCCACGTGAACATTGTAGTCAAACTTACCAATACATAATCACAATCTGTCCTAGCATACATTGTAAAACTTAACTTACCCATATATAATCATAATCTGACCATCCATGTGAACATTGTAGTAAAACTTACCAATACATAATCACAATCTGTCCCAGCATACATTGTAAAACTCAACTGACCCATATATAATCACAATCTGTCCACATGAACATTGTAGTCAAACTTACCAATACATAATCACAATCTGTCCCAGCATACATTGTAAAACTTAACTTACCCATATATAATCATAATCTGTCCATGTGAACATTGGAGTAAAACTTACCAATACATAATCACAATCTGTCCAAGCATACATTGTAAAACTTAACTTACTTATATATATAGTCATAAACTTTTCAGGAGTAGGCATACACTGTAAAACTATTTAACTTACCCATACATATTCATAATCTGTCCAGGCGTACAAAAGCCACACTGAGCACCATCATGTTGTACCATCTTGTCTTGTATTGGGTGGAGGCCAACTCTGGGGTCACCCAGTCCTTCAATGGTGGTGATCTCCAGGCCGTCACACGTGTACAGTTGGAGGCAACACTGAAACATCACAACGATGGAATCAGATATAAAAAAAAAGATATTTATAAAGTGCATCTCATATCAAGGTGATTATTGACAACGAAAGATGAATGAGACTTTTCATCACAAGTTTGAAAATGATGTCCATTGTATCACTATATTTAATTCCCAATTTTCTCTCATTAAAAATGTGGTCCCTAGTGTTTCATTTATAAGTGTAACCTGCAAGCATCATTAATTGTTTCAGCACTAAGCTTCACATTACCGTACTAATTTTTATTATTTCAAGTTAACTAGACAGTAGATCATGTGCTGACCACTTTATAAGCTTTAAAAAAAATAGATCATAGATCAAGTAACCAATTATTTTACTTTCAATTTTCACTCATTCAGAATCATATAAAAAATTCTTTAAAATTTATTTTAGAATAAAATCTTCTTGAAGTTAAATTTATTTAAAAAATAATAAGTATTTGATGATACAATAAATGTATAATTTTTTTTTTCAGAACTACTAGATGTTTTATGAAAAAGAAATCTTAGGCCCTTACAGAGTTGATAGCATATTCCACAGTCTGTCCAGAAATTGGTTCAAATAATTTGACAGTGACGAGGCAGACTCCACAGCCTCCTTCATAGCAGCATCCTTTGGTGCCAACAGACACTCCAGTCATACGCATGTATTCATTTAGAGATGTAGCTGGGTTGAACTCATTGCCAACTAAGAGACACATAAATCACTTGTAACAGGATGAAGCTAATCAAATTAGTTTTAAAGGAAAGAGATTTTTTTATTCTATGCCATTCACAGAGCCTTTTATTAAACATTATAACTTAAAGGGGACAGAGTTAAATGACATGCATGAAAACAAAAACACATGCATATATACATAGATCAAAAGTAAAAAACATTGGATCAACAAGGCTGTCATGTGGCCTTGTGGCCAGGAGGTAATGTGTTGAAATCGCCTTTACTTTCCCCAACTAATGTTAGGTACCCATTAGAGGTGGCTGAACTCAGGGACATCCTATGAATATCAAAGATCTGAATCTGTTGTATTTGAACATGAGACCACATGAAACCCTTTGTTTTAGATGCAATTTGCTTTGCAAATCAGCCAATATGCCAAGTGATAAAAAGTATATTTAATAAGCTTTATTACATAAAATATAAATATGAATGCATAATAGTGTATGACTCCAATTCTGAAAAAGTTACTTCTTAATAGTTTCTGCGAATTTTTTCATTAAAAAATGTACAGAATTCAAAATGCTAAAAGATTTCAATGATGTTTCAAAACGCTTTTTCTTAGCGTTTTCTCTTAAGGATTTAGTTAAATTTTATAATTTTTTTTTTAGAATTATGTTGCAAACAGTGATTCAAATATAATTTTTTTTTCAAGATTATAAAGTGACTTAAGAAAAAAGTAAAAAATTTAGTTACAGAATTTTTATTTATTAAGTTTTTGATGATTCTGTGACAGTATTAATGGCAGACATACAGGTATGTGTATACTTTCTGAACTTAGTAACACATACGAGGACATTCATGACAGATTAGCTGGAATAACAGAGAATTATTGATAGCATGATTTTATAGAGCATCTTGTAGTTTATTGATAAAGTCAGTTGCTTAACAATGAGCTAGAGTTTCTTCAGTGAGTGGCTGTGTAGTAAGTGGTGGATAAAACAGACACCATGATACCATTACAATTACACATTCATAGATTTTTTTAAAATTTCATTTCTATTCAGTACATCAATAATGCTATAGCATTACTGGGTAAAAAGTTGACAATGAAACTACAACAGAATAGAAAGAAAATTGAAAAAAAAAAGTGTTCCAGCGATTTGATTTAGAGATTCCCTGGGATTTTCCCCCTTGTTTTATCATTGTTCTTCATATTGCAACAAAACAAAACTGGCTTTAAAACAGTGATATGTAACATGATTAGATAAAACCAATTATTTCTAATAGGCCATAGTATAAGCTGAAAAGCTATTCGCAGTGATTGCTTAGCTCTTAATAAGACAAGTAGATCAACTATCAACCGTCATCCACTTGATAGCCCAGTATCAAATGACCTGATAAAAAAAATATGCTATGTCACTTTGAAGACATGGAAATAAAGTAAAAAAAACAACACATTAATGGTTGTCTCAAAATCGCTTCACAGTTTTTAGCTGACTTACTGAGCTCAACAGTGAAATAAAGCAGATAAGATTATCCCTCACAGTTTATTGCCCCATATTAGACACGTGATTAGAGATGTGGTTTTGTTTACTACAAAGATGTGCTTGCTAGATTCTATTACTTAGTTCAAGGCTCTAATTTACAATTTAAAACAACTGTATTACATCTAAACGGAATGCTCAGATTGTCTCTGTTTCCCTAAGAAAATTTTAAACTTAATTACTTTATATTAAAAAATCTGCAAACAATTAAACAAGAAAATGAGTTTTGTTTTACTGAAGATATAAAGCACATCAATACGGTACAGAGTTTGCAAAGAAGAAACAAGACTCCAGAACTCATATTACAACAATACCTAACCTGAGAGTACCTGGATGGCTGCCTGGTCGTGCGGTTTGCGTGCTGGACTGTCGTTCGAATTTATCGACGGTCGAGGGTTCAAACCCTGCCCGCTCCCATCCCCCGTCGTCCTGCAAGAGGTTTGGACTAGGAAGTAAACTATCTTCAACTCTGAAGGAACATCCGAAACATGTCAAACATTTTACAAACCAAACATGTTTGTTTCAGCCAGATGACCCTGGTTTATTAATCAAGTAAAATGACTCTAAGGAGAACTCACAAAATACTAATACTGCTGTTTGGTGGAGTTGTCAAGAGTCAGAGGTTCATCTCATGCCTGATCAGAGATTGCATAATGTCACCAGATTTCATTTACTTATTCTCACTGTTAAAAATATTGAACTCTAGTGCTGACAGTGTGAATGTTATATGTATGTATATATTGACAATGAGAAAGGACATAGATATATGTTTGCCTCCTGACTCATCTTGCGGAGCACTTTTTCATGTGACTGTACACCATAGTCTGGAGAGACATTTCCATCCACAATCCACATGCAATGCAGGTAAAGGTGGCATTTCTTTTGAACATAGCTATATAAAGGTTCCGCAAGGCTGTCATTGCCAGAAATGGAAATGGATATAAGCTCTGCACTACCTAAAAATACTTCCTATTGGTATGCGTCTGAAATAGCCTTTGACAACCAGTCCAACTCCTGGCCTTCACGTGTGGCTCAGATATTGAGTCTGGCGGAACTGTTTTCACTAACAGAAGAAGGGGTGAAGGTGAGAAACAGGTGCCTAAACCAGTAAGATTTGGGCAGGAGCTACCCACCTAGCAGAAGAAAAACTCTGAATTCAAACCTCTACTGTTTTGCAGCTAGACCCAAACAATATTGGCTACCCACCTAAGAGAGGGGGAAAGGGGGGGGGTAACTCTGAATACAAAACTCTGCTGCCTTTCAGCTATACCCAAACATGGGAAAGACTTTGAGAGTCAACCCTGAGGAAAAATCAGGAGCCAGCAACAGTGCTACACCTTGGCAGAGCCTGCAATGTTGCTGATCACAAACTATATTGGCTTTTCCTGTTCCTACAGATAGATCAGCTGCATCGAGAGGTGGGCACAGCTGTGTGGGTGACATGTCAGTCACATGTTCCAACCATAGCTAATCCCAAAGCATTCATCTCATTTCTATGAGATGATCCATAGTAGCTTGGCATAGATAGATCTCTACATTGTCACTAACCTGTATAGGAAATGTTGTTTATCTTGAAAGTCACAGTACTTTTGAAGTCATGAATAGCTTTGAATTTAAAGAAGTGTCCACAGTTCTCACAAGTGCATCCATAGACCCCATTGGTCAGGCTCTTCTTTAAAGGGAGATGACTTCAAACAAGAAAGAAAAATGCATTTTAAAAATCATTCATTTGAGTTTGTATGCTAATTTTGTTTTTCAAACCGGTGTCTTAAACGAAAATAACATTAATCTAAAATACAAATGTCCCAATCTCTACAATGTTTTGCTTTTTTTAATAGCTAAATTAAATAAAGTTGGGAAATGATAAAAAGTAAGTCTCTAAGTTTTAAGCACAGAACACATCTAGAACACTTTCTAGCTACATAACATCTAGAACACTTTCCAGCTACATAAAATCTAGAACACTTTTTAGCTACATAACATCTAGAACACTTTCTAACTACATTGAAAGTTAAGTTCCCCTTTCAGACCTTGCAATCTATAGGGCAGTCTAAAACTAATAATTGATGACCACTAATTCATTGACTAATTGAGTATTTTGTTTATTGATTCATATTTGTTTACGATAAAATAAAAAATTGTTTAAAGTATCAACTTGATCGGAGAAATAACGTTAACAACTATTTGAGTGGACTAAACCCAACAAATTTAGCCATATCTGTGACTACTTTAGTATTAGTTTCCCTTGTTGCTATTAAACAAAATAATGATTTACCAGTAATTAATTGTCTAATTGGTTACTTTGTTTTAATTGATTCATCTCTTGCCTATGTCAATGAATAATTGTGCAAAGTTTAATTAAACTTGATCCAAGAATGGGTGTGGGAGAAATAATGTGTACACACTTTTTACCAGACAGACAGAGTGCGTTGAAATAAGCTTTGTAAAAATAACAACTTAGTGTTTTAGTCTCAACACTGCAAAGGAGCCTACAGCTCATTTGTAAAAAGCTGGCTAGTTGAAGAAAAAGAATGAAGGAGCTCAGCTAGTTTATGATACATATAGAAACAAATTCTGTAATATATTGCATTATAAATGTATTCCCATGTATTATATGACATATCGTGACTTAGATCTAGACTTATGGCAAGTAGAGCTCAAGTGGCACATGACTCACAAGTCTAGATCTATATTGTGATTGAATGTGATTCATGATTTTAAGCAGCAATGCTCTAACTCATTGGTTCTCAAACATGTGTTGTATACAGTCAAAATAACTTCTTTACTAAAAGCTAATTTATCTGATTATTTTAATAATAAACTCCCTTCTCACTACTGTTTAATATGTCTACTATGTACTACTCTATGCTGACGCAAACCAAAGATTTTAACTCTTTCTTGATTTTGACCTCATTAAATTTAATTAATGTTTAATTTTTCAAACTTGACTTTGAATTATATAAAAAGAGCATGCATTTGCCTTTAATTCTATACCAAATACAACAAAGCTATTGAAGCCCAATCATAACAGGGGTAGTGAAATAGTAATGAGCAAATGAAGAATTCCTTCAAAACATGGAAAAATAATTACGGAGAGAAAGAGTTAAGATAATCCTATCTTGTATGTTCCTAATTTGGTATTAAACCCTTTTGGGAGTAGACAAACTCAGATACTAATCCAGAGGCATAGCTAGCCATGGGCAGGCAAGTGGTGCAGGCCGCATGGGACAAGTGGTGAGGGGAATCAAATTTTCTCAGTAAAAACAACACATTGTACATACATGAACAAAGTCAAACTACTGTACTAGAAATGTTAACTACAAATTTAATAATTTCGCTACTTTGTTAATCTCTTATGTTCTTTCTTAGATTAAATGTAAGTTGTAAACCATGTTGAATTTGAATCACATTTCTTAAATCGAACTTATGAAACAAGAACATGCTTGAGATCTTCAGTTTTATATTTTAAAAAAAAGATATTGGCTAGATGATTGAGTTCCGAATATTGTCTTTATTTGCATATTTCTGACAGTTGCGGTAAGTACCGTGTGACTATATGCGAGCAAAGTTGTTTAGGCTTACGATGATCAAGAATTAATTACGCCAATGATGACAAATTTGCAACTCACTATTCTGCCTATTGATGGAAGAAAATTGATTTTGATAAAATTGATAAAATGATTGATAGTTTTGTGAGCAAGAAAAAATGCATTTTAAGATTCATTTGTAGTATATTTTTGTCAAAAAAGGTGGCATCATGAGGAGCTGCTGCACTGGGCATCATATAACCTAGCGACACCACTGTACCAATCACAGGTGAATGCATACTAGACTTAATAAACACTTTAAAAAAATATTTGCTTTTGTATTTGTAGCTTAGAGTTACATGTATATTAGTAATACTCTATGCATTTATGTATATTTTCACTTAGAGGTCCGTATGCAAGTTTTAATTAGATTTAGAAAAAAAATCTAGATAAACTAATTAATAAGGGGTCGCAGGATCACAAAATTTTGTGAACCACTGCTCTATCCTAAATATACTCAATACTGTAAGACAGTTACTCTTTAAAAAAAAAAAAAAAAAGTCTAAGTCAAATAAAGTATTAAATTAATTTAAAAAAAAGTTAACAATAGATTCTAGAATTATGTAAAACTATATAAATACCTGGCTGCACAAACAGGACAATTCACCAAAGAGACAAAAGGTTTAGAAAAGTGGCTGCTGTCAGACATTATTGCAATACCGAGTGGGTGTTTGAGCAGTGTCCTTAGTATGCATCAACAGCAGTTCAGTTGCATTTTGACAGTCAAGTAACACAACACCGACACCCAATTTAATAGTAAACAGATAAGTCACGTGATGCAGATCTTCATGTGACATAGAAAAAAATATTCGTTTTTTTTTTCTGAACGACACTAGGCTCACTAGCGATTATTTTTAATCATTATTATTGTAATTTTTTATATATTTTTTTTTTTTTGCATGTTGTCTGCAATGTAGTTGTATCATGATTTTTTGGATGATTGATCACGATATCTCAGCATTGTTTTGAATTTTACAAATACTAAAAAGAAGTTTATTATTTCCTTCGATTTCTAAATTGACCAATGCATTTCACAATTCAATTTCTAAAAATTGTCATTTTAGATTTATAGATTTCTATTTGTTTTCAGAACTTCAGACACATAGTTTAGAGATCCTATCTGGCGGTCAAAAGCACTTTCCCAGTGTCCCTACAAAATAAAATCCGAAAATTCAACAAATAAAATGCGAAAGCAGTTCTTTCGTATGGCGCAGAGACCTATATTATAATAAGGCTAGTCTGCGAGTCCGAAGAATGGTGAGGAATGCAGTATTTCCCGTGGCTGCGCAGCCCCAGACGTGACCTACATATTTTGCCACATCCAGGGCAAGCACAACCATTGTCCGCAGGCGGTCGATTTAGATTTTCTTTTCGCCGTCTGCGTTTGTCCTCGGCAGCAGATTTTCTTTTGGTCTCAAATGTGTATCCCGCGGCCTTCGTGAGAAACCTCCAGCTGTCTCGTTCTGAGGCCGCATGCAACCTGGTGCTCTCTTCTATGTCAGCCAAGGAAAGTTGACACCTAAGCTGGTCTTTGAGGCGTTCCGTGGGGCGCCTCTGTTACGTCGACCACCTCTTAGCTCATCAAAAAAGACTGCCTTTGGCATACGTTCGTCTCCCATACGAGATAATACGTGCCTTACCCAGCGTAACTGCCGGACCATAAACTAGACGTCCTTCTATACTGTCCATACGGCGTTCGCAAGGACATCACTGTTAGTAGTGCGGTCTTGCCACCGTATGTCCATGATGGAGCGCAAGCGTCTCTGGTGGAAATGCTCAAGAAGTCTTAGTTTTTTTCTGTATAGTGTCCATGTCTAAGAACCATATAGAAGGGTTGAGAGAACCACCGCCTGGTAGACATTGATTTTTGTAGGCAGGCGGATCGATTTGTTCCGCCAAACTCTTGCCTGAAGGCGTCCAAAAGCGCTACTGGCCCTGGTCAGAGGGTTATCAACTTCCCTTGAAAGTGAGGCCTTATTTGACACCTAGATATGTGAAGTGATCTACCACATTAAGGGGTTGTCCGTTTACGGTAATCCTTGGGACTGAGTATGTATTACTGGGTGACTTCTGGAACATGACTTCTGTTTTCCTGAGGGCAGCGTATGCAGATAACAATACATATAATTATCTCCAGGCATTCACTAACAAATGTTGCGTCAATAGACGTATATAACAGCAGGCGTCAGATGGTGTTAAAAAATCTCAAACTACATCCCATTTGAAACAACTCTGCAAACAACAATATAATAATAAATCAAATGACGCGTATTATAGTGTATTTTACCTTGTACATTTCAGACGTTAAAAAAAAAAAAAGATAGTTTAATACTTTCTACACATTTCACGTGTCAATTTAATTTATACATGCATGCTAATCAGTGACTTAAACTATAACTGCTAAGTCATTGGTTTTCCTGATTCAGGCAACCCATTCCATATTCTCTAATGACGCTAGGGAAGAATTCTTAAGGAGCACTTGTGCGAATTAGTCCTAGCACATATTTGTATCTTTTCGAGTATTTTATTGGGTTTTGTTTTCTATTATCTTATCTTATTATATTATTGACGTTACTTTAAAAAAAAAAAAAAAAAGAAAGAAAAAAGCCTTCGTCCTACGCGTCATGCATTTAGTCATGCATATTAACCAATGACTTAACTTCTCCCAAGTCACTAGTTCAGGCAATTTAACCCATTCCATGCTGTTTGTAAATTATGGCTGAGTATTTTATATATTATTGTTAATTTACTTTTTATTCTTCTGCCCTGAAGTGTCTCTAAATTTAGTGATTTTACTCATTTACTCTAGTCATGGGGCTGGACTGGACATTAGCCTAATAATGCAATGAACATGGTTGCCTGTGGTCATGCGGTTTGCTGAACTGTCTTTGGATGGTCCCAGGTTCAAACCAAACTCGCTCCCATCCCCCTGGGGGAGGTTTGGACTAGGAAGTAAATTTTCTTCAACTCTGAAGGAACATCCGAAAAACAAACATTTTACAAACAACATTTGAGAAATGCTCTATGCTGAGACGAAAGAAAACATGAAAAGATCGGTATTATAGGCTAAAAAGCAAAGATGGCAGGATAGACATAACGAAGTACTGTTGTGGCCCAGTAGGAGTGAAAAAGATTAATCAATTTAAGAGGACATGGGCGGAACCTAAAAAAAAATTAAAAAGGTGGAAATTTATGATGTTCACGGAGATGTCGTATTAAAATGCGAAATATTTATTTTTAATGCGATACTTGGTTCTGCTTTGTATATTTTCTGTTGCATCCGCTACCATGTAAACTTCCGGAATCCTATGAAGTTTTGTATTCTCGTGAAACTAGTAGCCTAAATAGGACTCTAGATATACGATATAATCATACTTTACTGACTAGATAGATTATATCTAGACTCTAGATCACATTGACTATCTTCATTAGTCTAGATCTAGATGTGAAATCTATGGGGAAAATATAAAAAAGGCTATTACACTCCGTAGTTATCTAAATTTCTTTACAATCAGTCACAGTGAGTGACAGTGCCAGCAGTGCAATCACAGTGTCTACTGTCTTGTAAGTTGTAGATCTATCATCTAGTTAGTCTACTATCATCGACTATTGAGTATATTATATACTATATATTATATAATACATGCACCGTTCACTAGGCCTATATGTGTATGTCTAGCTGACCAGGTTGCTAAAATCAGTTGGACACAGTCTATTTACTTTATGGTCAGAGAGGGCATGGATTAAGATTTTTTTTCTAGTTCAAGTAGTTGGTTATCCTTCAGAAGCCTAATGAATAATGCTTTTAGATCTATATAGGCCTAGCTGTCGATTTAGACTTAAATTTCAATAATAGGCCTATGTCTACTTGGTGGGTGTACTTGATGTTCCTGCATTTAAAAAATTATTGTTTGCCGCAAATGAATTGATTAAAACCACTAAATATTGACCTAACTCACTAGTCAGATTCCCACTATAAACAGAAATTAAACACCGCGCTCACAAAAAAATTTGGAACAACTCCATTCATATTGCATAGAAGCTTTTGGCAAAATATGTTTAACAACATTTTATATACTGCTACTTTCAATTGCAAATATTTATTCCCATAACTTCTACCAGGATCTTACTTTACCCTCTTCAAATGCATGCTGACTATATAGTTGTTAACTGCATCATTTTTTTTGATAATCAAAGTTATTGATATCACATGACCAGAAAAGAGGGATATGCGTTTCAACCCTGACCACATGTTGAAAAGTTGTACAAATTTTAATTAAACTTTTTAGTTTGTAACTAAAAAAAATTAATTAAACTACAATTTTAACTAAACTTTTTTTTTCTGGTTAAACAATGGCCTTAATTAATTTTTTTTAGTTAAACTAAAAGTTTCTAACTTTTTAGTTAACATTTGCTCATCACTAGATTTAATCAGTAAAACTTTACATCTATGGCCCATGGTTTTTCAGGTCAAAGGTCAATTATTTGGCAGCTATCTTACCATTGAATTACCATTGAATCTACTAACTAAATCTATATCTATATATAGTATAAACTCTATATAATTATCTAATAGCTTGAAAAGTTAAATCTAGATCTATTGTCATTTTGCTATACATTCAAAAGGGGTAAAATAAAGGATACAATAAATAAAATAAAATCAATATTTCTTTTTATTTGGAGAACAAAATACCAAGAGAAGTATTTTAATGGGAATGTGTATGAAGGACGAACTTTTTGTTGTTAGCAGGGGATTGGGATGTAGGCATGAATAAGTAAAAGCGCTACTAAAATTAACCGGCCAAAAAATATGAGAGCATGAATGTGTCAGGGGCACATTATGAAGTGAATCTTTTCAAATCAAGTCAAAAGTCTATATGGGAGAAATTCAAAATGTAGATATACTGCTAAGTTCTTAGTATGGAAAATTGACTTTTTTTCCCCAATATTCTCTGTTGATACATTGCCAATTGTCTCTTTAACATGTAAAAAGTCTAGAACCTACATAGAATCTTAGATGGAGTTCTTCATTCTATGCAAAAATATTTTAATATATATATCTTATATGTCAAATAATGTGTTATAACATTCTTTTGTTCAATATTAAATTCTTAAAATGCATATTTGATTATTTTATATTTATATTAAACTAATTACTAGATTCTAGCTTTGAACACAGCACAAAAACATATTGAAAAAAAAAGCCATGGCTGAAACAGTAAAAGTCATTGTACGATGCCGCCCGATGAACCAGAGAGAGAAGGGGCTCAACTGCAAAACAGTCATTGCAATGGATACCCCCAGGGGGCAGTGTAGTATTGTTAATCCGTCTGACTCGAAAGCTCCACCCAAAATGTTTACCTTCGATGGGTCTTATTTTACTGACTCAACTACTGAACAAATTTATGGTGAGAATGCCTACCCTCTTGTTGAGGTAAGTTTAGTGTCAAGTTCTGTCTAAACAAAATTATGAAAAATTTAATGATATTGGACCTTGGGAAAAGCCCATTAGGGCATCAGAATGCTTTTCCCCTTTGACCACTGAGAAGGGTTTCTTAAGGTTATTGAAGTAATCAATAATTTTATATTTTTATTTCTGTTTTAAAAAATTAATAAAAAAAAAAAAAAAGAAAATCAAGATTTCAGGAAATTAATAAAAAATGAAAGGGTTTGTGAGAACATTTAAATTATCTACTCAAAACTACATTGTCACCTTCTGTGCTAGCTATTTTCTTACTATGGATTGCTGCCTGGCCATGTAGTATGCACTCTAGACTATCATCTTGGTGGTCCCAGTTCAAACTCATCCCCATCCCACATTAGAAAACAAACACATACATTTTTTCTTAAGACAAATGACTGAGAGAAATGGAGAAAGATGGTCAACAGATCTGTGTGGTGCCCCAACAGACCAAAGGATAGGTGACGGTGGTAAAAGACAAATGGAATTTTAAGATCATATGAATCTGTATGACCATTTCTAAACAAGAATATTAATTGTTACTTTTATCTCGACAAGGGTGTCATCGAAGGCTATAATGGAACAATATTTGCATATGGCCAAACAGGATGTGGAAAAAGTTTTTCGATGCAAGGTGTACATGACCCACCAACACAAAGAGGAATAATTCCAAGGTAATCAGAAACAATATGTGCAGTGTGATGTTACTTCTTACTTCAAAATGATAGGGTTCCATGGAAGGTCTACTTCACTTTCTGAAGAGCAACTTAAAGAGTCTAGCCTATATTGACAAAGTTGTGTAACAGCCAGATGCATAATTCAAAATCTTTGTGCCACATTGGCATTGGCTGAACACATCATTTTTTTTTAATTTAAAATATCAGCCACAAAAATAAAATTATTTTTCAGACAGTCTTGACCAACAAAGAAATTTGACTTTGGCATAACATTGAAGTAGTAATTCTTTATTATAAAAAAAAAAAGTTTAATATAAGTTAAAAAAAAAAGATCTCTAGCTTTTGTTTCTCATTAAATAGACAGATAATTGATAAATCATGTGTTTAATTTTTAAAAACATATATTACAAAAACATAAAGATAAATTTTGTAATTTGCACCAACAAATTTTGTCTTTTAATATTACCATGTCTTGCACTATCTTTTAGTTGCAGAGTCCTGGGCTCAAATCCTGGTAAATTTTAATTTCAGTATCTTTAGGGTGCTTCTGATTCCACCCAGCTCTAATGGGTACCTGACATTAGTTTAGGAAAAGTAAAGGGGGTTGGTCATTGTGCTGGCCACATGACACCCTCGTTAACCATTGGCCACAGGAACTGATGACCTTTACATCATCTGCCCTACAGATTGCATGGTCTGAAAGGGGAACTTACACTATCTAATTAATTATTTCATTTCATAACTTGAATGTATCAACAACATTTCTGTTGCAGAGCATTTACTCACATCTTTGAGTCTATTAGCATCAAAAACGGCATAAAGTTTCTTATCCATGCTTCATACCTGGAAATCTACAATGAAGAAATACGTGATTTATTGGGTAAAGATGTCAAGGCAAAACTGGAGCTGAAGGAACATCCAGAGAAAGGAGTGTATGTCAATGGTCAGAAGGAATTCTTTACTTTTTTTGGTCTTTTTGTGGTTTAAAATTGTTTTGAATGGTTCTTATTTGTTTATCTTAAGAACCTTCAAGGGAAAGGACATCTTTTTTACCTTAATACTTGATAAAACTGTTATGCATTATTCCTCAGTAATCAAAACATTTTATGTACTTGTATAATCAAAATTATAAGCTATTTACAAAGCTTATATCAACTCACTCTGTCTGGAGTGTATGTCAATGGTCAGAAGGAATTCTTTTTTTTTTTTTTGGTCTTTCTGTGGTTTAAAATTGTTTTGAATGGTTCTTATTTGTTTATCTTAAGAACCTTCAAGGGAAAGGCCATCATGTTTACCTTAATACTTGATAAAAATTTTACGCATTATTCCTCAGTTATGAAAACATTTTATGTACCTGTATAATCAAAATTATAAGCTATTTACAAAGCTTATATTAACTCACTCTATCTGTCTGGTACAAATTTTGAACATATTATTTCTCCCACTTCCCATTCTTGGAATGAGTTGCACAATTATGCATTGTTCCTAACAAAACAGGAATCATTACAAAATTAACCAATCAGTTAATTGATTAGGGGTCATTAATTAATTTTGTTTGATCTAAAAAGGGGAATATATCTTAGAGTAAAATTTTTTTTTGTTTTTAAAATGTTTTATGTGTTTCGGATGTTGTTTCAGAGTTGAAGATAATTTACTTCCTGGTCCAAACCTCCCGCAGGACAATAGGGGATGGGAGTGGGCAGGATTTGAACCTTGGACCATTGATCAGTCCTAACGACAGCCTAGCACGCAATACGCACTACCAGGCAGCCAGTATTGATATTTCTGGCTGTAAATGTGGAGTTCTTCTCTTAGACAAAGTTTGGGGGTGTTTTTTTTTTTAGAGCATTTATTTATTTTGCTTGTTTTCTAGATAGAACTAATATGAAAAGATAGAAAATATTTTGCTTACTCATAGTAGGCTATAGGCTTACAGTTTTAATACACTCATCATACTGGATAAGTTTTGGCATATAGGCTGGTACAAGGGGTCTGATACTTTCATTCCCAGCAATGTATCAGCAACTGTAGAAAGTTTTTAAATTGGTGTTGTTTAGATGTTTTTCTTAGGAAAGTTACTCATATAGTCAGCTGACTATTATTTAACAAGCTAGGAATTTTGTTGTTGTTAGTAAATCTAAAAAAAATTTACCCACTTTACCTTCCCTTAGTCTGTTGGATCATTGGGGCACCACACAAGATCTGTTGACCATCTCTCTCCATTCATCTCTATCTTTTGCTTTGGATAGAATCTCTATCAATCATAGGCCAATCCATTCTTTTATATTGTCCTCCCATCGCTTCCTCTTTCAGCCTCTTCTTCTTTTTCCTGATACTGTTCATTGGAGGAGGGTCTTTGTGAGCCCTGACGACCTTGTGATATGGTCATAGAGTTTTAGTTGTCATTTTTATGCAGTTGTTAGCAGGTCATCATTGGGTCCGATTGTTGCATTAATCCTGTCTCTACTAGCAAGGCTAAAGCAAGTTTTAATTTAATATTAATATTAAACTTCATTGAATATTAAACTTCATTTTCTTTAATTGCAAACAAAGATCTCCTTTGAAACTTTTAAAGACTTCACCTACAACCTCTACAGATTTTTAAAAAAAGTAAATTTCATCTTTCATAATTTTTTTCTCTGTTAATTGTTCATAAATAATATAGGTTGCAAGTATTTCTTGATTCAGGTCTCTCCATGCATCCAGTACACAATGTATCAGAGTGTGAAAATATCATGAACAAAGGCTGGATGAATCGCAGCACCGGAGCCACGTTGATGAATGCTGACTCTTCAAGAAGCCACTCCATATTTTCCATCAGTCTTGAGATGGTGACGCAAGATGAGAATGGAGAAGATCATATACGAGCTGGGAAACTGAATCTGGTGGATTTGGCTGGCAGTGAGAGGCAGGGAAAAACTGGTACATTTTCTTTGCTATCATATACTCTTTTTCATTGGCACTATTGTAGTTTTTTTTTGTAAGTAGTTAAGAGATTACTAGTCCTCATGGTGGTGATTTGTCGGCAGACACCACAAGTATTTTATTTTGTCCCTGTATTTAGGATTTATACTAAGAAATCTAGCATCTTACTGCTAAGTTAAGTTATTTTCTGCTAAATTAAGTTATTTTCTGATATCTTCAGAGTGTGAGGAAATTCCAAAATTAACCGAGCTCTAGAGTTGGTTAAAAAAAAAAACTTGATTTGTTGATATCTTCATACATAACAGCACTACACTGTTGCTTTGGAAATAGTCAAAGTGATTTTTAAAAAAAATCTTTTTATTATTTATAATATTTATGGTTTGTATAGCATGACAAAATTAATCTTAGTTTGTTTTTTTCTTACATCAATGATGATTCATACTTTTAATTGTTCTTTCCTTTAAACAAGCCTGTACAAGTTCCTTACTTTTTCCTTGGTAAACAGTTGCATTAATTTTGATTTAACCTGCACTGTTGGTTTTGTTTCCACTAATTAGAAATTGTTGAAAATGTTCTTCTTGAGTGTGTTACTTCATCCTAAAACATCCCCTTATGCCCAGTAGTCAAGACCAGACAATACTTTGTATGGATAAGGCAGCCTACAATTTAGCAGCATAAAAAGATGGTTAAGAGATTAGATGACAAGTGTTAAAAATAAAAATGAGATAATCAATAGAGGGAGATAATACAGGCATTTTTTTTAGTAATTCAAGACTATATCTTGTAGGTAATAATAGGAATATGATAACTGAACAAGGATTAAGATTTTATCATTCTATAACACTCATAAGAGCTGCTTCATTGTGAAGATGGCTTCAATTAATTTTATGAAATGTTAACATTCCATTCTCCCCCTTGGCAGAAGAATAAAATTATATTTTCAGTATTATACATTCAAGGAACAATGTCATAGAACCCAATCTTCGTTCTGTTTTGTAAGGGCATTTAGGAGCATCAGGGCACGTGGCACATTAGCAGCCTTACAACTTCCTTGTCTTTTAATTGACTTGTTTTTATTCTGGGATGGTCACTTCTATGTATATGTACAAGTCGGAGATGGAGAAAACTGGGGAATTGTGGGAATTGTGTCGTTTGTTTTTTATTTGTCGTTAGGACTTAGCATGTTTGTTAGGAATATGTGGCAGGCTACTGCTGCTTCTGCATAGATTGAATTGTAGTCTGTAGGTCTACTATTGATATCTAAGTTTAGATGCACAGTTATGTAGATCTAAGAGCATTAGGAAAACCAACTCTAGAAGAAAAAAAAAACTCATCCACACCCTTCATACCATGTTTACAGTTAGTATGTTACCTGAAGATGTGTCAGCTTACTGGAGCAGTCAAATTATGTTGCTGTATTTTTCTGACCCTTTTGAGTCATATCATTTCATTGCCTTTGCTTTTGTTCCCCTGGCAATCAAATCATTAAATAAGAACAATCTGGTACAAACTTTGTCACATGTAAATTATGAGTGAGTCTGGTGTGAATGTACACTTTGGTTTCTTATAGTTATAATGTTTTTTGTTTGGTAATGCACAAATTGTAAGACAAATTTCCTTACGGATAATAAAGATTATTATTATTATTATTATTATAAAGGGGTGAGCAAATTATATACAACTGCTAGGATTAAGATACAAATTTGCACAACATATTAAGAAGTAAATTTTGTTTTGCATTGTAGGTGCCACAGGTGATAGATTGAAAGAAGCCACTAAAATTAACCTATCTCTTTCTGCTTTGGGGAATGTCATCTCTGCTCTTGTGGATGGGAAATCCAAACACATACCTTACAGGGACTCCAAACTTACCAGACTTTTACAGGTCAGTGAGTACATAGCAGACATATAATATTTTTTAATATCATTATTTTTTTATGAAGATACTGTGGCTGAATAAAGACTTAGCATTTGTATGTGTTGATAAATACTGTGTACAGGCCTTTGTGGGATGTGTGGCTGGTTAGCATAAACTGCTTGGCTGCCTAATGAGAAAGCTTGAATTCAAATCTTGGCTTGAAACCTTCTCCCAAGTTATCACCCCCCCCCCCCCCCCACCTGTCCACAAAGAGAATGGACCAAAGAGTGCTTAACATGATTATAGCCTGATAGATGTGTTACGTTATACAAAAACAATTTAAAAAAAACAACCTTTCATTTAAGAGAAGCTTAGATGTCAGTTTGTTTTCTTCTTCTTTTTCTGCATTCTCATTGTTATGTTAGAAGGTTCAGATAACTAGACCAGTATTTGAGATGAAATAGGCAGTGGTTTCCAGATCAGGGAGCTCTGATGGTCTAAATTGTGCCAATGTGACACATATCCAAAATATCAAATATCAACACCATATAGTTTTCCTTCCATAGGGGTGTTTTAAGGCCATTGTCTTGCTTGTACATCTCAATGGAGAATGCAGTTTTGAAGGACATGGTCTGCATTCTCTAGAGACACTCCAAAAGGGCAAATGTTACTAATTCCAACTTTTTAGTTACCAAAATGTTTCATTCTGTTGTGTCTGTTTCTGAGGGAGCTCATTTTGAATTTCTTCCAAGGATTCTCTTGGCGGTAACACTAAGACCATGATGGTAGCGTGTCTGTCTCCAGCGGACAATAATTACGAAGAGACTCTGTCCACGCTTCGCTACGCTAACAGAGCCAAGAACATCAAGAACAAACCCAAGATCAACGAAGATCCAAAAGACGCCTTGCTGAGGCAGTACCAGGAGGAAATAGAGAAACTCAAAGCGATGCTTTCTGGTCAAATACCTGTAGATGTCAGTCTCAGCGGTGAGTTATGCTAAACATTACTGTGACGATCACCCTTGCCGGGGATTATTATTATCAAACTTGACAATTCAATGAAATGAAGAAAGAAACATCTCTCTGTATTTTCTTAAAACTTCTTTAATGATACTTCTCCAACTTTTACATAAAATTGACTTCTCAATTCAATAACAACTTGACTTGATACTTCATAAATAAAACTTAAATGATACATGAAACTTCACTTAGTCTAACTTCAACTTCAACTACTAAAACTTTACTTAATGGACCCGCTAATATCACAAAACTTATTACTAATCGAGGACTGAGCGAGGACCCCCGTCTAACTGAATTTCCCTTAATTTATACCTTTCTTAATCATACATTCCAGAATCATGGAAACTTCTCAGATAATTATTTTAGTAACTTTGACCTTCTAGAAGCTGACGTGTGCTATTTTTGTCCTTAACCCCTTTCTTTGATTGGATACCTAAAATTAACTTGTTTACGCTGGACACTTGCACTGGTTTGAACTCGAGCTTCTAGAAACTGGTCGAAATAGGTCACAGACTCGACTCGTGACAATTACATCCTTTGAGAGTCAGGATGTTGTAGGTGCCAAATCTGTCCTTAATCCTTGTGTTGCTTGACTTCATCCTTTTTACTCCCAGTGGAACATAGGGTCGCAACAATACTTCACTATCTGACTCTGTTCTCAGTTGGAATCATGTCCATCTTGGCAACCTTGCTTCTTGGTCTGCAGATCACCTCTGTAACCCAGTAGCTACCATTTCCTGTTTTATAAAGTCATGTCTAACACCTGAGCAAAGTAACGCTTTTTAAAAATTTGAATTAAAAAATAAAAATTGTTTTAAAGAGAGAAGATGTATTCAAAATAAACGGGAGATAATTAATACATTGATTTGCACAGATCCAGTTTTTATTTTGAAAGTAACAAAGCTGATCTTCTTGTTCTGAACAAGACTAGAACTCTTCTTATACGATGTACAAAGATGTTGGTAACATCCTGTCGCATAGCACTTCATAGCCTAAAAACCACATTTTATTGCTATAGGAGCTATTGGGTTATATGAGTTAATATCATTTTCTCTTTCTTGAATGATTAGTCACTCATCATTAACAACCAAAAAAGAAAAGGAAAAGGAAAGATGATGTAAAAGTCATCAGTTTCTCTGGCAATGGTTAACTCTTTCTCTCCTAATTGACGATACCATCGCTGATTTGACCCCATTAAATTAATTTTTGGTTTTAGAAAGTGTAACTTGGGTTATAGAAAAAGAGCATGCACTCTCCTATAAATCTAGACCAAAAGTAAGGTTTTCTGATTACAAACAAAAAAATGTTATTGAAGTTTAATCATAACAGGGTTGAATGTGAAAAACGAACAATTCTGTCAGAACGTGGAAAAATAAATACGGAGATAAAGAGTTAACAAAGGAGTCATGTGGCCAGCACTATGATCAAACTGCCTTTAATGTCATGTATCCATTAGAGTAGGGTGGCATCTTAAAAATCCCATAGTTCAAAATTCCCAGTCTTCACCAAGATTCCAGCCAAGCACTTCACCACTCTGCTAACATGCACCCAAACAACCAAAGCAGTTGATCAAAAGAAATTTCAACTGAAAAGCTATATATTTTCAAAGCCATAGAAGTGTTAATCTCAAGAGTTGATTGTCAATTTATTTATGATTGTAAATGATTATAACAACCTATATTTTGTGTGTCCCATTCCATAGAAATGAAGATCTTCTGCATGATATATGATTTGCAATAAAATGTACATTATCTAACAAACTTATACAGCAGGTCCAGTGAAGACTACATCTAAAGAGAGCCAGAAAGATATTGAAGTTGTCAGACAAGAACTCGAGGTTGAGAAAGAGAAAATTAAAGAGGTTAGTAGAGTGAAATGATTTAGAAAAAAATGAAATGAATTTAATTAAAATTATTTCCCTTGAACTATTTTTATTGCATAGGAATGATCCTTGGTACATTGGTTTACTTTGAGCCATGATTGCTACCCCAATGACTGTTAAGTCTGTAAAAGATCTTTTATATACTCCCCTTGGGGCCTCTTTATAAGTGAATAATATCAAATCTATAACAGGCCTTTATTATTAAAAGTGTCCCTTTCGATGGTGTTCCCACTGGCCAAATGAGTTTTGGTCCACTGGGCATTTTCCAGAACGCCTATATAGCCAGTCTGCCCCTGTATATTTGTGGAAATTTATAAGAACTGTGGCATATAGAATATCTAGTTACAGAGATGCTGTATATTTTTACGTTTAGTCAACATATCTTTCAGGAATACGAAACTAAAATGAATGAGCTAAAAATAGCCTTTGAGGAAGAAAAGACAAACAAAACCAAACTTCAACAAGACATGGACAAACTGAGGGCTTTCTACGACAGTAAGATTAAAAGTGTGGATGGTCAACTGGCTGGACTACCTTCCACTGACGTCGGTAAGATGATAATAAAGACATAAATAGATTATGTTTATTTGACAAGATTGTACCATATAAGGAATATCACATGCACTTGGCCAGATTTTTAAATGAAAAGTAAAACTAAAAAGAAATATGTCAAAATATTTTTAAAACCCTATAAAAATTGTTGGACCTTTTTCTTTCTATTTAAAAAAAATTATATAGTAAATGAAAGTCAGACTAAATAACTTAATGGTTTTTTTTTAAATATAAATATTATTAACTCTTTCTCTCCTAAGTGACGATACCAACGTTGATTCCACCAGAATGTGGTAAATAATTAAGGAGAGAAAGAGTTAAGTTACACATTCTATAAGTTAATGAAAGAAAAATAAAAGGCAATGCATAGGTACGATATATCATAAACTCAAATCTTTGTTTTGAAAAAAATATAATGAAACCATCTTAAAGCTGTTTTTATCTAATTAATTAATTAAGCAATCTATCAATCTGTATAACTCTTCCGTCACATTTGGTCATTAGACTACTATGTACCGGTATTTATGTGAAAACATTAGTCATTTTTGCTTAGTTTTTCTTAAAACTCATTTTATACTTAACGCTTTCATTCGATAAAAAGAAACTGGTAAGGTGGATTTTACATTCAGACTTATTTTCAATTGGTTTTAATTTAATCCTCACAAATATTGTTGGTAAGAAATGATGCAACAATTTTTTTTTTTAGATTTCAGTTTTGAAATAATTATTTACCCTTTTTTTTTTAAATAACAAAATACAAAATTATTAGTTGTAAATATTGTATTGTATTATCAACTTAGAGCTAACATTTTGGCATGTTTTTTTTTTTCACACATCACACACTTTAAATGTTGTACAAAAAATGTATGTGTATTAAAATTATAGCTATGTATATTTAAGTCTAAGTATTTTTTTTTCTTTGAGGCTATTGATTTGTATAAACCCTTTCCTTTCTTAATAATTAACAATATAGGCCTACACTTTTTTTTTTAAAGTAAGAAAACTTCCACACAAAAGAAGAAAAAGGAATAATTGCCATTATTGGGTATTTCCACGATAATTTTGTAATACAATGACAAGGATGCTATAGTCGGACAGTTGGGGCACCTTATATGATCTGTTGACCATCTTTCTCCATTTCTTTCTGTCTTTTAAAATTTTTCCACCTAAATAACAGTTTCTGCTATAAAAACAAGAGATTGGAAATATGATTTTACATTGCAAAAAAATTTTTTATATTCCTTCTAAATGACATAGGTAATCAATACTTCTTATTTTCTGTACACCAGATACACCAATAGATAGCTATTTATAGTTTTCCACCGAAGATGAAAATCTCCAATAAAAGAAAAATCTATTGAACTTATACACATCTCAACAAATGGACTATCTCTTCCATTGAGGTTCTTGAATAGTTGATTAACGTCTCTAAAAGACACTGTTTTGAATAATGATCCATGACCAACACACACACACGACACACAAACGAGCATGCACACCCATGCCTGCATCATACAGGATGGTCTTTACATGAGAACCACTGCCACTGTTATAAGCAATTTAACATTTCTCTTAACGCTATTTAAGCAGAGCTTTTCTTATAGCCATTCTGCACCATATATTTGCTTCCTTAGATTGTGTATATCTTTAATTATCCCATGCTATATATGTTAGTGCTAGGGGAGAAGACTCTTAATGAAGACAAGGAAACAGATGTCACATCACAGAGGAGTAAGTCCCTACACCAGAATTATTTTTCATTTGTTTGAAATCTGTAGCTTGCATTTTTTCTCCTAATTTTGTTTTGTTTATTAATTTTATGAAAGAAAGCAAACAATTATTTGAACCTTTTATTTTTTTTTGTTGAAATTTTTATTTTTAAATATTCTTCAAAGTAAACTTAAAACTTTTCTATGACTCAGCAGTTTTGAAGAATAGCATCATCAAGTATGAATTCTATTTTAAACCTTAAGCTCAAAAGTTGTCAAATAGACCATTAATAAAAATAAATAGACCATTAATTATCATTTTTCTTCATGATTTTAATAAAAAATAAAATAGCATGATTTTATAACTTGGAGTGAAATATCATGACCTAAATGGTTAAATATATTTATACGTAGGCCTTCTCAAATTTTAAGCACCTCATAATATGAGACCCATTCAGGATCTTCATTTTTTTAAAAAAGATTGTTATATAAAAAAAGAAAAACTTTATTTCCAGAAAGATGTTTTATTTTTACTCTTTTTTTTTTTAATTACATCTAAATACTATCAAGAAATTTTATTATTTTTTTAAATTATTTTTTTCATTTCTAAATAGTTCCTTGTTTTTTATCAAAGCAAGCTCTCCTTTCTTTTTTTCTTAACTTTCAATATGAAAGAATAAACAAAGACTTATGAGGTCATAGTTTGAAGAGAAAAAAAACATAAATAGATCTATATGCAACTAAAGTTTATCAACACATAAATTGCTCTGTCTATAGCTTTCTTGTCTAAAACCTGTTTGTTCTTCTGATTTAATTTTAAGTCAAGCACCCATACAAGTTTTCCTGGAGATGACATTGGAAGTGACCATATTCCTGGTGAACTTCTACAGGCTGGAGGAGAAGCCATGATAAATGCATTTTTAAATATTAGCAACCAGATCAGGCAGTCAGGAGAATGGCCAAAGCCCTGGAACCAATCACTCGTTAGATGAGAGGTTAATTGGTAGGAGTCACTTCCTGCCTTGGCATTCCAGTCTCCTTGTACAACAAGAATGTCCTTTTTTGGGACTTAATTGAGGCCAAAGCCCTGGGCCCCATCACTCGTTAGATGAGAGGTTTGGTAGAAGTCACTTCCTGCCTTGACATTCCAGTCTCCTTTTTCTGGACTTTATTGACCTCTTCCGCAAATTTTGTGTTAAGCTCTTCCATTGCCTCATCATACTAGGTTGATGTAGCAGCATAAGCTTGTATAATGATTATAAAGGGTGATGCCTTTAATGTATGGAATTGAGTTGGCTTGATACTGGGTGTGAACATCTTGCAGTCCACTGTAGTTCAGTTAATGACCCTATTTGGTTATTTCCCCAATGCTTTTGCAGTGCATTTGGCAGAGTTCAATGACATTGAAACAGAGTCTGTTCAGCTGATGTGTAAGCTCTTCAACTTTTCCTTCCTCTCATAAGGATCCTGGTTCCAATAGTGATTTTATTTAGGGCATATATTCTATTTTTATTTGGACCTCTGCTATGGGTTTATTTACTGAAAGAGTTGTCTTTCTCTTTTAAAGTT
Organism: Biomphalaria glabrata; assembly: GCF_947242115.1. Classification (NCBI taxonomy): domain Eukaryota; kingdom Metazoa; phylum Mollusca; class Gastropoda; family Planorbidae; genus Biomphalaria; species Biomphalaria glabrata. Next base: position 43,043,194 of record NC_074720.1, read on the forward strand.
TGTCATCATTTTAATTCATCTCATGATGAAACTTGTTATTTCTAAAAATAGCTATTTCTTGTTATAAATAAAAGAAAGAATTAATCTATTTATGAAAAAGGATGGAAGGGGAGGGGGGTAATCCAAATTTTACAAGCACATTCAATTGCTCTGCTCATGAAAAACTGTATGTGTGCTTTGAACCAATAAAATTGTGTGTATTTATGGTTTCCATTAAAGAAATTGATTTTATTTAATGACTTATTATTTTTGTAACCACTCTATGAGAATATAATCCTATTCATAACTAACAAGAGATGATCTTGGTTTCTTTGACATTAACTTTCCTATTTCCCATGTATCTCTATTTTGTAGTCACCTTATACGGAGCTCTTCAGTCTGAAACTTTCATTTTGTTTCATTAGCAAATGCGTTATTGAAGCAATTGAAGCTATTTATGAATTTCAAAAAAATTAGTTAAAACATAAATTCTATATATCTTTAAAAAAAAAGAATATTAAAAAATTACATTTATAATGTAACTATTAGATCTATATTCTGAATTTTATTTCACTTTTTTTCTGTAGTTATACTCTCCATAATCTAAATTTTTTATACTTTTTAAAAATAAATAATCTATATATTATTATATCTATAAGTGGTATCTATGTTATAAAACGTAGTGGTATTACATTGGAACTGAAGTTCAAGAATAAATTACAATTTTTATTGTCTTTTTTTAGGTTTTTAGAATTTGAATAAAATAATTTGCTTTGTAGTTCTGGTAATGAAACAGAGTAACTCAAATAAATAATAAAAAAACTGCTGCATTATCATCCCCAACTATTCAGTATTTAGAAGAAAACATCATCCAATGAGTAATGAAATTAAAATTATGCAACTATACATTAGATTAAATCTTGTGGTTCTGTGGTTAGTGGCAGTGTCTGCCAAATACAAGGTCAAGGTTATTTTGTATATGAAATAAACCTGACACTAGTTGGGGAAAAGTAAAGGCTGTTGCTCATTGTGCTGGCCATATGACTTCCTCATTAATCATTGGCTACAGAGATGACCTTTACATCACCTGCCTTATAGATTGCAAGGTCTTGAAAGGAAACTTTACTTTTTTATTGTAATGGGCCATCATCACAAAAGAATTTTTGTATAATATTTTTTTTTGCAGGAAGCTAAAATAGTCATTGTCTCTCTTCCTAAAGGAATCCATTTCATTCTAAGATATAATGGGAGTTTTAGTTTGATGGAGTGTTTCTTGCATTTATTTGCATTCATATGTTTTCTTGGACTTTATCAGGTAAAGCCACAAAGGTGAAAAAGAAGGGAAATGATACAATCTTACATCCAAGCTCAACAGCTGTTGAAGACTCTGGGATAGTTGGCCCAGGTATGTTTGAACTTTTATGTTGTATAATTTAATCTTGGCTTCTGAACATGGGGTCCTGGGTTCAAATCTCAGTGAAGACTGGAAATCTAAATTTTGTGATTTTTAGGACACCCCTGACACCTTGCTTGGCCAAAGAAACAGATGACCCTAACATTGGCCCTATAGATCAAAAGGTCTGAAAGGGGGAACGTTACTTTTTATCGTTTGTTTGTTGTTGTTGCTTTTTTAACGATTCTAAGCAGCTCTTTTCAGTTGTTTTTTCTTATGCTTGTGTCTTTGACCATCCACGTTTACAACCTGTAATGGCTAAGGTTATATACAAATAAATGTGTGTACATTTTTTTTCTCTTGGTTAATCTTGCTCTATGCACTTCTGCCCTTTTTGTTATAAATCTTCCTTAAAAAATAATTACTTGCCAGCTTGCTTTTTACATAAGGCTTAAAATTCTTAAATCTGGCCAAATAAAAACTAAAAGATCTAGATCTCTAAAGCCACAGCCAATGAATGTGTGTTGTTTTTTTTTATTCTGCATTTGTATTTAAAAACTTCAGTAGCACAAATTCACTGTTCAATTTCTTCAGATATTTCTGACATTGGGAAGCCAATTATACTGGGACCTGACGGACTGCCAAGAATTGAAAAAGTTAGTTGTTTGTTTGTTTTTTCATTTAATTATTTACAAAAAAAAGAAAATTTTAGAATAATTGCCTCATATAGATTTCTTTATTAGGGCTATGACCCTTTTGTGCGTTTAGCAAAATATTTTTTTCTCAACACACATTTGTAACTTTCTATCACAAAGATTGCAGAAGATGAAGAGGTAAGATTTGTTTTCGATGTTTTGTTTTTAAATGTAACAAAAATGTGCTGGGTTCAGTGAATTTGTGTTTTTTTGTTTGCTGTTCTATTTATTTATTTCAGTTGTTGGCATATTTTAATGTGGATTTGGTGTTTGTTTTTCAGTTGTGCAAGCATTTATTATTTCAAAAAATTTGAATAAACTAAAAGTTTGGCCTCAGCGATTTATATTCTCTCAGATTAAATTTTTTAAAAATCTGATTCATTTAGACACCATTCTATAAATTCTATACTTTTGGTTTGTCATTACCTATCAGGTTTCAAACTTTTTTAGAATTATAAATTATAACGCATTTTCTACAAATGAAATAAATGTATTTTTTTCATTTTCAGTATAAAAATTTAAAAAAAAATGTTTTTCTTTTTAAATTAATTATTTGTTGTCACTTATGTTTTTTTTCACTACCTTTAAAATGTTTATAATTCAAAATGTATGTCATTTAGCTATTTTAATCAGTAATAATGGAGTGTTACACATGGTGACTGGCTTAACATCTTGAGTTTCCATTGTGGTGCCTGGCTTCACCTATCTAGTGCTACTTGACCAATTAAAATTCTTTAAAAATATTTCTTGGTTTGCATTGCACAGGTTTACAAGGTAATCTTGATGACCATGCATGGAACAAGAAAGTCATCTTGATGAACATGCATGGAACAAGAAAATCATCTGGATGAACATGCATGGAACAAGAAAGATATCTTGATGAACATGCATGGAACAAGAAAGTAATCTTGATGAACATGCATGGAACAAGAAAATCATCTGGATAAACATGCATGGAACAAGAAAATCATCTTGATGAACATGCATGGAACAAGAAAGATATCTTGATGACCATGCATGGAACAAGAAAGTCATCTTGATGAACATGCATGGAACAAGAAAGTAATCTTGATGAACATGCATGGAACAAGAAAGTCATCTTGATGACCATGCATGGAACAAGAAAGTCATCTTGATGACCATGCATGGAACAAGAAAGTCATCTTGATGAACATGCATGGAACAAGAAAGTAATCTTGATGAACATGCATGGAACAAGAAAGTAATCTTGATGAACATGCATGGAACAAGAAAGTAATCTTGATGAACATGCATGGAACAAGAAAGTCATCTTGATGAACATGCATGGAACAAGAAAGTCATCTTGATGAACATGCATGGAACAAGAAAGTCATCTTGATGACCATGCATGGAACAAGAAAGTCATCTTGATGACCATGCATGGAACAAGGAAGTCATCTTGATGACCATGCATGGAACAAGAAAGTCATCTTGATGACCATGCATGGAACAAGAAAGTAACCTTGATGACCATGCATGGAACAAGAAAGTCATCTTGATGACCATGCATGGAACAAGAAAGTCATCTTGATGACCATGCATTGAACAAGAAAGTCATCTTGATGACCATGCATGGAACAAGAAAGTCATCTTGATGAACATGCATGGAACAAGAAAGTCATCTTGATGACCATGCATGGAACAAGAAAGTCATCTTGATGAACATGCATGGAACAAGAAAGTCATCTTGAACATGCATGGAACAAGAAAGTAACCTTGATGACCATGCATGGAACAAGAAAGTAATCTTGATGACCATGCATGGAACAAGAAAGTCATCTTGATGACCATGCATGGAACAAGAAAGTAATCTTGATGAACATGCATGGAACAAGAAAGTAATCTTGATGAACATACATGGAACAAGAAAGTCATCTTGATGACCATGCATGGAACAAGAAAGTCATCTTGATGACCATGCATGGAACAAGAAAGTCATCTTGATGACCATGCATGGAACAAGAAAGTCATCTTGATGAACATGCATGGAACAAGAAAGTCATCTTCATGACAATGCATGGAACAAGAAAGTCATCTTGATGAACATGCATGGAACAAGAAAGTCATCTTGATGACCATGCATGGAACAAGAAAGTAATCTTGATGACAATGCATGGAACAAGAAAGTCATCTTGATGACAATGCATGGAACAAGAAAGTAACCTTGATGACCATGCATGGAACAAGAAAGTCATCTTGATGAACATGCATGGAACAAGAAAGTCATCTTGATGAACATGCATGGAACAAGAAAGTCATCTTGATGACCATGCATGGAACAAGAAAATCATCTTGATGACCATGCATGGAACAAGAAAGTCATCTTGATGAACATGCATGGAACAAGAAAGTCATCTTGATGAACATGCATGGAACAAGAAAGTAATCTTGATGAACATGCATGGAACAAGAAAGTCATCTTGATGAACATGCATGGAACAAGAAAGTCATCTTGATGACCATGCATGGAACAAGAAAGTCATCTTGATGACCATGCATGGAACAAGAAAGTCATCTTGATGACCATGCAAGGAGCAAGAAAGTCATCTTGATGACCATGCATGGAACAAGAAAGTCATCTTGATGACCATGCAAGTAGCAAGAAAGTCATCTTGATGACCATGCATGGAACAAGAAAGTCATCTTGATGAACATGCATGGAACAAGAAAGTAATCTTGATGAACATGCATGGAACAAGAAAGTCATCTTGATGAACATGCATGGAACAAGAAAGTCATCTTGATGACCATGCATGGAACAAGAAAGTCATCTTGATGACCATGCATGGAACAAGAAAGTCATCTTGATGACCATGCAAGGAGCAAGAAAGTCATCTTGATGACCATGCATGGAACAAGAAAGTCATCTTGATGACCATGCAAGGAGCAAGAAAGTCATCTTGATGACCATGCATGGAACAAGAAAGTCATCTTGATGACCATGCATGGAACAAGAAAGTCATCTTGATGACCATGCAAGGAACAAGAAAGTCATCTTGATGACCATGCATGGAACAAGAAAGTAATCTTGATGACCATGCATGGAACAAGAAAGTCATCTTGGTGACCATGCAAGGAACAAGAAAGTCATCTTGATGACCATGCATGGAACAAGAAAGTAATCTTGATGACCATGCATGGAACAAGAAAGTCATCTTGATGACCATGCATGGAACAAGAAAGTCATCTTGATGACCATGCAAGGAACAAGAAAGTCATCTTGATGACCATGCAAGGAACAAGAAAGTCATCTTGATGACCATGCATGGAACAAGAAAGTCATCTTGATGACCATGCATGGAACAAGAAAGTCATCTTGATGACCATGCATGGAACAAGAAAGTCATCTTGATGAACATGCAAGGAACAAGAAAGTCATCTTGATGAACATGCATGGAACAAGAAAGTCATCTTGATGACAATGCATGGAACAAGAAAGTCATCTTGATGACAATGCATGGAACAAGAAAGTCATCTTGATGAACATGCATGGAACAAGAAAGTCATCTTGATGACCATGCATGGAACAAGAAAGTCATCTTGATGACCATGCATGGAACAAGAAAGTCATCTTGATGACCATGCATGGAACAAGAAAGTCATCTTGATGACCATGCATGGAACAAGAAAGTCATCTTGATGAACATGCAAGGAACAAGAAAGTCATCTTGATGAACATGCATGGAACAAGAAAGTCATCTTGATGACAATGCATGGAACAAGAAAGTCATCTTGATGACAATGCATGGAACAAGAAAGTCATCTTGATGAACATGCATGGAACAAGAAAGTCATCTTGATGACCATGCATGGAACAAGAAAGTAATCTTGATGACAATGCATGGAACAAGAAAGTCATCTTGATGACAATGCATGGAACAAGAAAGTAACCTTGATGACCATGCATGGAACAAGAAAGTCATCTTGATGAACATGCATGGAACAAGAAAGTCATCTTGATGAACATGCATGGAACAAGAAAGTCATCTTGATGACCATGCATGGAACAAGAAAATCATCTTGATGACCATGCATGGAACAAGAAAGTAATCTTGATGAACATGCATGGAACAAGAAAGTCATCTTGATGAACATGCATGGAACAAGAAAGTAATCTTGATGAACATGCATGGAACAAGAAAGTAATCTTGATGAACATGCATGGAACAAGAAAATCATCTGGATGAACATGCATGGAACAAGAAAGACATCTTGATGAACATGCATGGAACAAGAAAGACATCTTGATGAACATGCATGGAACAAGAAAGTAATCTTGATGCCCATGCATGGAACAAGAAAGACATCTTGATGAACATGCATGGAACAAGAAAGACATTAAAAACAAAATATTTAAACAAAAAACAAAAACAAAGCTTATATGGAGTGTAATTGTAACAATTAGTTTGGATCAGTCATGCAATTAAATTTGTAATAGATCTAGACCATCAGCAAGAATCAGTGTGATTAATAATATTTTTACAAATTGTTTTTGTTTAGCGCTATTTCATGCTTTTGGCTTTCTCAGTATGCTATGATCCTATTACTTATCTGGACCAGTTGAGAAAGTGGGGTGGGTGGGCGGGGAGAGATGTCTGAATTTTACCGTAATCATTTTTTAAAAGCATTAATAAAACATATTTTTAAAAAGAGGGGAAATGACCTGATTTTGAACTCATGACTCAAGCTTCCTCAAGCCAACATTCTAACTATTCTGTATTAAAATTGAAGAATTGTATAGTTATCTATTGTTTGTTTAAAAATTACTTTAAAGTGGTGACCTAAATAGTGAACTATCTCAGCTAAAACACTACCTCAGTCAAGTACAGTTTCCCTTGTTGGAGATACCAAACAAAATTATTAATTACCAATAGTTAATTGACTAATTGTTAAATTTTTTAAATTGATTCTTGTGTTGTCAGGTAAAAGAAATAAATGTGCAAAATTGTGGGAAACGTGGTCGAGAGGCTAAGTGCGCTTGAACATGCCTTGGCTTGGCTACCTAAAAGAGGGCTCGAGGTTCAACACCCGACTCGGGCAGAGTTGCGTTTACTGAGCGCCTAAAGGCAGCACGGAAAACCAACTCCTAGATACCCCCCCCCCACTGGTCCACAAATGAGATTGGACCAAAAGCGCTCTGAGCATGCTATAAGCATGAAAGTAGCGCTACATAAAAGCTATAATAAAAAAATTTCATCTTGATCGAAGATTGGGTGTTGAAGAAATAACATTTTAAAAAATGTTTGCCTAACCGACAGAGTGAGTTGATATAAGCTTTGTAAAATATTTCTTGCTTTGCATTATACAAGTTTAAAAGTCATCTTGACGAAGATATATGAGAAAAAAATTACTTTCAAACTAAAATTACCTTGCAACATTAAACTCAGTTAAAAAAAAAAATATTTTTTTTAGAATTTTGATACAAATTGTAATTTAAGAAAAGCTGCAATAAATACATTTTTGACTTTGATTTTCTTTAAAAATTTAATTTTATATGTTTTTTTCTTCTTTAATGACTTTTTAAAAATTTAATCTTCTTTTTTTTTTTTCCAAACAGGAAATCCCCAGTGTTAAAGTTGTTGTCCCAGAATCCTTGTTTAAAGACCAACAAGATCAGCTGCAGAAGATCACCCAGCAGCAACAACAAAACAAACACAAGCGTCAAGCTGATGATGAAGTCATTCACAGGCCGACCTCTTCCCCTGTTTTGGAAGCTGACCTTGAAACAAAACAGCGAGAAGCTTTAGCCAGGCATGTGTTAAACTATTTTTTCTGGTTATTTTATCACCAAATCGAACTCAAAGACTTTGTAATATTTTCTGAACTGGTCTGCATTCAAATAGAGTCTTGCTTGAGTTACGACTGCATTCGATGAATTAATAATAAAGCTTGTCTTCCTGTTGGAAGATATAGGAGGAGTGCAGTATTTTACATGGCTATACAGTCTAAGCTATGATCTACGTATTTTGCCACATCCAACCTGTCTTGGCAGTAGATTTCCTTATGGTATTTGTTGCATTAAATGACTTTCATCCCCAATAAATATTTAAAAGACTTCTAAATAAGATGAGCTGTCATAAAGTAACTGTAACCCTTTAGATCCCATTCATAAAGTAACTGTAACCCTTTAGATCCCATTCATAAAGTAACTGTAAACCTTTAGGTCCCATTCATAAAGTAACTGTACCCTTTAGATCTCATTCATAAAGTAATCGTTACTCTTTAGATCTCATTCATAAAGTAATCGTTACTCTTTAGATCCCATTCATAAAGTAACTGTAACTCTAGATCCCATTCATAAAGTAATGGTAACCCTTTATGATCCTTTTCATAAAGTAACTGTAACCCTTTAGATCCCAAGGATTCACTGAATCCTATAACACAAGTCACAGAAATTTCTTGTATGTTATCAACATCACCTAAATAGCAACTTAACCATTAAAAAGGGATGGCTTCCTGCTGGTCGTGTAGTATGCACTCTGGAGTGCGTCTCAATTGTCCCATGTTCAAAGCTTTCCACCCACCATCTCCCCCCCCCACACACACACACACACCATCCTGCGGGAGGTTTGGCTAGCATGTAGTAATCTTTAATTCTAAAATAAACATCCAAATCTTGTAAGACAAACGAATGTTTTTTTTAATCATTTTTTACTTTTAGCTTTTTGTATTGCTTGATAGACTAATACATTTTTTTTTGTCTGCATGTTTCTGCTTGATAGACTGTTGGCGCTACAAAGTCAGATGGTGGGTGGAGAGAATGCTGACAATGAACAAGTTAAACTTGAACATGACAAGAAATTACAGAGGGCCAACAAGATACGTCAGAAACTGGATGGTACATTTTAATCTTGTTCTATCATTTCCTTCAGCCCAATACACATTTTATTTTCTTTCTCTCCATACACATTTTATTTTCTTTAGCTCAATACACATTTCCTTTCACTCAATACACATTTTATTTCCTTTGATTCAATACACATTCATTTTCTTTGACTCAATATACATTTTATTTCCCTTGAATTAATACACATTTTATTTCCCTTGAACCAATACACAATTTATTTCCTTGAATCTATACACATTTAATTTTCTTTGGCTCAATACACATTTCCTTTCACTCTATAAACATTTTATTTCCTTTGACTCAATTCACATTTTATTTCCCTTGAACCAATACACAATTTATTTCCTTGAATCTATACACATTTAATTTTCTTTGGCTCAATACACATTTCCTTTCACTCTATAAACATTTTATTTCCTTTGACTCAATTCACATTTTATTTCACTTGAATCAATACACAATTCATTTTCTTTGGATCAATACACATTTCCTTTTACTTAATACACATTTTATTTCCCTTGAATCTATACACATTTCATTTCCTTTCACTCAATACACATTTCATTTCTCTTGACTTAATACACATTTCATTGCCTTTGAATCAATACATTTCATTTTATTTATCTCAATAGACATTTCCATTCTCTTTTCACTAAAGTAGAAAAGCTGCGACTGGCAAATTTTAAAATTTTTTTCAGAGGCCAATAAAAATTTAGAAGACGACGGCATCATGTTGAGCATATTTGACAACGTCCAGGAAGAACTTCACTTTAAAAATCAAATTCTAGAAGACAGGAAATCAAGAGTAAGTGCCCCTTTATTACTTTGGGATGTTTTGGCTTGGATGTAATTATCTTCAAATCCGAAGGAACAATCTGAAACATGTAAAACAAAGCCTTATTGTAATTTTTTTAATCCATTTTTTTTTAAGGTTTTTGAAACCTATACATTGTTGTTGATTGCATGGCGCATGATTTTAAAGTATTGTTTTTGATTAAAATTTTGAGCATTGGATCAGTTTAAATATTTAAAAGGTCAAACTCTAAATGAATAGATTATAAAATAGCAGAAGATAGAATTATCTTCCCTGAAATAGTTAAAGCCAAAACAAGATAAGAAAACTAAATTAGATACAATAACAATTTACTAGAAGAAAGAGACGCTGGAAGAAATAAACTATTCATTTAAGAAATATTTATTTATATATAGATATACATAATTTGAATTATTTGAACTAATTCTAATTCTAAAATCCATCTCTGGCTAAGAAGAATAGTTAAATAAAATTTTATATTATCTTTTAAGGGGGGATGCAATACGATGGCACTATCTTTGATTCCAAAGATTAAGGCTGAGTACAGTGTTTCATATGGCCATGCAAACCCAGTTGCAACCTGCATATGTTCACACATCTGATGCAGACAAAGCCGGGGGTCTATTTAAGTTCTCTTTACAGCATCTGCTGCCAGCTACTTTCCTCTATGCCAGTGAGGGGAAAATGCCACCTCAGTTGATCTTTATAGCACTTACAGTGGGCATCTTTGTTACGCTGTATTCCTTTAAGCTTGCCCCCCAAAAAAAATTGCTTTTGGCATGCAGTCACCCCCCATGTGGGATAGGTGTGTCTGACCCAGCGCAACTGTTAAATGGTAAATTGTGCTTCTATACTGTCAGCACCAGCCTCCATCAGAACATATGCCCATTGTGGAACAAAGGCACCTTTGATTGTAGCATTCAATGAGAATAGAGGACCCAGGTTTCAGAGCCTTTTACCAAGTTTAAACTGGTGATTATGTAACTGATTGTGTTTTTACATATCAGGTCTCTGCAGATTTGAGAATTTTAAAAAGTAGGCTATCTGGTTACAGCTTTTTATTACATTTTTGTTGAAGAGCACATTTTCATGTAATTTTTACATAAATAGATTTTTTTTTTAAATTTAGTACTTTTATACAATTTAAGTGAAAATAAAATCAGCTCAAAACTAACTTTTTACCATATTTATACCTGGAAATACACTGAGCTGAGCACCATTCACTTTGATGGGTTAGGAGCGCAAATGAGTTTTTGTTTTCTTCACTTCTTTGCTTCCCTTGTAATATTTACATTGATGACATGGAGTTGCCTCCCATGAATTAAAGTCATGCCTAATGGGCAGATTTTGTAATTTTTTGGGGTCAAATGTTAATTTTGTTAGCAAGAACTTTGGAAAAAAGAAAATTTAAAGATAAACATTTATCATTGTCTCGATTAAAACTAAGATGTAAATTTACTTCATTAATTCTCTAGATTGAAAGTTTAGAAAGAGACATCATAGACATTCAGTCCGAGTTTGAGTTTGACAGGATGGATTATCTGGACACCATAAGGAAACAAGATCGACAGATTGCGTATCTTGAAGCTTTAGTCGAGAGGATTCAGCCTTGTCTACGCCGCGACTGCAACTATTATAACCTAGATAGAATTCGCATGGAAAGTAAATATAATGATGAGACTGAGAAATGGATCCTGCCGAAGATGGTGATCGACAGAACTGCACTTCCTGTTTCAGGTTCTCAGTTATCAATTGAAATTTAAATATTGTTAAATGTTTAGCAATGAGATAGATGGTAGATGGGTAGCTTAGGTTGATATCTTCAGTCTGTCAAGGTGGACAAGGTGATAACATTGATTGCCAAACTAAAAGATTGAAATCCTGTTAGAACAGACTTAATACTAGTTTGATGCATAGGACAGGTGATATCATTGATTGCCAAACTTTCCATCTATCCATCTTAGTGGTGCTACAGGCCATGGAAGGCTCTGGCTTGCTTCAATACATCCTTCCATTCAGATCTCTCCTGGGCCTTTCGTTCTCCACACCCTAACCCCAAGCTGTTGCAGATCTGCCTCCACATCATCAATCCATCGCATTGCCAAACTAAAAGATAAAAATTGAAATCCTGTTGGAACAGAATTAATACTAGTTTGAAGCATAGGACAGGTGATAACATTGTCTGACAAAGTAAAAGATAAAAATTGAAATCCTGTTGGAACAGAATTAATACTAGTTTGAAGCATAGGACAGGTGATAACATTGTCTGACAAAGTAAAAGATAAAAATTGAAATCCTGTTAGAACAGAATTAATACTATTTTGAAGCATAGGACAGGTGATAACAATGTCTGACAAAGTAAAAGATAAAAATTGAAATCCTGTTAGAACAGAATTAATACTAGTTTGAAGCATAGGAGAATTTGTCAGGGACTAGGACTAGATTCAGACTTAATAAAACCCTAAGCTATTTGAGATATGGGCCCTTGTAATCAACAAAAGCCTAATTTTCCTCTTTTCTTTTTCTTCAAAATGATTGAAAACATTCCTGGAAGTATTTTTGAGGAAGCAAGAGGGGGGGGGGGCCTAAGCTATAGTTTTTGTTGCCTATAGGTAAGTTCCAGGGCTGGTCAGGATGACACCTTTCGTGGAAAAAGAAAAATAAGGGGTCATTATTTTTGCCTTGAAACATTCTCATCAATCTTAAAGTCATAGAAAAAGTTGGAACTCTTCCTCTCAAGAAGTTCATAAGATCTTACCCTCAAACTTTGATTGAACTTATTAGAATGGAAGAAGGACTAAATAGTAACATTACTTGTAGGCCATTCTTTTATGTACAAAGCTTATATCAACTCACTCTGTCTGGTATAAATCTTGTACATATTATTTCTCCCACATACCATATTCAGATCAAGTTGAAACTTTTCACAATTTTTCATTGTTAATAACAAATGAATCAATCGAAAAAGTTAACAACTAAGTTAATTTTTTTAACAGAAAAGGGTGGTAAATATTGCAGTATTTAGACATGTCCATAACTGCACAGTTCCATTATACAAGGCTTCGTTGTTTTTTTAATTATTTGTTATATTTTGCAGTTTTTTTTCTCAAACTGCAGTGACTGTACTATAACCATTTAAGATAAGATAATTTGTGTTAATCCATTCAAATGGAAATTCAGTTTGACTACAATTGACAACCTCTGCATTTCATGTATTTTACAGGCACCGTGCTTCCAAATGGCAAAATGGAAGGAAGAAATCGTCATATGGGAATGAACGGAGACTTTGACGATGATGTGGATGATGAGAAACTCAGAGAAGTTTGTTATTGAACTAATTCCTTACATGTTGTTGAGTGAAAATTACCTTTCTAAAATATTTGATTAAGAAAATTTTAAAAGTACCCTGTTAATCTATCAGTCAACACCCTGTCTGGATTGATGAAGCAGTTGAAGTCACCATTGGGGGATCAGGCATCAGCTGTCAACCATCTTTCTACATTCCTCTCCGTCATTAGCCATGAATAGAATCTCTTTCTATGGCAGGCACATTCATTCTTTAGAAGGGTATTTTAACATTGTCTTCCCATCGCTTTCTCAGTCTGCCTCTTCTTCTTTTGCCTGGCACTGTTCCCTGAAGGAAAGTCTTTGCAAGCCCTGCGGATCTTGTGATGTAGCTACAAAATTTTAGTTTGCATTTTCGAGTGGTCAGCAGGTCATCATGGAGGCCTATTGCAGTTGTGTCCAGTATTGAATCTTCTCATTTATGATGCGATCTTTCAAGCAGTTGAAGTATTAAAGCATTTGGGCCGTTTATATTTTAAATGTACCAAATTTACTTGATCATCATGAAATATTTGCTTTTCATTTTGCATAATAAACAAAATGTTCCATTAGTTATAAGTCAGTTGATGTATTTAAATTTATTTTTTTTCCAGAAACTCCGTAGGTCAGAAGATCAAAGTCATTTGCTTCAGCCCCGACGAGCTTCTCAATTAATGAATATGAATGAGCCTGTGAATAAACTTAGTAAGTTCAAAAGTTTTGTTAACAAATGTGTCACCAACAAAGTTTTTACATGCATAGTTAGATTCAAGATCAGATCTCCATGGAGCAAGTGACATAGAATGTAAAAGTCCTCTGTTTCTGTGTCCCATGCTTAATGAGGGTGTCATGTGGCCATGGCCGGCACAATGACCAACCTCCTTTACTTTTCACCAACTAATGTCAGGTGCCCATTAGAGCTGGATGCACTCAGAGGTGCCGAAAAGATCCCAAAAGTAAAAACCCCAGTCTTCACCAGAATTCCAACCCAGAACCACTGGTTTGAAATCCAAGGGCTTTACCACTCAACCACCGCACCTCCCGTTGAGCTCAATGGACATCATAACATCTTAAAATGTGGATTAAATTAATGATCCCTATCCTAGCTGTGATATAAATTTTAAAGTTCATCAGTCAAGAGATTTAGCATTTCTTATAAATAGCTTTTGATGTAAAAAAAACCCACAAAAACTCATTTACAACATACATTCTCATTTTATTTTCATTTTTAAGTTGGCACATTATTTCTGTTCTCTTTTTATAAAATACAGATATGCAAGACATCCGTAATTCTCATTTTATTTTCATTTTTAAGTTGGCACATTATTTCTGTTCTCTATTTAAAATACAGATATGCAAGACATCCGTAATTCTCATTTTATTTTCATATTTAAGTTGGCACATTATTTCTGTTCTCTTTTTTTAAAATACAGATATGCAAGACATCCGTAATTCTCATTTTATTTTCATTTTTAAGTTGGCACATTATTTCTGTTCTCTTTTTATAAAATACAGATATGCAAGACATCCGTAATTCTCATTTTATTTTCATTTTTAAGTTGGCACATTATTTCTGTTCTCTTTTTTTAAAATACAGATATGCAAGACATCCGTAATTCTCATTTTATTTTCATTTTTAAGTTGGCACATTATTTCTGTTCTCTTTTTATAAAATACAGATATGCAAGACATCCGTAATCCTCATTTTATTTTCATTTTTAAGTTGGCACATTATTTCTGTTCTCTTTTTATAAAATACAGATATGCAAGACATCCGTAATTCTCATTTTATTTTCATTTTTAAGTTGGCACATTATTTCTGTTCTCTTTTTTTAAAATACAGATATGCAAGACATCCGTAATTCTCTTCGCCAACCAGGATCCTTACACTCAACAACTGCAAATGGGATGAACTATCTAGAAGAGGATGTCAGCAGTGATCTCCGAGCAGCTCAGGTTCATGGCCAGATTCATTCAGACGAACTGGTTCGCAAGCCAACTCGTTTGGATGCACTACCGTCCGTCAGTAACAAAAAATCTCGCAAGAAGAAGAACGGCATTGACTATTATTGACCTTCAGTTTTTTGTTGATTCGTTGATTCTTTGTTTTCCGGGTGATTATATTCACGTGTGATATTTTGACTTTATTAGATTATTTGTGTAACATGTTGATATCTAAGTGCTCATGAAAGTTATCATTATTATTTATATACATCCGTCCTTGACCTTTCTTATTGATTTTCAATGGTCGAATGGTTTATTTTTTACAGTAATAGAAATAACTACCCACCCCCCCCCACACCCGCTTGATACTGTACAGGTATATCTGGTATATCTTACATGCTTTGATCTGTGTGTTAAACATTAAGACCCAATCAGCTATTTAGCGTTCTGAGATAAGTTTTCTTTAACTTTAGTTAACTATCATAACATAGTACAAAGAAAACAAATTTTAGCCATATTCCTTTTTATTTATTAATACTAAGAATATGGAAATAATTTTTTTTTATTAATTCATACTTAGGAAATTATTTTTTTTTATTAAATTATACTAAGGAAATTAATTTTTTTTATTAATTTATACTAAGGATAAGGAAATTATTTTTATGAATTAATACTAAGGATAAGGAAATTATTATTTTTGTATTAATTTATACTAAGGAAATTATTATATTTTGTTTAATTTATACTAAGGAAATTTTTTATTTTTTAAAATTTATACCAGGTACTAAGGAAATTTTTGTTAATTAAATTATGCTAAGGAAATTATTTTTTTTATTAAATTATACTTAGCAAATTAATCCTTTTTATTAATTTATACTAAGGAATTTTTTTCTATTCAATTATACTTAGCAAATTATTTTTTTTATTAATTTATACTAAGGAAATTATTTTTTTTATTAATTTATACTAAGGAAAATATATCTGATACACAATCTTAAATAGGATACTTTATGAGGAAAAGCCTTTCAAGTCTTGGCAATAAGGAAGAAGTTTGATCTATTTTTTTACCTATCTCTAGGCCATTCATTTTTCCTTACTGTTGAACTATCATTAATTTGCTAGGATTGGCAATGTTGTTTCATTAATTTTTTAGGAGCCAAATGAGTTATTTTCTAAGAAATGTCTTCTATGTTTGATAGTGTGCAATACAGATGTCACATAAAAGTTACAGTGTGTGTGTGTGTTTTAGATGCCAAATGATGTGTACATATACAATGTTATCACTTGCATAGAAATCTTTTGCGAATCTTGTACTTTTGTGGAAATCACAATTGCGTGATAGCTCAGACTGATGACACTGTTGCATATGGCAGTCCTAGCAGTAATGAGCTTACCTAACAATAAATTTTAACCATGTCAGTGAACAGTGGCAGCAAAGTGGCTAACTTCCTAGCCTTCAAATGCAATGCTTCAGAGATTTACAGTTTAAATTGCTTTTTATAAGTTTCTGTGTTCCTTCAGAAAGGAAGATTATTAACTCTTCATCTCCGTAATTATTTTCCATGTTCTGACAGGATTGTTTGTTTTTCACATTTGTACATTCTACCCTGTTATGATAAAACTTCAATAACATTTTTGTTTGTAATCAGGAAATGTTACTTTTGATACAGAATTATAGGAGAGTGCATGCTCCTTTTTATAAAACACAAAATTAAAGTTTATAAAATCTAATATTAATTGAATTTAATGGGGTCAATTCAATGATGGTATAGTTAATTAGGAGAGAAAGAGTTAAGGTCTAGCCCAAACCTCTTTCAGGATGAAGGAAATGGAAGCAGACTCGGGACTGCCATAATGACAGACCAAGTGCATCTGACATGACCATGCATTCAATTAGTACAGTGCTCGAGTAATGACATCCAGTATCGACAAAAGCAATTACATGTGTTCCTTATTTTGTTAAGATAATGATATGCACGCATGTTAAGAAGTCTCAGCTAATAGTCAACAATCAATTTTTTTAATTATCATATTACATTGATGCTTTTTTTTTGTCAATCTTAAATCATTTTCAGCCATGCAACAAAATGCCCTGGTTATGAATTCATCTGAACATTTTTATTGTAGTTGAGAAGTTCATTCCTGTTCAATATTGTGATAGAAGCTATAACATCTTCGACTTTAATCGTCTCATTGGTTAGCTATAAACATTTCAACTGATTTGTATAAATATATTTATATGTTTTTTTGTTGAAAACAACCACATTCCAGTTCATAGTTTCCTTAATTTGTTTAAATATTAAAATAGTTGAAGTTTGAATAGCATACAAAATACTAACACTTTATTAAAATAGAAATATGATGTTTTTTTGTTTAAACATATTTGGCATTGAAGATTGATTCAGTATAAAATGTTTTAAATACACATTTGGGAAACTTTGTTGAGACTTTTAGGTGCAAAAAAACAAACAAAAAACTATTAACAATACTCAATCACATAAACTTGACTTGTATGTGACTATATTATGTTAGTGATCAAAGTCATTCATTCTTCGTTATATTTCCTCCATCTCTATACGTCGTTACATTGTATTTTCCGTCCATCCATTTCATTCATTAAAAATACTTCAGTCCAACCTATTACCTTTTTTTTTTTTACTGTTTGTTAAATGTTAGTAAGTACTTCCATTACCAGAGTGTGTTGTCATCCACATTTATTTAAAATTTGATCTGTTATTTATTCAAAGATCGTTGAAAGATTTTAAATTGTTTACTAAAAAATTTTATTTTATTAACATTTATTTGGTGAAGATTTTTCATTTTGGACTTATCTACAATGATTATATTTTTTTAAAAACATGTCTTCAAATGGTGCAGATCTGGGACTTACAAAAAAGATCTGGGTGTTACCTTAACTGAACTCGAGTCCAGTATCTATTTTTTTTAAGTTTAAACTTTTTCAAAAGACTGATTAACAGACAATAAAAGAAATATGTTTCACTAATAAATTTGTGTTCTTTATTTAACCTTATGATGTAATAAAAACAAGAATTGTGAGTGTGCGTGAGTTAGCCTTGGTGTTAAGTCACACAGTAAAAAAAAAATCATAACTGAGTGCGTACTGAAACATTCTTACAGGATTAAGTTTTTATTACTTGAAAATGGTTATTAACAAAAATAGGAGGAGTGGTGGCTGAGTTGTCGCTCAATTGGCTTTGTGAAGGCTGGAATTTTGGACTACAGGATTTTCAAGACACTCCAGAGTCCACACAACTGTAATGGACACCTGAGATTAGTTGGGACAAGTAAAGATGGTCGTTGTGCTGGCAGATGAACTTTACATCAACTGCCCTATAGATCGCAAGGTCTGTACGGGGTGCTTTGGGTACTTTTATTAACAAAATAAAGAATAAATATTGATTGTTTATTTTTTTTAATATTTTTATAAACAATTTACTGAAAAAGTAATAAAATTCATTTCCAAAAAAATTTTATTTTCATTATTTGAAAAACAAAAAAGTTACTTTGTACAAATGACAATAATTACACAAAGTGAACGAACATTAAAGTTTACGAGTGTCTAACACTTCAGTCTTCCACTACAAGTTTCAGTGGATGACTCAATGTTAAACATGATCAATACCTACATTCCTTTATGTTTTAATGTCACTATCATTTTGACATTTCACAAACAAAACAATTAATTACACACTCAAATAATTGCACATTTTCCACAAAAAACAAAATATTGAAAGCTGTGGTAGAAACATTATCAAGAGATAGGACAAGACAATAACAATGCCCTAAAGCTAGAAGAAAGAGACACTGGTTTAGTGTGATAAAGCTGTGCTGAGCTTCAGTCTCTTGCAAAGGGAGGGGTGGGGGATGGCTGACTGCATGCTTCCTTAAACATTCTAAGATTGATTTGAGACATCTTAATTCTAAAGACAAAGAGAGAACAAAGAGGCAACTGGCCTCTGAGCTGGAACAGCGGGAGAGATGCTAATGAAGACTTTGATACAAATATTTGACATTCAAAGAGAAATCCAACATCAAAGAAAATAGAACCAAAATCAAATCCCAGAAAAGTCAAAAGCACCGTTTGCATTAGGCATAGCTAAATATGTAAGTCGAAAGAGGGTCTACATAGTCACATAAACTCTTCAGAAGACTTGGCTTCTAATTATAGCAGGCAAAAAATGTTTAATAAAAGCAATGTATTTTTAGTTAAAAGGGAGACAAACAGTATATATATTACTCTGGGATTGACAGTAAAATTACTTAGGCCTTTTTTAAAAAAAACATACTTCTGATCTTTTTTTATCCCCCCTGCAGGAAGAACTGGAATTCCATTTTTATTTTTCCTAGTCAGGTTCATTCTCAAACAGGAAAAAAAAAAACGATATGAAAATTCAATTTCACTGATGAACATGTGACGTCTGCTTCCAAAAAGTAAAACCGTTTCATTAACTCTTTCTCTCCTGATTGACGATACCATCGTTGATTTGACCTCATTAAATTAAATTGGAATGCTTAAACTTTACTTTGTGTTATATACAAAGAGCATGCATTCCCTTTTAACTCTATACCAAATAAAACACTTTCTGATAACAACTGAAAAAGTTCTTTAAGCAGGTTAGAAAAAATACCAATGAGCAGAATGAAGAATTCCGTCAGAACGTGGAAAAAAATTACGGAAAGAAAAAGTTAATGGACTACAAATGTATGTGAAGAAAACTTTAAATAAGAAACAAACTTGTATAGAAGGCAATGCACTGAATGTTGATTTTTTCAAAAAAACTATTTTTGTTGTTGTTCTGCAGGCAACTAGATTTCTCCAAGCTACTAAAGATGTAGACTCTCAGAACAAAAATATGCACCACTTTCAGAAGGTGGCTCATGAAATATGGAATAACCTTTAATGAAAGTAAACGTATAATTGCTACTGATAAGGTAAAGCTGCTCGGATATGAAATATCCAAAGGACATTGGAAGACAGACCTTGATAGATTTCAGCTCTTCAAGATTTGCCACTACCTAAAGATCTGAAGTCTCAGAAAAGAATTGTAGGACTCTTGGCATATTATGCTCAATGGATACCCAAATTCTCTGACAAAATGTATCCTTTATGAGAAATCAATTTTTTCCTGTACATACAGAAATAAGAAAAGCTTTAGAAGACTTGAAACAGGAATTGCAAAAAAATTATATCTTCACAATAGACTACAATGGTCCTCAAATTGTCAAAACTGATGCTTCTGTCATTTCAGTAGCATCTACATTGAACCAGGATGGAAGTTTAATTGCCTTCTTCTCTATGGCTCTTTCATCTTATGAAAAGCATCAATCTGCGATAGAAAAGGAAGCCACTACAATAGTTGAATGAAGCTATACGCAAGTGAAAACATTATTTGTTTGGTAATCATTTTACCCTGATTACTGACCAGCTATCTATTGGATTTATATTCAAGGACTCTCATAATAGAAAAATTGTAAATGACTCAATACAAAGATGGAAATTAGAACTAGCTGGCTTCAAATTTGACATTCAGTACAGAGCTGGTAACGCCTACACAGAAGCAGACATTTTGTCTAGTGGACACTGTGCTACCATGACAAAAAAAATATCACGAATACCTCTGTCATCCATGTGTTACAAGGCTTGTACATCATATCAAGTCTAAAAACTTACTTTTCTCAGTAGAGGTGGTTAAACAGACCATTCAACAATGCCGAAATTGCCACCTGATCAAACCTTGATTTTATAAAGAATCTATGCCCTAAAATGGGAGGACACAAAGAAGTTTTATGTCAATCTGCAAAAGGACTTTTAAAAACTGTGTAAATACAGCATATATTCCCATGAAAGTGAAAACTATTATTGACCTAATCACGAGAGATCAAATTTACAGTATTCTGTCAGAGGACATTGGAAGCCAGACCTTGATAGATTTCAAGCTCTTCGAGATTCGCCACCACATCAAGATCTGAAATCTCAGAAAAGAATTGTAGAACTCTTGGCATAATGCGCACTGGATACCCAAATTCTCTGACAAAATGTATCCTATTATTGGAGGACATTCTAAAAAAAAAAACAACACAACAGCCAAGGAGGCACTTGAATGCATTGATCAACTTAAAGAGGCAACTCAAGTTTCATAAGAAATTGTAAAAAAAAAAATTCACTAAGTCACCATCAGAGATACTCCTCATCTAGGAGCCCCGTCCTCTAGCCCTTTTGTCAGTCTGACCAAACAATGGGGGCTAATATGTTTTAATTATTGGAGGTTCCATGCATGGTGGAAAAACTATAAATAGTAAAGCTTTTTGGTGTAACCAGGGGAAAAAAATAATGTGTTTAGTGTTGATAAGCTTTGCTTTTTAAAAGACATGCGATAATATTTTTAGCACTTTTAAGCACTACAGATACAAATTTTCTTCCAAGCTCTTCCATTTCTAGCACAGAATCAACGCGTAATGGACGAATCAACTCGTAATGGACGAATCAACTCATAATGGACGAATCAACTCCTAATGGACGAATCAACTCCTAATGGACGAATCAACTCCTAATGGACGAATCATTAGAATTTTAACTTTAAGACAGTGGCACAACTCCAAACTAATTTAAAAACAGGGCAATTTACGACAGGTAATAAAACAAAGTTGATATGAAGATCAACCGGGTTCAAATGACAACGTCTCAGGAATGTAAAGTTGAGTTTAATAATGTTGTCAATAAATTAGAATGAAATCTAAACTATGTAGATCTTGTCTATCATTTACAAATATGATGTCAACAATTGATATTGTTTAGCTACAATAATAGTTCTGATCTTTAGATTTGGCTTATCTAAACAGAATACCATTGCATTTAAAAACTAGATTTTGAGATTTATTAACAAGCTATTACAAATTACCCCCCGGTCCCCGGTTCGGAAGCCAAGCGCTTTACCGCTCAGCCACCACGCCTCCAATCTTCGGGCGCCTCTGAGTCCACCTAGCTCTAATGGGTACCTGACATTAGTTAGGGAAAAGTAAAGGCGGTTGGTCGTTGTGCTGGCCACATGACACCCTTGTTAACCGTAGGCCACAGAATCAGATGACCTTTACATCATCTGCCCTATAGACCACAAGGTCTGAAAGGGGAACTTTACTTACTTACTACTATTACAAATTATGAGTTCAGTTTCACATCTTCGGGCTTATAAAATATATTTGACACATGGATATGTACTATAGAATTATAGGCTAGTGTATTCATAAAAGAAAACATTAAGAATTTTATACTTTTTTTTTATATTCAGTTGGCAACATTCAGGGTCAATTCAGTGTCCTTGACATTTTTTAGTTACACTTGGAAACCACCAATAGACGCAGAAAAAACAGGTCATTTGTCCTATGATCACATGTGAGGACAAAATAATAATCAATACTTCTATGCATCTAGTCGACAAAGACCACCTCAAAACCAGAATCAACCGACATTTCCAAGACAGTGTCAGTCACAAGGGAGTAGATGTTATGAAAGCTGTCAAGGGGACACAACATCATCTACAAGTGTTATTCAGAGAGCTAGAAGATACTACTCTCCCTAGTGCTGTAATGTCTTTAGGATTCTATAAGATCCTTAAACAATAGTGTAAAAAGCTAGCTGACAATGTGGCACAGAATTGTAAAAACTCGTGTTTGCTACTGAGAGATCATAAATTTAGTGTTGGCTTCGACCCCTAAACCCTCCTATAGAACAAAAACTGTAAGGAGAACTGCCTGATCTGGAAACCACTGCACGGTTCATCTCAGATATAGGATTACTGTTCTGAACCCTTCGACGTGAAAAAAATAAGAAGGAAGAAGAGGCTACTGAGAAATGATAAATTTAGGACTTGTTAGGCGCTTTGCTGTGTCTAATGCAAATAAACCCAATGGAGGTAAAAACTCAACTGAATACGTAATCCAATAACACCGCCAAAAGGCCGAACAATCAATAGAAGTTAGTCGACGCTGATACTCAATGTCGAACAAGTTTAATAGCAATGAAGGGAATTGTCCAATGTCATCTACCTCTATACATTTATAAAATGCTATTTGTTTCTACATTGTACTGAAAGTAGTCTAATTACGCCGACTTCTATTTAGTTCTGACTCTAAAACCCTATCCTTGTTTTACCAGTAACATCATTGTCACTTAGTCAAAACTTCCCCTAATTCCGAAACAAATAATTAATTCCTTATCGTGCCATAACATTATGTTGACTCTGGCTTCAAAACCCTCCAACAGAGAAAAAAAAACTATATGGAGAACTGCCTGATCTGGAAACCACTGCGCAGTTCATCTCAGATATAGGAATACTGGTCTGAACTCTTGGACATGAAAAAATAAGAAGGAAGAAACTATTAATTAATTCCTAATCATGCCATAACATTATGTTGAGTCTGGACCCAAAACCCTCCAATAGAGAAATGGACTGTATGGAGAACTGCCTGATCTGGAAACCACTGCACGGTTCATCTCAGATATAGGAATACTGGTCTGAACTCTTGGACATGAAAAAATAAGAAGGAAGAAGAAGACGCTGCTAAGAGATCATAAATTTAGTACTCAAGAGAATGTCTAGCATAAGAACCTCTACAATTTTACAGTCAGATTACCACACTGATTGCAGATGACTATAGTCAACTAGACTAGACAAAGATTACAAATGAATCAACACAGAAAAAATTTTTTACAACAGGCTTACTACTAAAAGTCACTAGCGTAACTAATTAAACTAGTTAGACTAGGATTCTCAATGGGAGCTACTTTTGTTCAAATGTTTTGTAACAAATATTGGTGACATATCAAAATGCATTTTTAAATAGTTAGTGGTGAAAAACAATTGAGTATAATAATTTAACAATGTCATTGACCAATCATTTGAAGACTGTGTGTCCATAAATGCTAGCCAGTGTCATTACTATAAATTCTTGTCTATAAATTCTGCTATACAAACATAAAGCATCATCACCCGCTCTGTCATCTTTTGCCAACGCTGAAGAGTTTCCCAGATACAGGACAAACATACTTATTCTTGGCACAATGGACATGGGTTATAACTCCGTTTGGATAGCGCACAAATGTTGAGTCGTTGAAGGCTCTATTACAAACAGCGCACGTTCTGAAAATAGACAGAATATAGATCTTTATTGTAGTTGTAAATTCAGCGTTTTATGCAAAATTGCAACTTTACTTTTTACAAAGCTTATACCATCTCACACTGTCTGGGTGGATTCTTTTACACATTTTTTCTCCCTCTTTCCATTCTCAAATCATTTTGAAATTTTGCACAAGTATTCATAGTCAAAGACAACACATGAATCATTAAAAAAATTAACCAATTAGTTCCTAAGTGGTCATTAATTTTGATGTATTTAGAAAAAGGGTAGATAAACCTTGCAAATAATGAGTGATGGAAGCAATCTAATGGTCCTCACCCTTTTTTAATATAGGCTGTGTTTAAAAAAAAAGTATTTTTTATATTTTGCTTGTTAGTTTTTTGTTCTGAAGAGTCTTCAGGTGCAGTGATTTTTACTAACAATTGCTGCTTGTGTTTGCAACTAATAATGATCAAAAGGTTTTAAAATATTGATAACTTCAAACAGTTAACTGAAAGGAATGAAACCAATAATGCAACAAAATACTGATCACTCACTTTTCATCGTTCATGACAATTGCCTCCCTTTGCATCTCAATGAAATTTTGCTTCACTAACAGGTTCTCTCCCCTGGCCATCATTCTCTGTATCCGGGTCATTCTGTAGTTGTGCATGCCCATCCGCATAGCTCGCGTCAGGAATTGAGACAGAAGTCCAATGGACCAGTTGTCAGGAAGAAGGTGAAGAACCTTACGAATAATAAAAAACAAAACAAAAGGAGAATACAAAATAATCAACAGAGGAGGACTACAAAGGTAGATAATTATTCAAAAAGACTCGTACAGGTAGTTCATTACAGTTTAAATTGCGGCTACAAATAAATATTGCTTCTTCTGTCTTGGGAGACAACAAATGTGTCAAGCATTGAGCGCATATTTCTGGACTCTAGAAAAAGGGATCATGGTCCCTCTTTTGGCTTTGCTAGTGTATTTCCAAAAGGGTAAAAATGTGTAGGTTACTGTGATTCCTTCAGGTTACAGAACAGCTGTTTCACTAGGTGGAAAGAGTAGAATGATGTACAGAAGAGGTTCGCTTATAGTATTACTATAGGACCCTGCAGAATATTCACAAAGTATCTAAAGCTGTTTAAGTACAAAAATGTACATTTATTTTTAATCTTATATTATAAAATACAGACGTTACTTCAAAAAATAAGAAGATTATGTCCTACGCATGTTCCTAGATAAATGTTAATCAATGATTTCAGCACTGCCAAGTAATTGGTTTTCTTGTCTGGCTCAGGCAACTTATTCCATACTCTAATAGCACTAGGGAAGAAGGAGCATTTGTACAAATTTGTCATAGCATATGGAACAATGAATGTGCTTTTATCTTTGTGTCTTTATGAGTATTTCATTAGGTTTTGTTTTTGTATGTGATGTTTATGGTTGTGTGTTTTTATGTATAATTGCTCCTTGACTTTAAACTATTGTTTAGAATAACTTAATTTTGGTTAATGGAGGTATGAATAAAAAAAACTGTTTTCTCAGTTTTTTCCCCTGTAAATGTTGAAAGATATATTATTCTCCAAACGTTTCTAGCCATCCCTACCCCGCCCCCTTCCTAATGGTCTCAAGCGCAGGTATCAAGGTTCACACGATGATAAGAAATACCTTTAATGTATCAAAGTCAGCGACTGAACTGTTCAACAAAGCAATGGCAGGTGCCACCAAAGTATCTCTTCTCCTGAGGACACAAAGTAAACCATGGATCTTGCACAAACTACATTTTACTAATCTACTTGGAAAATGTTCAACATAACTTATAATGAGTTTAGTAAAAAAAAGAATTGAATTCTGCCACTATGGAATAAATATTTTGTTAAACATATTGACTATTTGTGCAATGTTTTTTTTATCTAGGTTAGTCTTTTTTTTTAATCTAGGTTTGGCTGGGTTTTTTTTTTATCTAGATATGGCTTTTTTTTCTAGAAGGAAGGAAAGTATAAAGATTTGGCTATTTTTTTTTAACCTGTTCAAACTTTTTTAAGAAATTAGTTAGCATGTTATGTTATGTTCTCATAGCCCTTTGAGCCTAAATTATGTTTCTTGGCAGAACTTTATACATTTAATTTTAAATGTTCATAACCTAATTAACATTTTTAAATAAAAGATATTCATTGAAACATTGCCCTGGAAATGAATATCATTTAACTTAAGCTGTTACAGAACTGGGTTTTAACTTTTGCTTCTATAAAAACACTTGATCTAGACTTCAATTTTAGTCCAACTCAAAACAAAGTTTACAATGAAATCATGATTAGTGGCAAAGTGGCAGTAACTAGTCGGTTATCTATCAAGGGGGCTCAAGTTCGAATGGAATGTGTTTGATAAGCGCCTCGGAAACCTTGTACAAGTTATCCACTTCCACCACAGATCCTCAAAAGAAATTGGACCACAGTGCACTGAGCATGATCATAGAGTGAAAGATCCACAAAAGAGATTGGACCATAGTGCACAGAGCATGATCATAGAGTGAAAGATCCACAAAAGAGATTGGACCATAGTGCACTGAGCATGATCATAGAGTGAAAGATCCACAAAAGAGATTGGACCATAGTGCACCGAGCATGATCATAGAGTGAAAGATCCACAAAAGATATTGGACCATAGTGCACCGAGCATGATCATAGAGTGAAAGATCCACAAAAGAGATTGGACCATAGTGCACTGAGCATGATCATAGAGTGAAAGATCCACAAAAGAGATTGGACCATAGTGCACAGAGCATGATCATAGAGTGAAAGATCCACAAAAGAGATTGGACCATAGTGCACAGAGCATGATCATTGAGTGAAAGATCCACAAAAAAGATTGGACCATAGTGCACTGAGCATGATCATAGAGTGAAAGATCCACAAAAGAGATTGGACCAAAATTAACTAAGCATGCTGAAAGAGTAAAAGATCCACAAAAGAGATTGGACCATAGTGCACTTAGCATGATCATAGAGTGAAAGATCCACAAAAGAGATTGGACCATAGTGCACAGAGCATGATCATAGAGTGAAAGATCCACAAAAAAGATTGGACCATAGTGCACAGAGCATGATCATAGAGTGAAAGATCCACAAAAGAGATTGGACCATAGTGCACTGAGCATGATCATAGAGTGAAAGATCCACAAAAGAGATTGGACCATAGTGCACCGAGCATGATCATAGAGTGAAAGATTTGTTATACTAAAAGTAATTTAAAATAAAAATAAGACATCTTTGTGACTCACTCGTAAGATGGATCCAGGTACACACTCAGCAGCACATGATATAAACGTTTTCTATAACCTGGTTCTTTCCCTTGGGAGTTCAGCTGACAGTAGTTCTCCGCAGCTCCATAATCTTTGAGTTTGTGAACCAAAATACGAAGAGCTTTGTCATGTTCTTCCAGCTGAGAAACAAATTTGTCGATTTTATGTTCATGTTTGTCATTGTATGTCTGCTATTGTGGCTAAGAACACAAAACCAGGTCAGTGCCCAGCTAGTGGTGAAGGGTGTCATACAAGAGGTCATTTTTAGTGGGTGTGCAGATTAAAGTCTGCGAAATGGGTCAAGTCAAAAGGTCAAGATGATTCCATTGATGAAAATAATTTTTGGCAGCGTTGGCTCAAATAGTTAAATGGAATTAAGTCATTACTGTTGAGAATTAACAATTTACATTCACATTGGACATTCTCCCATTTAGAATTTTCATCAGAATGAAAAAAGGGAAAAAAAAATATCAAGTCAACATTAAGACTAACTGACTTATACCTACAAAGGAGAACAATTAAATGTTGTCAGCAAGGCACATATTAAATGTACATTAAAAGGAAAAATAGAAATTATAGACTTTCAAAACCAATTAAGGGTCTACAAGGCTGCCAACAAAGTAGATATTTCAAAAATGAAACATTGTCCTGCAATGCAGATGTCTCACTATAAAGTAGAGTAGAGTTCCCCTTTCAGACCTTGTGGCCTATAGGGTAGATGATGTAAAGGTCATCTGTTTCTGTGGCCTACGGTTAGCGAGGGTGTCATGTGGCCTGCACAACGACCAACCTCCTTGACTTTTCCCAACTAATGTCAGGTACCCATTAGAGCTGGGTGGACTCTAGACTTCCTCTAGCCTTGACATCGCCAAAACTCTTGATCTGATTGGATTGCTAAAGAAAGTCATGTAAGTTTTTAAAAAAAGGACAAAATCTTTTACCTTGCCATAAAGTATAGCACATTCAGCGTGCATGTCTTTTTCTTTAGCCTTGCCTAAAATCAGCTGAACTCTGTACAAGTTGGACATTTGTAGCATGTGGCGTAACTTAGACCTTAGAGGAAACAAGTATTAAAATAAATTATTTTTAAAATATGACGATATTAGTTAATGGAGACAATACACAACTACATTGAAAGCAAACAGTGCCAAGGACCAATCAATTAAAAAAACAACACCTTAACTAACAGATCTTGCCAAGTGGTAGAGCGGCACATTATTCGTGGTCTATTTTATCACGAGGGGTGCGGTGGCTGAGTGGCTAAGCGCTTGGCTTCCAAACCAGGGGTCCTGGGTTCAAATAGAGGTGAATAATGGGACTTTGAATTCCTAGGTTTTTAGGGTGCCCATGAGTCCACCCAACTCTAATGGATACCTGACTTTAGTTGGGGAAAGTAAAGGCGGTTTGTCTGTTGTGCTGGCCAAGTGACACCCTGCTCGTTAACCATTGGCCAAAGAAACAGTTGACCTTATCATCATCTGCCCTATAGATTGCAAGGTGTGAAAGGAGAAACTTTTTATCATGACATTGTTAAATGAAAAAGTGTAATAAAAATGCTAATTAGTAAAAGAAAAATCAATTTAAAAAAAAAAAACATAGCTTTATGAGTACAAAAACATATGCTAATAAAATCCTTAAAAAGACTTAAAAATCAAAACATTTTTCTTGTTCCATATTCTAGGAAAAAAAAATATTTTTTTTGCCAAGTGTCATATGCGCATGAAATATATGTATAACTTGGTAGAGTTTGAAAAATTTCCAATAACACAAACAACTAGATTAATAAAAGATCTGCGTTTTAATTTTTTTTTTTAAGGACTGTCCATAAAAGATAAGTTTATGTACATGGGTATATCGAGCGATGCGTCAGACTAAAGCAGCAAAGTATCTAGCTATATCGAATCACTGACCTGGCTATGTCCAGCTCCTCTTTCTTCACATTGTTAGACTCCATCAGTTTCAGGACATCCTCCAAGTAGAGCACCGCTAAATGTGTGTGGTATTTTTCTTTCTGGGAAACACGCAAAATATAGCCAATAAAAAAAAGAGTAAAAAAAAAAAAAAAAAGAAAGAAAGAAAGTTACCTGAGTTCTACTAAGAACCCGAGGTCTCAAGCCTCCAGTATGAAAGGCTGACATGCTAACCACTGATCTATTCAAGTTCTTATAACAAATAGACACTGTGCCCACCCCTTTGAAACCGTAAACCATATCCTCTTTGAATGCCCCTCCCTAATCCACCTTAGGCAGACCCTACTTCCACTACAGCCCAACATAACCAACACCCTGTACGGCAGTGCTGAACAACTGAAGAAAACAGCACACTTTTTTTCCTTGGCACAGTCTGCAAAAGAGCTCACAGCTCAGCAGCAATAAAGCTGGCTAGAAGAAGAAGAAGAAGAAGAAGAAGAACAAATAGAAAAGTTTTCTAGTCTAAATAAATAAATTTAAAATTTTCTGAGAATGACCTAATTCTCATCACAAGAGTTTATCTCCCCTTAACTTAGTACATTTTCTATATAAAACAAAAAAAAAGAAATTACAACTAATTGATTAACTAATTAGTTAATTTGTTTTAGGAAATCATGTGGTGCAAAGTTTCCACTTGATCCGAGAACGGGAAGTGGAAGAAACAATGTGAACAAGATCCCACCCAGACAGACAGATCCCACCCAGACAGATAGACAGAGTGAGTTGATATAAGCTTTGTAAAAAATGTTTTGTATTACTTGTCAGACTCTGCAACACAACAAATTTTACCCTTTAAGCAATGTTCCAGTGTAGTAGAAATGGGGGACGGGGGGTGTATGGAGGTGCATAAGGGATAACAGGGCACAATTTAAAATACGGATTTACCTAAACAAGCATAAACCTAGCACTTTAACATTAAAGTATAAAACATTTTGACCTAATAGAATGATGTTGCGTGTCAATGTGTTAGGCACCAGGAGGCCCATTGATTCCGACTTCAGCCTGTTTTTCTTTCTGGGTGTGCTCCCATAGCCTTTGATCATCCCAGATCATCTGCAAAGTGTTTATTTTCAAAGTTTTCTCTCCTAGATGAACTGCTATCCCTAGGTAACGACTTTCATCTACCCAGGTTTAGAATTAGAGTGCCCTATACTCGCTTTTTGCCATCATTTCCCTGGATTTCTCAGATGTTTTTTAGTAAATATTCTAACCACTGGAATACTTCACCTCATCCTCCGTGACTGCAAACCAGTTGGTCCGCGGCTGTTTATTTGCTATTCACAGCTAACCCTTATATCTAAGGGTCTTTCCCCTATCCGCCACCAGGGGATGCGCTTGGTAGAAGGTGGTAGGGGATAAGGGTGAACAGGGCACAATTTAAAATTAAAATACAGATTTAAGTAAACAAACATAAAACTAGCATTTTAATTTTAAAATATAAAATATTTTGACCTAATAGAATGTTTTGACCTAATACAATGTTATGACCTAATAGAATGTTTTGACCTAATATAATATTTTGACCTAATAGAATGTTTTGACCTAATACAATGTTATGACCTAATTGAATGTTTTGACCTAAAAGAATGTTTCGACCTAAAAGAATGTTTTGACCTAATAGAATGTTTAGACCTACTTCAAGTTTCCTCTGAAAGATCAGGTACTCTAAATATGTTATGATAGCCTTAGGAAATCTGTGAAGATAATCAATGACCATTTCTGGTCGGAGTCTTTCCGACTGGGCTTCACTAGTTGGACGGTCTGTAAATATCTAAAATTGATACAAAAAAATTACATTGTTAAAAAAACTAGGCCTGACTATCGAAAGTATACTTAAGCTAGAGTTCATCTTAACAATGAACTAAAAGATTTAAACTAGGCACCCTCAACAGACATTGCTTTTATCAAACCATATGATGTTTACATACATAACACACAAAACTTTGTCGTTTTAAAAATCTAAAATGTGCATGTAATGAGGTAAAGCATGGGTAGAAATACCTGTTACATTAATTTGAATACCACCATATTGTTACAAGATTTTTAGCACCTTCACATTGTCATATGACTTACAGTACCTGATCACATGACTCAGAATACCTTCATAAGGCCTTGAAATACCTTTCTTTATGTTACATGGTGTCACGTACACAGTATCTATATTTAGTTAGTCAACGACCTCGGGAAATTCCTTCACGCTGTATCACGCGGAGAGCTATGTGTCAGAATAAAAGTGATTGGTTTGAGGTGTTGATTGTTGCTGCATTTATTGGTCAGATTTTAACCAAGCGGAAATTAGATATTTAGTCACATGACAAAGCGCCCAAAAGCTTTGTTAAGCTGGGATTTTGACCGCCAGTCTTGTATGGAACGTGTTAGGATACAGATGTATATTACATTATTGTGTAGATCAGTTATTTTATTCAAGTACATTTAACCATTGTAATTATTTGTGAATAGCTTTTTCAAGTTCTGAATTTAAGTAATTGTTTTTTGGACGAAGAGAAGTTTCTTCATTGAATACAATAAAATACTTAGATCATACTGTCAAATAGTAACTCCTAGATCTAGATGATCCTCTTATCAACTGGCAACATTCTGAATGATCGAATTATCAACATAGATCTAGCTACTTCTATACGATCATCTTATTGAAAGATTATTTCAAGATCCTCGGCAATCACGATCATTGATGGTGTGATACAGATCAAGATAATCTACAACGTGACATTCATCATAGCATCTTCATAGATCTTGACATCTGACATCCACAATCAAGATTGAACGTAATATCTGACACCATTGATGAGCGTGAGACATGAATTGACTTACCCTGACTCCCAGCTCTTCATCTTTCTCTAAGATCCAGTCCACATACTTCCACAACAATTCATGATCTGTCAAGCTGATTAATGACATTGAAAAAAAAAAAAAAAAAAAAAAAAAAAAAAAAAGATATAACTATGTTGATTGTTTAACACAAATTTCATTTAAAATAGTTTTAGAAATAGTTTATTGAATATGCATATTAAGTTTTAAAAGCAAATGATGAAAAGTAATAATTCATCTACACTGAACAAATTGTGTCTTCAACAGCTAGCTACATTACAAGCTCTTAAATGTTGGAAGCTTAATAACACCTTACTTGGCTAAAAAGTCAACAACAAAGTCCAGTCCTGGGAAAGAAGGATCACTAGTCTGGCTATCTACCAATCTGGAAGACAAAAGTTTAATTTAGCTACAAAATGAGAAAATACTAAATGGCTGATGACCTTAAAGCAAAAAAACAACGCTGCTTCTTCGGATCTAAAATATATCTACTTCTAAGTACTTATGGCAATGTAACAACCTACCTTGTCCAAACACCCAGGGCTTTGTCACTTTCTCCGTGTCTCTGATACAACAGACCAAGGGCATGTAGCCTGTTGTACTTCTCCAACCACTCCACACAGTCGCCAAGGTCACAACCAGTGTCAACAGAGATAAGTTCTGAGAGTTTCTCTGGCATCAACTCAGCATACAGCTTCAGTAAGGCAACGTCTACTTCCTAGAGTGTAGAAAAACTCTGACATCACTCAACCACAATCAAAGTAAACAGAATGCATATATACATTAAATATCTCAATCACACTGAAAGTAAAGAGACCCCAGACATACATTAAATAAAACATGATCCTGTTTCACTTTTTGTTTTAGTGGTAATTAAAAAATATGCATCTCATAAATAAAGGTCATTTTCTAAACAAAACAAAAAACTTTGCTGTTTTCTAATAAAAAAAACAATGGAATGAAATCATTTTTGTTTTAGTGGTAATTAAAAAATATGCATCTCATAAATAAAGGTCATTTTCTAAACAAAACAAAAAAATTTGCTGTTTTCTAATAAAAAAAAACAATGGAATGAAATCATTTTTGTTTTAGTGGTAATTAAAAAATATGCATCTCATAAATAAAGGTCATTTTCTAAACAAAACAAAAAAATTTGCTGTTTTCTAATAAAAAAAAACAATGGAATGAAATCATTTTTCTTTTCAAAGGTCTTCAATTGAGGATGATTTTCAAAAGAACCAAGTCTACTTTTTCTATACCTGTGACTAATTTTATGAAAGCTAAAAACTGAAAATAAAAAAAAACTGTTTGCACTCTGGGCATGTATGACATCACACATTCAAAGATCTGCTAAAGCAGCAGTTCTCAACCTTTTATGATCGGCGACCCCTTTTTACAATCCCCCACTCTTCAGCGACCCCCCCCCACCCACACACACACAGCAATAGAAGAATAGACAATAACAATTTTTAACAATTAATAATTTTCTATGGTCTTAGGCGACCCCTGGCAAATCGTCAATCGACCCCCAAGGGGGTCGCGACCCACAGGTTGAGAACCCCTGTGCTAAAGCATGAACTTACAAAAGTTGTCATCAACAAAATGACTGACAAGTTATCATCTAACCTTGCTATGTAGATGCTTGACATTTTATTTGTTTATAAGACCAAAATAAAGCTTTAAGCATATGTAGATTTGGTCTCTTGTATAGATAATCCAATTTTACAGACAGATTACTTAAAACATAAATTTATATATTTTAATTATTTAAAGACTATTTTCAAATTGTATTTTCTTTTGAATTACCCTTTTATATCCAAGAGCGAAATTCGTTCCTTTAATTTCCTCCAGAAAAGTTTTGAGAAAATCTTTGTAAGCTGCCTTCAGGTTTTCATCCGACTTTGACAGTTGGTTAATATCAGCTATTTCATGCAGTGGAGGCACTGATCGGGTGAAGTTTGAGTGGGCTGGGAGATAGTGAGGATAGAGGCAAATGATCTGTGGATAGATTATTCATGAAATCTTGACCAACTATCGAGAGTACTTTTTCTATGGACTTCAATGATGCTTTTTAATAGTACATAGTCAGTAAACTCTGGCTCATTTCTTTCTTGGTCTCTCATAACAACCAGAGATGGTGTTGGCAACATTTGAAATATCATGGCGGCTGAGTGGTAAAGCATAAGGCTTTTGAACAGAGGGTCTTGGATTTGAATCTTATTGGTTTTAAATTTAGGGATTTTTAGAATGCCCCTCAGTCCATTCAACTCTAATAGGTACCTGACATAGTTGTAGCAAGTAGTATCTACTTAGATTTAAACTTAAAATGGAAATGACTTTTCTTTATATCTTTGTCTTGTGACTTTTCTTTATGGGAAAAAAATTCTCCATGACATTTATAGGATATGTTCATTTATCTGAGCCTTAGCCATGAAATTACTCTTAAAGCTGTAGATTACTATATATTTAGAGAAGCATACTACTAGCTTTATTTGATTTACAGTTGTTAATCGCTGGGTGTATCATACTTGCAGTGGTACACTATTGGTTTAATTATATTTAAGGTGGAGCAACTCTATTACATTAGCATCAACAACAAGTGTTGAACTGAATTAAAAACTGAATTAAAAAAACTATTTATACTGGCTTACCTCCCGGACATCTATGGAACTCTCTTTAAACAGCTGACTGGCTTCATCAAACTGCTGACGAGAGAACTCTATAAATGCTGCTTGCTGCTGAATTGTTTTAAACATCTGAAACAGCCAAGAAGAATCTAGAATTAAATTGCTTGGATAAACATTTCTAACCAGGAATACAGCAATCAAGTTGACAGAAGCATTTGACCAACTTACTTTTAGGAATTTATCTCTAGACATGCCAGTTTTGTTTGCATTCCTGGCCAAATCTAAGGCTTCTGTGACACGCTTGTCTGCCAGTAGAGCTTGAATCTAAAATATATTTTAGACTAAAATTAATGGAAGTAGTTTATTAATAAAGTTAACTAAATGATTGTAGAAATGTCATAGTCAGAAAAGAAAAGTACATTTTAAAATTACTGGACTGAATTAAAATTACCGAACTAAAATTACTGATAAAACTACTAAGAGCTCATGGCATGCTGAAATACATTGCATATCTTTATAGATAAGGAATCATCTGATTATACAGCTTTTAAAGCAAAGAATAAAAAGGATAAGGTTAGTTGCTGGAGGTTTGCTGCAGGAGATTAGCTGCAGGTTAGCTGCCAGAGGTTTGGGCTAAAACGTAATTATTCTTATTTCTAAAGGAACCTCAGAAACTTGTGAAACAAACAAACCTGTTTTTCAAAAGGTATTGGCACTAGAGAGTAAATTTCTCTACCAGATGCTACAAATATTCTTCCATCAAAATCCCCCAGAAAAACACCTCCTTGGAATGGTATAGCTTGTTTTTGCTGCTGGTCTAATATGCTAAAGTAATCATAAAGTAATGACATAGGTTAATTAATTATAATCTTACATAATATCTTGCAATATCTTGTTTTAATTATTTTTTTACAATATTAGAGTATCAAACTGGCTTTTTAAGTAAGTTTATAAGTTAGAAGAGTATACAAATTATCCCTACAAAACAAAACAGTACCAAGTAAACCATGTTTCATATAAAATAAATATACATAGATTCCAACCCTACAATCAATTTTTAATGTGAAGTCCCCTGTAAAAGCCTCTTCAAGGTCTTGGGTCACTTAGATTCACTTAAATGAGGGAGTGATGAAAACAAAAAAGGCTAGAAACCATTTGCTTGAAAGTGTCTTCTATATTTATTTTTATGTGAAAGACACTAATCTCCAACTAAAAGTAAGAAAGACGATGCAGACCTACTGCTTAAGTGTTTGAACTATGCACTGACCTATGTACTGTGATAAATTCATCATTCATGGCCAGAATGTAAGGATGAACAAAGCAGACTGCAGTCAAACGATCTGACCATTGCATAGGTGGACGCTGTGACACTCCAGCGGATGTGGCAAATATTCCAAGCGCACTTGGGCCACTTAACAAAAACTCTTCCTAAAAAGAAATGCAAAGTAACGAGTTCTCATCCCTTTAATGTCATCAGATTCGCTTTTAAGGCAATAAATATTTAAAGCAACGTTTAAAAAAAAAAATTACCAACAAACCTTGCTAATTCGTTTGATTACGGGATGAATTTGTTCAGAATCAATAGGGAACAGCTCTGTGATGTGACCCCCATCCATGTCAATCATGCAATATTGCGAGGTCAATGCAGCACAAACAAATATTCCATCGACTCCCTGCGGAAACCAAGAAACAGCTGAAACAGCTTCAAACAGATTGAAACGTCTTTTTTTTTCTTATTAGGATTAATATTATTATTTTTTTTTTAATGAGAGCTATCGCTAAATTATTTAGACCCTTTGTCTCTACAATTGAAAGTTTATCTGCAGTACTGACCAGAGACAGAGGCAGATCTGGTACATTCACATCTCTCAGATGTATGAGTCTGTCTTCAGTCACTGTGTACAACTGGATAACTTTCTTCTTTAGAGCCACACAGATCTGAAGACGACATTATTTACATGACATTAAGATTGATCAAACAGAGGTAAGAATTCCCACTGGGAATATTTATGAATAACATTAGGAGTACTGAAAATACATTTAAAAAAATAGCAAATAACAGAAGTGAGGATCTTAAAATCAGGGCCACAAATCAAACATTTGAAGAAAATGTCGTCCTTAGATTTACCTTATAAAGGTAAATATATATACAGCTTTGTTTTGTACATTCAGGATTCTATATACCTGTTTTGCATAGTCTGGACTTTGTTTTCAAATGCCATTAGCTTTTCAGATTTCTATTTAGCCTATAAACCAAGATTTTTTTACCATTTATACCCAGACAAGTTTATTTTACTATAAATAAACCTTTGCTTAATTATATAATTATTGTTTAAAAAAAAAAAATCACCTCAACACTGAAAGGATTGGTTCGAAGTGGATTTTCATTAATACAGAAACACACAACGCCTTTCACTTTGGCACCGGTAACAATTGGCTGAGAAAGGAAAACAAAGAATGAGAAGTGATTTGGGGAAACAAATGTGCATCTCATGGGACATGTTGAAATGTTACTTTTCATGTTGTACATAGATCTAAGTAAAATGTTTAAAATATTGTCATTTTTCCCCATCTTTTAGTTTCATACTGATCTTATATATAAACTGTATAGCACTTTGATAGCAGTGTGGTCATGTGGTATGAACTCAGATGCACAAAGATGCCAATGCAAAACAAACTGGACAGTATTAACTTTTCCCCCGCAAAGAGCAATCTACAATCTTCCAACTAAGAACAGGACACACACCTCTGTTTAAATTACCACCTGAACAAAATAAATCCCACACACCTACACCTTTGTAGACACTGCGCCCACCTTTATGAAACTGTAAACCACATCTTCTTTGAATGACTCTTCCTAATCTACCTTAGGCAGACCCCACTTCCACTATAGCCCAACATAACCAACACCCTGTACGGCAGTGCTGAACAACTGAAGAGAACAGCACACCATTTTTCCTTGGCACAGTCTGCAAAAGAGCTCACAGCTCAGCAGCAAAAAAGCTGGCTAGAAGAGGAAGTATGAACTCGGAACTGTCCTGTCAATGGGCCAGAATTTGAAACCTGCCCATCGCTATTTCCTGCTGTCCGGCATGAGGTTTGGACTAGGATGTAATAATCTTCCTTTCAGAAAGAACTTTCAAAACTTACAAGTCATTTCCAAACCAAGGGGTCTTGCATTTGAATTCTGGGATTTTTAGGGCAACTATGTGTCAACCCAACACTAATTTGTACCTGACATATATAAATGAAAGTATTATGTGTTGTCATTGTGCTTGCACATGACAACCTCTTCAACCATTGGCCATACAAACAGATGAGCTTGATATCATCTGCCCAATGGATAGGAAGGTCTGAAATGGGAAACCCTGTATTACTTAATTTCTCTTGATGTGTAATTTACATATGTTTCTAGAAGGATTACTCATATTTTGTCACAAGCTCTCAACTCAGTCACTCCTTATTAGAATACCATTGTTAGTGGCTAGATTAAAATAAACTATTTTATTTTATTTTTTATTCTAAATATTTTATAGTCATACAATATGACCTGTCTAATGCTACAAAGTTAACCATATATAAAATTACTGTTGCTTTTAATGCCAAAAACTTGAACATACTATGTGTGATGAACTGGCTGAGGATTGTATTCTCAAACTTGACAATTCAATGAAATGAAGAAAGAAACATTTCTCTGTATTTTCTTAAAACTTCTTTAATAATACTTCTTCAACTTTCACATAAAATTAGTTCTCAATTCAATAACAACTTGACTGGATACTTCATAAAAAAAACTTAAATGATACATAAAACTTCACTTAGTATAACTTCAACTAATAAAACTTTAACTAATGGACCCACTAATATCACAAAACTTATTACTAATCGAGGACTGAGCGAGGACCATCGCTCTACAAGAACTACTACTATGCGAGGACCCCATCTAACTGACTTTCCCCTAATTTATACTTTCTTGGATCGTACGTTCCAGAATCATGGAACCTTCTCAGATAATTAATTTAGTAACTTTGACCTTCTAGAAGCTGACGTGTGCTTTTTTTTCCCTTAACCTCTTTCTTTGATTGGATACCTAAAATTAACTTGTTTACGCTGGACACTTGCACTGGTTTGAACTCGCTTCTAGAAACTGGTCGAAATAGGTCACAGACTCGACACTATGAACCAAATTACTATCCTATCCAGTTTTAAAAACTTAGACATACAGTCTCCACTTACTTCTAAATCAAACATATTGAGCAAGGTGAGAGTGTTATCACAAAGAACCATGATACGATTCAAGGCAGAGGCTCCTCGTAACTGTACCACTGGCTTTTTCTGAAAATCAAAATAGTCCTATTATTGTTATTATTATGACACCCTCGTTAATAGTAGGCCACAGAATCAGATGACCTTTACATCATCTGCCCAATAAACCGCAAGGTCCGAAAGGGGAACTTTTTACTATTATAGTGGAACAAATAAACACTAG
Source organism: Biomphalaria glabrata (assembly GCF_947242115.1). Taxonomy (NCBI): domain Eukaryota; kingdom Metazoa; phylum Mollusca; class Gastropoda; family Planorbidae; genus Biomphalaria; species Biomphalaria glabrata. The sequence goes on from NC_074720.1 coordinate 43,082,565, forward strand.
CTAACAAACAAATAATTAGTTACAAACTACTAATGACTTCAAGGAGAATGACTGATCTATTTCAGAACATTAAAATAATTCTATTATATAAATTGTAGAATGTTTAAGTATTGCTAATTGCAATTAAGTATTGCTAACCCCAAGGAGAATGACTGATCTATTTCAGAACATTAAAATAATTCTATTATATAAATTGTATAATGTTTAAGTATAGCTAATTGCAATTAAGTATTGCTAACCCCAAGGAGAATGACTGATCTATTTCTGAACATTAAAATAATTCTATTATATAAATTGTAGAATGTTTAAGTATTGCTAATTGCAATTAAGTATTGCTAACCCCAAGGAGAATGACTGATCTATTTCTGAACATTAAAATAATTCTATTGTATAAATTGTAGAATGTATAAGTATTGCTAACCATTAAACAATTAATTATAAAAGGGATGTGTGACTGAGTGGTGTAAATCGCTAAGCTAACTATCACAGGGCTAGAATTTGAATCCTGACCCGAGCTGAGTTTGCCGAACGCCTAAAGGTAACAAGAAAACCCTCTTCCAGATACCTCCTCTTCCCACTGGTCCTCTTAGATAAATTGGACCATGGCGAGCACCAAGACTGCTAGAGCATGGAAGATAAAGATGCCTTGTACAAAAGTAATAAGAAAAAAATCATTTCTTACCACAAGTAAAAACTTATGACCTTGTTTTTCAGTTATAAAAGTAACTCTTCCGTTAGACTGAGTTTTTTCCTCGATACTGTAGTGGACCACAAAACTGAAAGAAAAAACATGCATGGTATTATATGACAGTTAAAGCAGGCTAAAATGTAAAATCAAAGTAATAATAATCTTCAAAGACAATAATACAGTTGATGAAAATAACAGTAGGTCTATTCACAAGTTCTATCTACTAATATAGCAGCATAACACCTAAATATGGGGCATGTTGGTGAAGTGCTTGACTTCCATACCAAGGCGCCCTGAGTTCAAATCCTGGTGTAGAGTAGGATTTTGAACTCCAGGATTTTAATGATGCCCCTGAGTCCACCCAACTCTAAGGGATACAGGACATATGTTGAGGAAGTAAAGGTGGATGGTTGTTGTGCTGGCCACATGACACCTTGGTTAACCATCATAGAAAATAGAATCAAATAAGCTTCACATCATCTTCCCCCACTTCTGATCTAAAAGAGATACTTTTAGTTGACTATTGAAAGGTGTCAGGGGGAGGTATGGCAAGAATGAATGTTACTTTGATATTTTGGTATGATTGTTATATCCCCTTGTTGTGAATGTGTTGCACGTGTTGTGAACTGAGTGATTAAGTTTCGTTGAATGTGTGAGAGAGTGTGTTCAGTTAGTAAGGTCTTGCTTCCGGTCCAGGAAGGTTGGACGTTTACTTCCTGGACTAGTGTTTGTTAATTAATATTCATATTTATTGTGCATTTTTTGAGCTATATTGGATATTAAAATTTCATTGTTATATTCTTGGAGATCTGGAGTTGATGTGTATTAAGAACATTGTTCTTAGTTGTAATATTTAAGAATTGAAGAATTTAAGAATCAAGTAATATTTGTTCGTATAAGTGAAACCCCTAGTGAGCCACAGGAACCAAGTCAAGAAACACAAGAACAAGAGCCAAGCATATAATTTGAACTCTGACATCTGGGGGCTCGTCCGGGAGATTTACCTTTAGTTTACTACAACACCTAAATACAGTTTTATGAAATTAAAATAGAAGGCCCATGCACAGGTGTCATAGAAGTCCAATGTTAGAGCTATTCTCAGACTTGGCGTTTCTTTAGTTACAAGAATGAACTTAAACCTAATCTTGATCTTTTTTTCTTGATCTTCCTTAAAATGTGGGGATTATATAGAAAAGCCTGAGGAACACCCCCCCCCCCGGCCAACATTAAATGCAATACTAACTTACTAACTTAAAATAAGAATACTTTAGATTACAAACATAAACAAACATTAAAAAACTACTACTAAAAGAGTATTTCTATAATATTTCAGTAAACCAATCTGGTTGGCTAGCAAAAGGCATTTTTTTTCAATTCAGATATAACATTATCAACAGAACTAGCCAATATATATATATATTAAAAAAAAAAAAAAAAAAAAAAGAACAAGATACTAACCAATCACTGGTTCCTATATACATATTTTTCCCACACACATCAAGGCATTCAATCTGTAAAAATAATAGTATTACAATTTAGAATACATCTGGACTATAAATAACCAATGTAATCAAACATTGTGAACCAATAAAGCAATCTTGTTCACTTAGTGAGGATTTTTCTTTTAGTTGACATTCAAAAAACTCTTGACTAAATATATGTTACTTCTTTTTTATGTTTACATTAATTTTAAACTTAATCAGAAGTAACCATGGCAATGCATCTCTTTATCTTTATTGCTTTTGTGATAATGTATAACATTGGAAGAACTAACTCTCACTTCATGGATGACATAAATGGCCTAGCAGGGACAGAAGTAGCACTAGCTGACTTGGTGATGTGCATAGACAAGACTTGCACAGCATATGGTATGCAAATAAATGCAGAAAAAACTCAAATTATGACCAATAGCCAACAGGGCTTAAAAAGGGGCATCAGCATTGGAGGTGAAAAGCTGACAAGTCTCAGATGAGGAAACCAAACCCAAACTACTGGCCCAAATTGCACACTCCACAGCAGCACTTGTGAAACTCAAAACAATATGGAAAGACAAAGGCATAGCTCTCAACACCAAAGTCAAACTGATGCATTGCCTGGTCATAGCCACATTCTTACAAGTCTTAGACGCTGCCTGCAGAGCTAAAGAGGAGGATCCTAGCAATCGAATTGACATGCTACAGAAGGATTTACAGACCGCATTACAAACGAAGAGATTAGAGACATGGTTACTACAGTGATTGGACCCCACGATGACCTTCTAACTATTGTAAAAAAACACAAACTAAAACTCTATGGAAATATTAGAAGGTCTTCAGGGCTTGCAAAGACCTTCCTTCAGGGAACAGTACCAGCAAAAAGAAGAAGACAGAAAACGTAATGGGAAGACAACATAAAAGAATGGATGGGCCTGTCAATTAAAAAGGTTTTATCCAAGGCCAAAGACAGAGAAGAATGGAGGATGGTCGACAAATTTTGTGTGGTGACCCAATGGTCCAGCAAGATTTACACTGATGCCCAAAAATGCCCAATTAAAAAAAAATACATGATTGGAGGTGCAGTGGCTGAGTGGTTACGTCTTGGCTTCCAAACCAGAAGGTACCAGGTTCAAATCCTGGTGAAGATTGGGATGTTTAATTTCTGGATCTTTAGGGCACCTCCCAGCTCTAATGGGTACCAGACATTATGTTTTAGCCAGCAATTATAAAAAAAGGAAGCACAGACCAAGCTATTTACAGAGAAATGACCACGCATGCCTAACCAGAAAGTTCCATCTCTACAATCTTCCAACTTCCAACCACCCATCTTTAAATTTTCAAATAAAAAAAAAATAACTGTCGAGTCATCGTACCCTCTTTGAATGACCCTCCAATTTAATTCACCTTAACCCTTAAAGTGCTGAGCTGTTTTACAATGAGTGCATACAAAATGGAAATACAATGTATGGAGGCTAAGCTACCACACGCGCTTTAGGGGTTAAGCAGACCCTATTACCACAACAAGGGCTTAAATTAACAGGTGGTTGATGTTGTAAGTTCCATAAAGGAATGTCTATGAGTTGAATGAAATAGATGAATGACTGAAGTGAATACTGAAATTTCAGACTGATTAAAAATGAATCCTGTATGGTTATGGAGTATAGACCTAGAATATCTAGACTCTAGATCTATTCTATCTAGAATCTATTAATAGATCTATATACATTAATATATAAATTTAAAGTATATATAATTATATAAAATATAATATAATTATATATATATATAAATCTAGATAAGTATTGGACTTGGAGCCATGGTATGAAGATAATGAAGTATGGACTCTGGAGGTCTTGGTCTAGATTCTAGATAGTAGATCTAGATCTAGATTATAGTAGATAGCACTATAGCAGGGAGTAATGACACTACTACTCTGACTACTAACTAGACACTAGACTTCACTTAGACTTTAGTGTCTTTAGACTCTAATCTATTTAATGTCTAGAGTCTAGATCTATGTCTCTAGATCTATTATCTCTGGGACTCTGACGAAAACGTATTTCTTAATAATAATAGACTAGAGGACTAGACGTCTAATCCTTACTCAAGTTACTGTTAGTGTTACTCAGTCACTGTAGTGTTAGTAGTGTTAAGTGTTAGTGTTAGTAATTCTTACCTGTGTTTTGGCTTTATCGGACATTAATTTGACCCGCTCTATGGCGGAAACAAGTTCAAAAGCCTTAATACTCATTTTAGAGTTGAGTATGTTACAAGCAAGTCTAACTATAACTTAATGATTTAAACCATTGGTGTAGATCTAGAATAATGTTTTCTTTCCGGGAATTTAATCCTGATGTGTGCCATCTTGTAGATCTACACACATAAGAGACATCTAGTGAAACGAAGCCACCTCCCACTCACTGACATGCATAATTATGAACTCTCGTGGAATCTATAATCTTAGTACCAGGTGACATTAATTTCATAAGGAAATAATAGGATATATAGATATAGATCTATACCCGAAGTCATTTTGGAAATATTTTTGTTGCTTTTGTGTTCTGTTAGTTCTAGGTCTAAATGTATTTGTACATGACAATTAGTTGTCCTGTAGAAAGATTATCAGGTCCCCCAACAGTGTAGAAAAAACAACAACACTTCAATACTGTTTGTAATTGGCCTATTATTGGTTTGGAAGAAAGTCTTAGTCTTTGCAGTGTAACTTCTCGATTGGTTATGTTGAGACATTTAATATTGCAATTAGTATATTCATTATGGCTTTACGAAACATCAGGTGATGCAAAATCTCTACGTTATAGGGTAAACATATGCACTTTGAAATAAAGTAAAATAGCGCATTTTTTTCCCAAAGAGACTTAAAAACACTGCGTTAGTATTCTAAAGAAACGTTTCCGTGGGGCATCTCTGTTACGCCCACCACCTTTCAGCTCAATAAAAAAAAGATTTCCTTTGGCATATTATTGTTCTTCCTCCATACGGGATACGTGCCTTGCCCAGCGTGACCGTCGGACTATAAGAAGTTCATACCGGCATTGGCAAGAACATCGCTGTTTGGAGTGCGGTCTTGCCACCGTATGTCCATGATAGAGCGCAAGCATCTTTGGTGAAAGCGTTCAAGAAGTCTTATATTAGTTGCTCTCTGTAAAGTACCCGTGTCTCAGATGAATGAGTTATTGAGATTTTTCCCCCATCCATATACACACAGGCCTACCTTGAAATTTTAAAGAAAACCGTAAGAGTCGTTTTCGAAATAAAATTTATATATATATTTATAGATAGATAGATAGATAGATAGATAGATAGATAGATAGATAGATAGATAGATAGATAGATAGATAGATAGATAGATAGATAGATAGATAGATATAGATACATATAGATAGACAGACAGACAGATAGATAGATAGATAGATAGATAGATAGATAGATAGATAGATAGATAATATATATATAGCCTATATGTGTGTGTGTAATGTAGGCCTATATAGGCCTATGCCCTTTTGTAAGAGCCGAAGATATCACTAAATAATTTTGTGTCAGCTGCCTGACCAGAATTGTATTCTTTGCAATGTGACGCTGAACTTCTAATTATAGCCTACATCAGCATTTCTCAAACCGAATCAATTAATAATTAACCAATCAGCTTCCACGTCATATAGTTGTAAATGTGGAACACTTTCCCTTAGATAAGCTTTGTTTATCTTATCTTATATAATACAGAAGCTACTTCAAAAAAAGAAGATGATTACGTCCTACATACCCAGAAAGACACAAAGATAAAGGCACATTCCTCGTCCCATATGCTAGGACAAATTTGTACAAATGCCCCTTCTTCCCAAGCGCTATTAGAGCATGGAATGGGTTGCCTGAGGAAAAAACAGTGACTTAGCAGAATTTAGGTCATTGGTTAATATGCATGACTGAATGCATGACGCCTAGGACGTAATCATCTTCTTTTTTTTTTGAAGTAACGTCCGTATTATATAAGATAAGATCGCAGAATCCGAAAGCTACCAAGCATAAGGCGCTTGTGAATTGTAATCCTCTGTAGACACTGCACACTACCTTATGACTCATGAGACTCAATCTTTGAAGGCCCGAATTTAATTCCCCCTAAGCAGACCCTCTTTGAATGCCCCAATTGAATTCACCACATGCATTAATTTACCACTGCAACCCAACTTAAGCCAACACTATGTATGGCAGTGAGGAACAGCTTTAAAAAAAAAGCGTATGATATAAATGTCATCTGTTTCTGTGGCCCAGTTAATGAGGGTGTCATGTGGTCAGCACAATGACCAACTGCCTTTACTTTTCCCAAACTAACATCAGGTACCCATCAGAACTAGGTGGACTCAGATGTGCCCTAAAGATACCAAAATAAATAAGGTTATAAAGACAGTTTGTGTTTCCACACAAACTTGGAAACACAAACCCGAAGTGGTCCACCCAGGCAGGTTTCAATATTTTCAGAAAGAACATCAGAATGAAATTCTATCAAAGTTAAATGACAGAGAAGAATGGAGAAAGAAGGTTGACAGATCTTGTATGGTGCCTCAGCAGACCAATGGATAGGTGTCTCCCTAAAGTAAAGTTTCCCTTTCAAACATGCAATCAATAGGGCAGATGGTGTTAAGGTCAAACTTTGGCAGTGGTTAACGAGCAGGGTGCCAGCACAATGACCAACCAGCTTTACTTTCCCCAACAATAGTCAGGTGCCCATTAGAGTTGGGTGGACTTAAGGGCGCCCTAGTAATCCCAAAATTCAAAATCACAATCTTCAACGAGCCCAGGACCCAAGAATTGGAAGCGAAACGCTTTATCACTAAGCCACCTGGAAATAGAAAACTGAAATTGGACTTAAGGGCGCCCTAGTAATCCCAAAATTCAAAATCACAATCTTCAACGAGCCCAGGACCCAAGAATTGGAAGCGAAACGCTTTATCACTAAGCCACCTGGAAATAGAAAACTGAAATTGGACTTAAGGGCGCCCTAGTAATCCCAAAATTCAAAATCACAATCTTCAACGAGCCCAGGACCCAAGAATTGGAAGCGAAACGCTTTATCACTAAGCCACCTGGAAATAGAAAAGTGAAATTGGACTTAGGGGCGCCCTAGTAATCCCAAAATTCAAAATCACAATCTTCAATGAGCCCAGGACCCAAGAAATGGATGCGAAGCGCTTTATTACTAAGCCACCGGGAAATAGAAAACTGAAATGAAAACAAGTCTTAAGTGTACATTTTTCAATATATATTTTATTGACTTGTACTTGTTGCATACTTTAAAGAGTAAAAATAAAAATTATGAAATAATTAAAATGATTAAAAATAAGAATACATGTAGAGAGGAAAAAAAAAGATATATTGATATAAAACAAACACAATGTACCCAAAATAGAATCAAAAAGTTCCAGTTCAAACCAGATTTGTAGTTCATACAATGAAAAGTAGCTGCTGATAATGAAACAGACTTATTCCTAGAACTCTCCAAGAATAAAGTTTAAATTTGTTATATTTCACTTATTTAAATGATACATAGTTGCTGCCTCTTCTAAACTGTTAACATATCAGAATGGCATCTATCACACACAATCAGTCTATAGTATGGACTCCTTCAATGACCAGGTAGGGAAGTGTTTTTTGTATTCAATCAGAGAATTATATAGTCAAATCCTTTGTAGCTATTAATATTTCTAGACAAATCATTCAATTCACAAAAGCTTTGCATAAAGAACAAAAAAATTAATTGGAAACCTGAAGTTCTAACAATATTTGTTGTTACAAAAAAAAAAAAAACAACTTGATTTTAATATTCCAAAAAAAAAATATCACTAACAAATAAATAATAATGGAGGCAAAGACTAAGCCAAATATATTGAACAGAAAAAAAAACAAAAAAAGATAACTCAAAACTGTTATTTTTTAAAAAAAAATACTGAACAAAAAAATATTTCAACAAATTCTATAGAGATATTATCACTCAATGAATAAGAAATGTTGATGAAAACAATGTGACCCAGTGACAGCTGCATGTCAGCGTGAACTATTTAAAAGTGTTGCTGTCAATGTGACAGCCAGACGTGCACAGTCCACGATGACGCTGTCGTTGGTCAAGACTGAACATAAAAGATGAACAAGAAGGTCAAGGGTTAGTTCAGACGTCTTATGAAACTGGCCAGCAATGACATGTCAGGGGTCTCCAAACTATGGATTGTTGTCACAGCTATTATAGCCGGCTCTTGGCCCAAAGGAATTATATAAGAAATACTTAACTCTGTATTGTGATGGCAAGTCAATCTGAAAATATTAGATTTACTTAAAAACTTGTTTTTTTTAATAGTATATAACCATTGTTAGAAATACCTGAATTTAATTGCTATATTTATTACCTTTGCACTAAAGATCTATATGAAGTGAAAATACATTAAAATGTTGTTTTTTTTTACATTTTTAAAATTAAAAATAATAAACATGTCAAATTCTGCAATATTACAAAAACTATTTCTATGAGTTGAATAGGGGGACATAATGGATAAAATGCATCCAATTTATTGATTTATTTTGACTTTTATCTTGAATTTAGATCAGTAATATTAATTATTCTCACAAATATTGAGCTGCTGGTGAAGAAAAGTTGGCAATGCTGAAAATGAGCAACATTTGAAAAAAAATTAAACATTTGACAGTCAAATAAAACCCAGTAAAACCAAGCCACTTTGTCCAACAAAGATAATCTTGTACACTAGCAGGTTGCTGAGCTACAAGTTGAGCTTCAAGTTGAAAAAAAAAAACGGGGTGGAGTGGGGAGGGGTTAAAGAAATATTATTTTCCTCGAGAAATTAACAAGAATATGGAGGAAACAATATGGCAGTTGTAGTGTCCCACTATGACTCAGGCTTTAAGTGTGGTACTAGTACTAGTGATTTGTGATCGTAAACTAGTGTTCAATACAGATTCAATCAAGAGAAAGGATTGAAATGTATGGATAGTTTCCTGATTGTCATTATATTATTATGAATGGTTGATAATCATGTACTGCCTACTTGTGCTAATAAAACATTATTTCCATGTTGTTAATTTGAAGGTGGCTGCGTGATAAAGCACTTGACTTCCTAACCAAGGGTCCAAGGTTAAAATCTCAGTAAAGACTCTGATTTTTAATTTCGATACTTTTAAGGTACCTAAGTCCACCCAACTCTGAAGGGTACCCGACAATTGTTGGGTAAAGTAAAGTGGTTGGTCGTTGTGCTGGGCACATGACACACTCGTTAACCATCAGCCTTAGAAACAGATGACCTTTACAACATCTGAAATCGTTACCTTGCTCTTTAACTTTTTTTTATATGAACTATGGATAAATAGTTTACAGCGATTATTAGAAGGGAAATTAATTTAAAGCTTCATATCTTCTATCAAACTAAAACGTTAGCCACGATGGAAATGATATTAATGAAAAAAAAAAAAGCATTTATTATACATTATATTCTTGTATGATACTTTTAAAGGCTAAACACCCAATGCTTTAATTCGGGAAAATAAAACATAATCTTTAATAATTGAAGCAGGATCAAAATTTGGAGACCCCTGACCTATGCCAAAAAAAAAAATATTGAAAAAAAAATGCAAATATATACAAATAAAATGATTTCTCAAAAGTTTGTAACATTATATATAAAACTTTCACACCATATAAATATACTCAAAGAGCTGCGACATGACAATGTAGTAAAATGATCTCTGTTTTCATGCAACAGTAAAGTGGAAAAAAAACAACAACACATACTTGATATAATACAGCCTTATGGTCTTCCAAAAAATTATTTAAAAAAAATGCCAATGACTTTTAAGAAATAAGACTGTAAATTCTTATCACTTTAAAACCTGATCACTTTCTCAATCGTAGGGTATTAAACAATAATGCTACTTTAAAAAGGGTCTTCTTAGTTGGAGATTAAAAAAATACTCCTCTCCCTGAAATGAGTTCACATTGTTACCGTCTATAAGCCAATATGATATATACATCCAATATTAATGTCAGAATGCTTTATGTTATAAAATATATATTTCACCCTCCAGTGACTTATATTCATTTATCTATGGCACATAAATGACTTAGTATACAAATAGAAGGGCACAGTACACACACACATACACTTGTATATATAAACACAATTCATTTGAAATAAAAATGACTGAATTGTTCAATACAGATACAGATATCAGAAGTGACAGGCTAAACTAACCACAGAGTTCTTTAGTCTCTGAACAGTTGCTGCTCTAAATAGTTTAACTCCTAATACTTCAAGTTCACAATTGTAAAGAAAATTTTTATTGTTAAAAAAAAAAAAAAATCATTAAAAAATATATTTATTTTCCCCGCTAATGAAATCAATATTCAACCGATGGTTCACCAAAAAGGAAATAAAGTTTTCTAAGGGTGTTCTCACATAAAGGGGGGTAATCAAATTGATCAATTGTAATAGCATTCTATGCATTAACAATTAATTTGCGACTTTTTACACACAGAAAAAAAACCTGCCGCTATTTGCATAACTAGTAAACAAAGTCACTGTGTATGAACAAACAAAAAATTGTTGACTTTCAATATGATGAAATCCAATTTAAAATAAAACTTTAAAAAATAAATACAACCTCAGAACCATGTTACGGTAACCGTAAATGAAATGCAGTTTGGCAATATTCCTACTTGACAATGTACTATCCTGTATGAGGTAGATGTTACAGGTGGCATCAATTGTGGTGTAGACTGCATTGTACTTTAGCGATAGGAGGTAGCGTCTGGATAAAGTTAACTCCTCTAAGAGAAGATCAACTTTCAATAAGAGATTCACTTCTATCTAAAGATATAGCATTTGTATATAAATCTCATCATTATAAAGTAAGTGTGAGCAGATGACTCAGAGAGGTATATCAATCTAAAGTGTTTCTTACAAATATCTAGAATATAAATTATTTCAAGAGGTAGCTACATAAAATTCACGTATATTTACACGCACGCAAAAAAAAAGATCCAGGAAAGAATTTTGTTTTTACCTTTTCTTCCTGGGTCAACTCTTTGTTTCATGTTAAAAATGCATCATATAAAACATAGGACAACATCTATATATTATGTTTTCAATGTTTAAGATAAGATAAAAGAATCGGATACAATTCTAAAACTAGCTGAATATTTCAGACTGACCAGGGCAGAGGAACGTAAATGCAGAGTCGAGTCCTCAGACCTCTGGGTGACAGAAGTACTCATCAATCACTACGATGGGGGAAAGTTATAAAACTTTAGAACAAATAGTTTTTTACCCTCTTCAACTAGACTTCACCAATGAACAGGACACTTCTCATGAAGGATATGCACAACAAAGATTTAACAACAAGTTTAGACTACAAGTGCAAATCGTTGAGCCAGGTCACCAAGGCAAGGCTCAACCTGGATGAATGAAACCATACTGGCCAGACATAAAATCATAAATATCAGGCATTTAAAAAAAAAATTCTCCCCAAACACAATAATAGTAACTAAATCAACAGAAAACTAAAAAACATTCCTGAGTTGAGCCACAAATCTGCTAAGTGTTCAAGATGTATGTTTAAGTTAAAAAGAATGCTAAACTTTTTGAAGATATAATGTATTGAAAGCTATGAAAACCCCATGTACTCTACTCATGTAAGGTATCACACCACTTGTATTGCTGGAGTCCTCTAGTTCTAGCGCTATAAGCTAAGCCAAGCTAATTATGATCAAACTCAGTATGCTTGAGATCATTAAAAAACCTCTCAGTTAAACTTTCTTTAAAGTTGAATCTGAATGTCAGAACAGCCTTTGAATACATTGCTGTTGGTTTTTTGTCATTATTGTAAAGGTTTTAAACTAAGTTACTATCAAGTCCAAGTGTGTGTTTGAGTTTTTGGCACACCAGCACAATTTAGGCCATGTCATGCACGTCAAGTCCAAAGCAATTAAGGATTCTGAAGTACAATGAGATTTTGGTTTCAACAAATTTGAATGAATTCAGTTGATATCAGATACATGAAGCTATAATTAAACTGCAAGTAACAACAGAGAAAGAAGAAACAGATGGTCTCTCTAATGTAGTTTTAGTATTGACATGTGATTGGTTAACTCAACTATTTCAGTGATATAGTTAGACAATCAATGAAGTGGCCAATAAAGTTGACAACTAAACAAAAGACTTAAGCAATAGTTACAAGTGTCCCCCAGACCAAACACAAACTTTATACACTCTCAATATGAAGAGAACTTTAAAAAAAACAACATTTTTACATGTTTTAAAAAAAGGTCTAAAATAGTTTTGCTAAAATGCAAAAATAATGTATACATTAAAAATAAGAATTCTTATATAACACATACATGCTTCTAGTTCTGAAAACAATTATTGTTTGTGCCAATAAAAAAAAATGGTTGTAAGTCCAAATTCTAAACCTTGCTTACAAGAAATCAAATGTTCAGGCCATACTAAGAAACTAAATGCTAGTATTATATCCAAATGAAAACTCTTCAAACTATCTAAGCTATTTAGAGCAAATGAAAGAAAATTATTTTTCAGCCATATTATTGGGCATGAAATGAAAATAATTTGGGTAATGTATTTATAAAAGGTTAGATATTAGTTGTTTCTTTTTTAAACTGTATTTTTATAGGTAAAAACAGACTTCTGCAAATTAACAAAAAATCTTTGACTTAAAACAAGTAATGCCCTAAATAAAACACTTCAAAATGAGGTCACATTACCAAACATGCAGTGATCATTTTGATCTTAGTGGTCTATGCTTTTGCATATCAATACATCAATAACATTGCTAGCCCACAAAACACTTGATAAGCAACTTTTCAAATTAAGTTTCTAAATCTTCTAACCAACAGTTAAGTTTCGACTTTAATTACAGTTTAACATGAAAACTTATTTAGCAAGTGAGAAGCATATGAACATAAAGTCAGTATACGTTATTGAACTACAGAAAGTAAACTGGTACATAACACCATTCAACATTTGAGCCTCACAGTTGAGGAATACAAGACAACAGACAACAAACAGTTTTGTTTAATACTCAGTACTAAGTGATATCAGTACCTTCCGCCCATACATTTTAACACATTGGACACACAACAAATTGTAATGGCATGTATAAGAAAAAACCCCCCCCAAAAAATATGAATGAATGAAATAAAAATAACACAGAAGATAATCTTTGGTAATGATGTCTGTTATGATGAAGCTAGGAGGAAGAGCAGAGACCAGTGAAAGCTGATGACTAAACTCAACAGCTTCACAATGATAGTGTAGGCAGATATACATTGCTCAACACAACTGGAACATCTTTCATTTCAATACTATACAAAACAGTTACACAGATCAGAATTGAAGATCATAACCCAAAATCTCCTGCAGAATGACGGGGGATGGCAGGCTTTGAACCTGGGACCATCAAGGTGACAGCACTGAGCGCATTCTACATGCAACTGCAGCAATTTTTTTGATACACTATAAAATTTTTTTTAAAAAATGTACTGCTCCCAAGGTTACAAAAATATATATTAAAGGGTTGAAGTAAGGAGATAGTTCAAAGCCAAAAGATTTGTTACAAGTTTGAAACAAGTCGAATACAAATAAAATGTTTATAATCGAAACATACTCTGAAACTTTCTCTATATACATTTGTTTCAGAAACTTTAAAGGTGTCCACCATAAAGGTCAAAGCTTTAATTCTAAAGGCCAATATGTTAGAATATATAGTGTTCTTATTAGTGTTTTGATTACAATATAATGTCACAACTCTATGTTATAGGAAAGTAGAATCTTGGAGTGACAAGACAATCCATGCAAGAAGGTGAAGAGCGACTGTGGCTCCTTTTGCAAGTATCTCTGAGTGGACTGGCAAACACAAAGTGGAACATTGTCATTAGATGAACGTCACACCAATTTTCTACATTACCTCCAAATTCCGTCTTATTCTAATCATTTGTTTGTATACTGCTAACATTTTGTTTTACTTTCATGCTTTGAAGGTTAGGAGTAGGGAACAGTTACTTTCAGGTTTCAGATATGGATATAATAATTTCAGATATAATAAAAAGTCTTATTTATTTAAAGAAAAATAATTTCTGATTGATAGGAACTTTGAACACTTTACTAATTATCAAATAACAATTTTGTGCGTTCACTGGACTAGATTGTTGGAAAATTTGAAAAATTACAAAACACATTTTAAAAATCTAATAATATTACAACAGTCATACCAGATTTAAAATGAATCATTTTTAATAGAAACCAGCCCTACAATGTAATTTTTTTATTTAGCAGGCATGTTTGTTCAGTAATGTTAATTGTACATCATTTTTTTTTATGGAGTCATTATTTGCCTGACATCACAACGTTAAATAATAATAGTAGGACAGTTTTCTTATAACAGAGTTACTAAAGCAGTGTTAACTGTAATTGTTATGAAATTCTAAACAGACACGTGAAACAGCATTTCAAAAACAAATAAATGTTGCCATACAGCAGAAACATTGACACACAAACTGCGTATGCTACAAAAATTATGATGTCACCTGGACAGAAAAATTTGATGTAACTCGAAAAAAAAAAAAATCTTACGTCACCCGAATGAAAGATTTGATGTCACTCAAGCCATGCCTTTTAAAATTTGACAAAATGTCCTTCAAGTTTAGGTTTTAAAAAATGTACTCTGAAATATTATCTTATATAATACAGACATTACTTCAAAAAAGAAGATGATTACGTCCTACGCGTCATGCATTTAGTCATGCATATTAATCAAGGACTTAAATTCTGCCAATATAAATTCTGCAAAAATATTGCATTTGTTTAAACCTGTTTTTTCTTCAAACTATGCTTTTTTTTTTTTCAATTCAGCTTAGTATGTCAAGGGAAAATAAATCTATTAACAGTCCACATCATGGCATGCCAAGGCTCTCAGTGTTTGTGGAGGCCGACAAAGTGTTCAAGTTATGAAGACAATGATGATGAGAAAGTGCTGGGCTATACTGATGGCACACAGAGAATCACTGACACCACCGTTAACAATTTACAATGCAACAAGTTAAATGACACAAAAACTGACGTCACAAAGAAGTGCTGCCGTTCCCTGAGCATATTTGATTCAGGTGCAAAATGATGACAATGACTTTTTTTTTCCCCCGATTAAAACAAAAAATTGATCGGAGGTAACCCATTGATATTTAAAGTATTTATAGGAGACACTAAATAGATTTTTAAAAAAACAGAACAATTTCATTTCAACAGAGACTAGGATGTGATGATTTGGTTTAAACAAATGTTCCTGCGCTATTTCAACAACAACGTTTATTCAGTCCATAGAGACCCAAGGAGCAATACTACTGGTCCTAACTGGGCTATGAAAGTTTTATAGCCAAAAAAATATAAATTAATAATTAAATGGTCAACTGGCAATAAAGAACAGTAGTGCCTGAGCTTTTCAAAAAGGTCAAACCAAATGCCAAAAACTAAGCATGTTCTATAAGCCCCACAGCCAGGGCGCCATATAGATCTCCCCTATGCAGGGCCGGTCCTAGCGATTACGGGGCCCTATGCAAATCTAATTGTGCTGGGCCTAGTCAGGGTGGGAATAAGGATAATAAATGAAAATTAAGATTTTGTATTAGAAAATAAATTCGGCTTTGCATTTTATTCATTCTTTTCTAAGTAAAAAATTGCGATCAAGTTAATTTTACTTTACCAATCTTGCAACCTATGGTATATTTATATTCCAGTGACTATAAAAGTAAATACAGTATTGGAACTTTCTGTTATGAGGAAAATTCGTCCGATTATTACATTTTATCGCACGAAAGCTGACACTGCCTTTTTTTTTAATCGCGTGTAGGAATGGCGTTTTCCATAATGAATGACACACACAAATGATAATTTTGTCTATTTTTTAATGAGTTTTCAGGAAATTTTAATAAGTGCAGGTTATTTCCAGGAATTTTTCTTATATATTTTGCAATTAATAATTACACATAAAATTAGCGCGGGGCCCACTGCGACCGCATAGGTTGCAGTGGCCTAAGACCGGCCCTGCCCCTATGTCCTGTGAGAAGTTTCAAGGAGCTGCTTTTGACTCATGGGCTATAAGCTGGCATCAATGTTCAAAATGATTCAGACCAGTTACTCAAACTAGCGAAAAACCATGATATAAAGGATAACTTTTCCACATGCCTATTATCTAGGCTAATATCATCACATTAAGAAAAGAAAAAAGAAAAACATCATTCAGTAAAAAATATTTCTCTAAAAAAAAAAAAAACAACCTTCAATCTAATACTCTTACATGTCAATTTGATAAAAACGCATAACTCTGACCAAATACTGGACTCAAACTTTCATAGGAATATCGTAAATCTCAGCAAATAACTGTGGCACATTGCTGCGGTGCCACTGCATACGGTACCACCTGAGCAGGTCATTATGCTGCGATCCTAGAGTCCGGAGTTCAGGCAGTTTCATAATTATTGAAGGGAAGAGATTTTCTTCGGTGGAGTGGTTGCGGCTCACTTGAAGCTTCAGGGCTTCAACCAGTCTGTCCTGTATCCGTTCTACAGATTGTGAATCTGATAGTCCCTGACGATCTGGAATGGACAAAATGATCAAGTTAATATTAATTTTCACAAATTTATATACACTAGGAAAAATTAAGAAGAACAGAAATGAATGTGTGAGATAACTGCTAGAATAAAAGAACCAAAATTTTCTATGCAATTCGTCTACTTTATCTCAGATAACTTATGATCATGCAGTGAAAGAAAATAACAGAGAAAGTCAACAATTACCTGATGTTGCTAAGACTATGCCTGTAAATAAGCCAATTTCAGTATCATTTAAATTCAGCAAATTAAATCCACTGGCCACTTCAAAAAGTAGGGTGACAAAGTCAGGCTGAGAAAGACAGGATTTCAAAACAACACATTTATAAACAATTTTTATACTTCATTTGATGTACTACTTTTTTTTTTTAACCAGTTTTTCATTTGCTTAATTTTAATCTCTAATACAGTCTATGATTCAGTCAGGTTAGGCTCTAATACACTCTGCAATTTACTTTAAAAACTCTAATACAATCTGTGATTCGTTAAAGTTAAGCAGCTTCTGATAATTCTTTTTACTTCACATTTCAGGGGATTGTCCAACCCCCCCCCCCCCCCCACCACCCAATCAAAAAAAGCTACATGCAATTATCCCCCTTCAGAGATACATACAAAGTTTAATGTTTGGGTTAGGATGTAATAATCTTCAAATCTGAAGGAACAATTAAAACATGTAAAAGAAAACATCCAAATGCAAACTGAATTGTGGTTTTGCAAGGAGCCTATACATTCACCAGTCTCTTTAAACACCCATACTTCAGCTGATATAGCGGTACTACTGTTGGTTACACCTATATGAAACCTACTAGACTAGAATAAGCTCTAATGACTATCAGATATCTATAGGTCAAAATGAAAGGTAGTTGATCTTTCTGCTAACTTCTAGGCACTTAAGTTAACCTTACATAACTTCTAGGCACTTAAGTTAAAAAAAGTAAGTAAAGTTTCCCTTTCAGATCTTGCGATCTATGGGGAAGATGATGTTAAGGTCATCTGTTTCTTTAGCCAACGATTAACAAGCATAGTGTCATGTGGCCAGCATAATGACCAACTGCCTTTTTTTTTCCCCAACTAAAATCAGGTACCCATTAGAGTTGGGTGGATTCAGGGGTGCCCTAAAAATCCCAAAATTCAAAATCCCAGTCTTCACCGAGATTCGAACCCAGAACTCCAGGTTCGGAAGCCGAGCGCCTAACCACTTAGCCACCGCGCCCCCTAGGTACTTAAAGTTAACCTTACATAACTTCTGGGCACTTAAGTTAACCTTACAATAACTTCAAGGCACTTAAAGTTAACCTTACATAACTTCTAGGCACTTAAGTTAAGGGGGTCATCTACCTTGAAAACTTTTTTTTTTGTTTTTAACATTTTAGGCTTTTTAATGTATTCAAATGATGTATTTGATCATAGGAACACATAATATGCCTTTAAAAAATATTTTTTTAATGAAATTCAACTTTTTTTCATCATAAGGGGGGGTCAAGGGGTCAAATCATGTCATTTCTAAGAATGTGTTTCTGAAATAACCATTAAAGCTACAGGTCTGAAATTTGGTATATTGATAGACACCCTATCTCCTTACAGGATGACAATGAGACATTGTGAAAAATGTATATAGATTTTTTTTTATAAATTTTTTAATTTTACCCTCTTCTGCGGACAGCGTTTTCAGCCATTGTAACCAATTAAAATGTCCTTTACTCTTTTCCTGTAAACATTTTATAACATTTTCTATTGTCATCCTGTGCTAAGACCATATTTAAACATGTATACCAAATATTATTATAATTGAACTGATAGTTTTTGAGAAAAGTGATTCTTAAGATCACATACCCATGTAAAATAGACATTTTGAGAAAAATCAAAATGAAAGTTTCAATGAGTGAGAAAAACAAGATATGTATGTATATTGTTCAAAAAGATGTTTTATTTAGCTCATGTAACATTTAGGAATAGAAGCAAACACAGAATTTATTAAAATATTGTTAAATTTTATTTAAGATAGCTTCCCCACACTACCCCCCCCCCCCCCCGGCGCAAAAAAAAAAAATTCACCCGAAGACATAATAAGTCCAATTTTTACTTTTCAGACATTATT
Source organism: Biomphalaria glabrata (assembly GCF_947242115.1). Lineage (NCBI taxonomy): Eukaryota > Metazoa > Mollusca > Gastropoda > Planorbidae > Biomphalaria > Biomphalaria glabrata. Next base: position 43,101,515 of record NC_074720.1, read on the forward strand.
GTAATCCCCAAAACAACTAAAAATCAAGATAAAGTATCCCTTAATTATAAATACATGCAAATAATAAGTAAATAAATAGTTACAATATAATTAATATGAATATGGTTGTGGTTTACACAAGTAGTTTTTCAAAGTTAAAAAAAAAATTACCTACACCAGTTCAAATAATTTGGAATCTAGTCTTTCTCAGGTTTCAGGCATGCATTTTTTTTTATAAGCACCTAATGTTATTTGTACTCATACTAGAGGTTTGATAAGAGTACACACAATAATAAATCCAGTGAATAGAATGGCACCAGTATTTGAAAAAAAATGCAACTTGTATATTTTAGGTGGCTGAATAATTGTAGAGTGCAGTGCCTTTATAGTAGATAGTCCTTCATTGTAATATGATATGGCTTTTTATATATAGCCATTGAACTGATAATGCACATATGTAAGTTGTGCAGTATAAATGTTATACATGGTAAGAAATGCTGATATAATGTGACATGGCGAGACTGAAGCTCATTGCATGTGTACAGCTACAACGACAGAAAAACTCTGGTCCTTATTTATGTTGAAACAGTAGTTGATGATAAATTGGTTCACCAGGAACCATGCAGTGCTTGATGATGAATCTTGTAATGAAATAAGTTAGGTAGAACTTTATAATGATGTAAGAGTCTTTGTAGCTGGAGGTGGTGGTCAACGACAGTATCCAACGAGAAAAGAATCCCAGGTTGTTAACATGATATAGATCCAGGTCTATAAAGTGGAAATTATTGCTATATATGTGATAAGCAGCGTGTGATGTGTTTGATTATGAAGTACTTCTATGTCATACTGCAGTATTTAGGCAGCTTTCAGACAGGGTAGGTGGCTGACGAGGTACTAGTATGTGGTGATGTTTTCTTCCAACAAGAGGAAGGGTCAGTGTACACTGCATGTGTTGTTTTGATCTGTTGATATAAAGAAAAGGAAAATATAAATTAAATAGCCTATTATGAAAGTATTCAAATGATAAATATAGCATTAGTGTTATTTACTCAATATATAATCAAGAACTAAAAAGAATGATAGAAAAAAATTAATGGACAAAACCTTTTTTTCTTACCTACAATTCCCAATGTGATTGTGTGTAGATCTAATGTCTATATCCTTGTAACAGATTAGGTAGATCATTACTTCTAATGGTAGTCAGGAGAACCTGAGACTGGAAAAAAAAAAGGAAAAAGTTATTGTATGTAAACAGTATGTATCAGTATGCTATTGTAGCCCAGTAAAATTTAGATCTAGAAATCTAGTAAATAAATCTACACTAGCAGGACTCACTCATAACTCATTTATTCACTACTCAGACTATTTATTCTTGAGTCATCAAAGTTATTTTAGATCTAGAATTAGAAAAAGCAACAACTAGATCTAGACTATATTAGATATATAGATCTAGATCTAGATCTAATATCTATTCTAGAATCTAATCTTCTCTTCTGCAGTGGATACGATCTTACTGCTCATGAAATGGAGATCTAGATCTAGATCTAGACTAAAGTAGACAAGATAGATGATAGAGATAGACCTATATAGATCTAAAACGAAATCAAGTTTCTAAATCTATTTTATAGAACTAGATCAATCCAAATACTAAGGCACTAGAATACTAGAATATGAATCTAGATCTATCTAGATCTAGACTAATAGGATAGCCTTAGCCTTGCCTTAGTCACCTTAGACTAGCCTAGCCCCAAGGCCAAGCCCAAGTGAAAGTGTAGTAACTAAAACTAGATCTAGTACGACCTAAACACTGAATATGTGCTTGTCCGACCCCTAGATCTATGTTTTTATGATAATGCTATATCTAGATCTATAAAAATATTAGGAAACATGTACTTACCATAAATAATAATGGCAAAGATAGCATACAATATCCAAAAGGGTCTTCTATCGATTCACGGACGCCATCATTGTTGCTGTAAACATCGGAACCACATGGCCGGAAGGAACCAATCAAAATCGTTTATTTCATAAATACACATCATGATCCAATCGGATTTGAATAGAGACACGTGTAGTGGTCTAGTTTGAACTAGTTTCAAGGCTAAGGTTATTTTTAGATGAATGAGTCATTGAAATGGACTTGTAGAGCTGACCGTAGGCTTTTCAAAGACACCAAACATGACCCACTTTTATGGCGGGCTACGCGGTAATCGGCATCGTAAAACGGCGATTTTTTCAACATTTAGAGCAAAATTAGCTTACCCCTACCCCTTTCTAACTCATTTTTTACATTAAAATACCTTTATTTTAGTTATTTTAGCTAAACTATATCATTTATAAGATATTATTCTAACATAATATGCAACTTTTGAAAAATCGATTTTTTTAATGAAAAATGATTATTTTTGACCCGTTGACCCCCTTAACCTTACATAATCAGCTCTCTAAATGAGATTTGGTCAAACCAGTAACCACAGTTTGGTCTTAAGAATTTGTCAAAAAAAAATATAAAAAATAGATCAACCTACTTTCATTTCATTTTACTTTACAGAGCTAAAGTGGGTTTGCTAAATAATGAATTAGGTCATTGGTTAATGCATGACACGTAGGACGTAATCATCTTCTTTTTTGAAGTAACGCCTGTATCATATAAGATAAGAAACGATAAGATAAGGCAGAGCTGTGGAAAAAAAGCCGCCTAATAAACAATGAAAGTAATAAAAAAGGTAAAGAGACCTAGTCAATCTGGTACTTACTGAATACACCACAGCCAGTTCTTGTCTTGCTATACAACTGCCATCTTCAAACACAATGATATCCTCATCTTTTAGTATCATACGAGACATTCTTGCCAACCAAATTTCAAAAAAGCCTGTCTTTATCAAAATAAGTTGATCATCTTGAGAAAGATCAGGAAAATCTGAAAACAACAAAACAAACAGTTGAACTAAATTGACTATAAAATGTGTCACACCAAACTGCACATTTGGTTAGCATGGCAGGTTTTGAACAAAAGTAAAACAAAAATTACAGAAAGTAGATTTTATAAGTAGAGATTTTGTTTTGTAAACAAATCCATGTGGTCAGCTATATAATAATAATAATAATATTAAGGCTTGTCTTCGAGTCCAAAGATTAGTGAAGAATGCAGTATTTCCAGTGGCTGCGCAGCACAAGCTGTGATCTACTGTATAAAGAATATTCAAAGGAAGAGTCAATAGTTAGTAAGGTTTCTAGAATGGCCTTTTTGAAATAATACCAATGACCATTTCAGGGGTGGGTTCAGTTCTATCGGTCAGCAGTACATCATTACTGTCACTTAATTGTACAAACATTTGAACAGTTAATATCATATTTATAAATATGATATACAATTCATTTCAACAAAAGCATTCCTATTCTTTTTCTGTGGATTGAGTTTGAAAGAATTAAACATTAGTCCACTTTATATTGAGAAGAAACATAAATACATAAGTGTTAATATACATTTGTATACATACAAGTTTTATTACATTTTAATTTCACAGTTCTTAAGCAACAGGAATAGAGTCCTTTGAAATTATTAGAAATAAAGCAATTTAATGTGTTTGTGTTAAGTCTGCTCTTGAAAATTCTTGTAAAACAAAAGGCCTAGAATCTTTATAACCATACGTTTATTGCAGATGCCCTACCTGTGACAGCAGCTAAATATTTAGGATTGGCCTCCTTAGTCACATAAGAAGTTGCAAAGTGAAAAGATAATCTCTCAAGATGTAAAATGCTACAAAATGTTTTGTTTTACATGTTTCGGATGCGCCTTCAGAATTGAAGATAATTACATTCTAGCCCTAGCCTCCTGCAGGATAGCAGGGATGGTAGTGGGCAGGTTTCAAACCCAGAATAAAAAAGATGTGAGTTCAGAGAGAATACAACATGACCATCAGAGATTGAAATCATTTCAAGAAAGAACTGAATGTTCAATGAATCAGGACCAATGCCATACATAAACCTTGTTTAATACTAAGTAGGAACCTGCTTTAAAAACCTTTATTTGATACTCACTAGGAAACTGCTTTGAAAACCCTATTTGATACTCACTAGAACCCACTTTGAAAACCCCTATTTGATACTCACTAGGAACCTGCTTTAAAAACCTTATTCAGGAGGAACCCGCTTTGAAAACCGTATTTGATACTCACTAGGAACCAACTTTAAAAACCATTGATACTCACTAGGAACCTGCTTTAAAAACCTTTATTTGATACTCACTAGGAACCCGCTTTGAAAACTCCACAACACTGTGTATGGAGGGTGTGACTAGTGCTGCTAATTGCTGCCACATTAGTAAACGATGCATCTCTATTTCTTCATTTGTAAACTGCAGCCTCCCTGTTGGTAACTGAATTTTTGTCATCTGAAAATAGAAGGTCATTTTTAAATGTTTAGTAAGCACAAAATAAAAATGATGAAAGCAAAGAAATGTTCTAAGGTTTACTTTAAGAGGTTAACAAGAAATAAGCAATGATTTAATAAATGTAAAAGAAAAAAAGCTACCCCTTTCAGACCTTGCGACACATGGGTAAAGGCCATTGGTTTCAATGGCCAATGATTAACACCAAGAAAGAACCCCCTTTACTCCCCCAACATTTGCCAGGTACCCATCAGAGTTGGGTGGATGCTGGGTTACCTAAAATTCCAAATACCAGTCTTCACTGGGATTCAAAATCGAGATCCCTCTGCTTAGAAGCCAAGCCCTTTATCACTCAGCCACCTTACCCACAATGAATGTGAAATCAACAAGTCAATTTTGCCTAAGATGCTTTATACTCCTGCAAGTAAATTTCGAATCAATACTGAATTTTTCTTTTCAAAACAAAAATCAATCCCCACAAGCTTCTCATGATTTGATTTTTGATTTGAGGCACATCGGCACAATTTAGGCCATGTCATGCCTGCCGCAAGCTTCTCACGAGTGTTAACTAGACTCACCAGCGTAGCGTGACGTTTCACAATATTTTTACTTTTATCTTCAGTGATGGCGCAGTGAGCGTGGTGGGCCTGAGAAATACTGAGAATCACATCATAGATGGCCAGCTGTTTACTTTCCAGAGCTGACTGGTCTTGACTAGAGTCGCTGGAGCTGACGCTCTGTTCCTCTTGACCTTTTGACCTCTTGGGTACACGCCCATAGCGAACAGCTATACAATGCAAAGACATAATATTATAGTGTTAGTATGTCCATCAAAGACAAATTCAACAGTAGAAGACAAAATAATATCAAACCAAAGAGTGTTTAAAAAATTTTAGCTATGGGATGATTTTGTATTTTTTTTAAAGCCATAAAATATCATTGTATAATCTCTATACAAATTTTCAGGGTCCAGAATCATTCTGGTTAAAATATAAAATTAGCGCCATATAAAAGCCATAATTTATTTATTCATTATTTAATTATGACATACTTTTAAATTAAGCATTAACCTCAAATTTATTTCAGAGATTGTTATGACAAAATATTCACTGTGATGGTGTAACTATGCTTTGAAGATGAACACTTAGACTATTATTGAAAACAAAGTAAAAAATTTTTTAGATGGACAAAAATATTATCATATCAAAATAACAGACTTAGAGACTTAAACTCTGCCTAGTCATTGGTTTTCTTGGCTGATTCAGGCTACTGGTTCCATCCTCTAATCATCCTCTAATCACACTAAGAAAAAAAGATGGACTTGTACAAATTTGTCTACGCATAATGGAATAAGAAATGTGTCTTTATTTTTGTATCTTTCTGAGTATTTTAATAAAATAAAAAATTTCCCTCCTAGAGCAAAAGAAAGTAAGGCAAGTAACTTACAGTCCCTCGACATGCCGACTGCCAAGCATTTTTTAAACCGACAATACTGACAACGATTTCTATTCAGGCGTATGACCATACATTTGCCTTCTCTGAGACAGCGATATTCAATTTGTTTCTGTATGCTGCGTCGAAAGAAACCCTAGGAGAAATAAGTCATTGTTTAGATAAAGTAGTTAGCAGGCATAAGAGTAAAAAAAAACCCAGTTTTAATTTAAAACAATACCCTTATGTTATGATGCAAGTTTTTTAAAACTATTGATGACTTCTATTTCTTTGGTTATTCTTCAATAATGCAAGGACAAGTGTGTGTTGTAGCAGTTTCAATAGATCTAGTATACAAATACTTTTATAATACAACTCCATCTCTATTGTCTGTACAACTCCAACTTCTAATAATGCAAGGACAAAGTGTACGTTGTAGCAGTTTCAATAGATCTAGTATACAAATACTTTTACAATACAACTCCATCTTTATTGTCTATACAACTCCAAATTCTACAAACTTACTATATGTCTACAAGCTCTCATTTCTGACTACAAGTTCTAGCTCTACTTTCACTCTCTAACTCTCTCTATAAGCTCCAAGTTCTAACTAACTCTCTCTATAAGCTCCAAGTTCTAACTAAATCTCTCTACAAGCTGCAAGTTCTAACTAACTCTCTCTACAAGCTCTCTCTATAAGCAAGTTTTAACCAACTAGCCCTAAAAAAATACCTTTTTGCTGCACCCATACTTTTTCACATGTACATGCTCAAACACACCACAAAGACACTTTTATTGCTGCATGTCTCAAACTTTTGTCTCACAGTCACCCGTACCACCACGACAACAACATCATTCCCCTCCAGACATTGACACATTCGCCCTCTCGTATCTCACACAATCGCCCTCTCGTATTTCCAGTCCTCACACCTTACTATGCATGAACAACATGTCTGATATGCACAGCTGTGCTAGAGGATGTCACAATGAGTGGAACTCCAGTCCCACTAGAATGAAATGCAGGTTTAAGAACTTTAAATAGTTGAAACACAACTTTTAATATGAATAGACAAAGTAGTTTCTCTTAACAAAACCACAACAGAAGAACATTTGCACTTTTCAAGCGACGGATTCAAATTCTTCTTTTATCCCCTGCTTCCAGAAACTATGTGAAACAACAGTACTACTTTATAATATTTTTATGAATTTCTGTTATTCATGCTGTATAATTCATTGTTTAATCATAGCATCAAACACATTTCATTCTAATTTTATAATCATGAATTGTAAAAAAGACTAAACATGTCTGACAAGATTAAAGTAAAATGAAAAGTTCCCCCTTCAGACTTTGTGGTCTGACAAGATTAGAACTTTAAAAATATCTTTTGCAAAAGAAAACTTAACTGAGATTTTGAAACTAAATGTAAGATAATGCACACAAAGGATAAAATGAGAAACAATAAATTAGATAAAATCAACTGTGTGTAAATCTCTGAACTTAAAAATGGTGTAACACTTGAAAGAAATGGAAGCAAGATTTACAAAGGATCAAAGAGAAGTGGTCAGTCACGTGTCCACTTTACTCTCTAAATGTAGTATTTGGATTTTTGGCACATCGGCACAATTGAGGCCATGTCGCACCCCTCTCTAAATTTATTTCGCAGGTCAAAATGCTCGACGAGACCTAGAAAACAAAATGTCTTTTATAGTTTAAAAGAATAGAGGTGCCAAAGATTACAACATAATGTCCCAGGACTTATAATTACTGTTGCCTGTTTAATAGATTCTTTTATAGTTGTTTTTACTTTAAAACAACAACTCAATGTTTAATTCCACTACTACTGGCTGTACAACTGCAACCAATACATAATAGTATTTATGCTAAGAATCAGAACAATCAGTACATTCTCTGCTCTAAGTCTTTGCGGCAGTAAGTTGTTTAAATGCATATACACTAGTGAAATGCTAATACTATACTTGATAAAAAAGTTGCTTAGCTGGAGACTTCTAGTCAGAAACCAATTTAACACAATCTTTCTTGAGCTAGGCAAGATAACTAAAGACTGAATGTTAAAATCCCCCACTTTTCTCCTTTCACAAGAAATATTTAACCAATATTTTCAAAATCTAAATGGTGTCAGAAGTAGTCTAGTCATTTTATGGTATGGTTATCTTTAGTACATGGATAAAAAAAAAAGTACTAAAAAATGGACTCACTTTGCATCCCTCACAAGATGTCACTCCATAATGATAACCCGAAGCCTTATCTCCACACACCTTGCATGGAACAAACGGCTGCTTAGAACTGTTGGAGTCCGCAGCTTGTTGAATTTTGTCATCATCTGAAAGGAACAAATATCAGTGTGTCAATTCCTGTTCATAGGTCTTGTATATGTGTGTGTTTTGTGTTACATGTTTCATGTTGGGTTTGTGTTAGGTCTGTGATTATTCTGAGAATTGAAATTACTATGTAGTGATAAGGTTGTTTTTTTGTGCAATAATTCATAGATTGGTTATTATTTTGCACTGACAAACACCAATAATACCAAAAGAAGTGATTTCCATTTATTTTTTCAACTTGTCTTATGTTTTATACACAGAAACAACAGAACATTTGTTTTCATGTTACTAAAAAAAACCCAAAAAAACAGAGGATTGGGTGAAAGGTTAAACATATTTACAAATGAAAACTTGGTAATGTAAGAGAGAGATGAGCTTAAAGTCAATCACATAGAGATCTAAGCAAAACTTCATCAAATGGAATAAGAGAATATCATTTCTATTGATCTAAGCAAATGGAAATTCTGTTGACTACAATGAACCATTTAAGCATAACTACTGTAGAAAAAATAATATTGATGCAGATACGAACAACATTCACACAAGAAACACACTCACAACCAGCACTTCATGAATTAGACTTCTATGTACTTCTCGATGATGAAAGATGACCTTGTAACACTGACCGAAAGTGGGATAAAGGAGTTTTTAAATCTCTCTGTTTTAGTCCTAATGGAAAGTAGACAACCACTTCGTTCAGATCTGGTGTAACAATGGTTTAATGGGTGCAGGTTGTCTTTAAGAATCGTGAGTGTTTTGGAAAGGCATTTTTCTTGAAAAAGTTATTCAAGAGATAGCTGTGTTCGAGTGATATACCATGCTTTTTTAATTAGTCTATTTAGTCTATGTCTTTGTGCCAGTGAAGTATTACCATACCAGCAGGTGATGGCAAAAGTTAATTAGACTGCTGATGGTTGCTGTATAGAAGAGTTTAATTATTGTTTTGTTGATTTTAAATTTTCTTATTTTTCTAAGATAGAAGAGTCATTGATGAATTTTGGTGTAAAGGTTTTGACAGTGTTCACTACATTTTAAAAAGTGAGATTCAGAGCTAAACAACAACAACACCAACAAAAACTTGAAAAAAGAAAATATTTTTTTAAAATACTTTAAAAAAAAACAAAGTTTATATTAAGGCTACTTGTATCAATTAGTTTGGTTCAGTCATGTAATTAAATTTGTAATAGATCTAGACTATCAATTAAAAAGCGTTAATAAATTAATTTTTTTTAAATAGGGAATGACCTGAAGTTGAACTCAGGCTCAAGCCTTCTCAAGCCAACACAGTAACCACTCTGCTAGTGGAGAGCTTATGAAAATGGAAAATTGTATAGTTATCTATTGGACAGGTTTTTTTTTAAGTCATTTAAGTCATACAAACTTTTAAAAAAAAAATACACATTGTTAAGAGTTGCTAGTGGTACAGTGATACAATTTTTAGTTTGAAAATAAATGTAAAATTCAATATTAGACTTTGGTAAGGTCTCAATATAGGATGAGTGGTGCACAATACATCATCAGGTAAGTGCACAATGCGTTGGAAAAAATAAGTGCACAGCAATGTAAGAGTACAATGCATCAGCAAAATAAGTGCATAGTGCATCAGCAAATAAGTGCACAATGCATCAGCAATTTAAGTGCACAATGAATTGGCAATTTAAGTGCACAATGCATCAGTAAGTCAGCACAATTTCAGTCTAGTCTGAAAACGTGTGAATTTCAGGTCATCTCCCTTCCTTTTCTCTTCCTCTTGTTCCCTTTCTTTGATCCTGGGCTGTCCATCTCCAGCCTTGGTTAATGTTTGGCTACCATTGTTGTAAGCCACATTAGATTCAAAACTGTCATTGAAAGACACCCGAGTTTGTCTCCCGAAATGTTTATGAAACCTCTACATTATTGCCATGTTCCTATCATATTATTTGCGATGTTCTTATCACATTATTTACTGTGTTCCTATCACACTATTAGCCATGTTTCTATTATATTGTTTGCCATGTTTCTATCATATTGTTTGCCATGTTTCTATCATATGGTTTGCCATGTTCGTATCACATCATTCGCTGTGTTCCTACCACATTGTGGCTATGTTCCTATCACATGTTTCTATTATATCGTTTGCCATGTTCCTATCACATCATTCGCTGTGTTCCTACCACATTGTGACCATGTTCCTATCAATCAAAGCTCTTCTGTGTCCACGTATTTTCCGTAATATTTCACTCACAGTATTTTGAACAGTCCTTCTTTCGGCATATCTGCACTTGCCAGTGTGACTGTTCAAACTCTGGACATGCTGGACGCCTTGGTAACTTCCGCCACAGACATAGCTGTGTTAATATCTAGATATGCTTCTACTCGTGTAATGTCAAGCCCGTAGACTGGGTCATATGTTTCCATTCTATGTGTGTGTGTGGATACACGAAACAAATCTCTGGACATCAAGTTTTTAAAAAAAAAAACGTTTGGATGAAGCCCCCCCCCCTGCCCCCTCTCTTTACACGAACACGAATAACGCTAAAGTTCAACATTCTGATGATCGTATTTCAAGGTGGTGCACAGGTTAATGACAAGTTTATTATGTGTGTCAGGGGGGGGGGGAGAGACGGTGAAAAACGTCACTGGCTCGCCGACTTGCCTCCAGTTCTTCTCGCTTAGAAGTTAAAATTATTTTACCATTTTTAAAAGTGGCACTGCATTGTCTCTCAATGAAACAAAACCACGTGCTTCTACACTTCCTGTTCTCTACATCACACACACACACACTTGGGGGTGGAGTCATTTCGTTTCACACGCCATGACCTCTATACTACAATGCTACAACACACACACACGCGTAGATAATGAACAGTGAGATAAGGAGTCACGTGGGAGGTGTGAACCAAATATAAGCCTACAAGTAGATCTACATTACGACTTTAAACAAATTTTGTGAACCAAATTAGAAACGAACTTTTTTTCAACATGTAAACATTGGTAACATTACATCAAACAATGCAAAAGATAGCCGGTACTCAATTTTTAATGGATATCACACAGCTACATAGATAGACCAAGGATTTACTCAATTTTTTAATGCATATTATAAACAGTTAGCCGGTACATAGATCAAAGATTTACTCAATTGTTTTTCAACACCCACTGTAACCAGAGCAAAAACGGAAAATAGTGTTATCGTTGAATGTTTGCAATGGCGTAGCTAGGGTGGGGGCAGGAGGGGGGAGACTTTGAAAATCCCCTCCGGGCCCCCACTTAAGGGGAGCCCAAATTAGTGGGTTTTTTTTACATACAAATTTAAATATTTAGCAAAATGCAGGGGCTCCCAAAGAGGTCAAACGATGTAAAATTCCTGGCTACGCCCCTGATTGTTTGCTTCATTTTGTCTAACTCTAACTTTAGGCTATTCAAAATATTGACCATAAGTAGGTGACTGAATCAGAAGACGTTTTTGTCAACTGCGAGAAAGAAGACTTGAAACTGGCTCTATCAGTCAGAAGTTCTGTCCTCATGTCACCCACAGTGAAATCAGCGTGCGCACTGTTACGGGCGGTGTCAGTGACCCCGTGTGAACTGGGGCTGACCTCGCTGGGAACCGGGCTGTGTGTTCAATGGGGAAACTGGGTCAAGTTCAAGGCACGCCCCAAGACTAGTACTATGTGTACGCCTGCTAGTGAGACTACGGGAACCAACAAGGACAGGGATACGCAAGATCCCTATAATTAGCTTCCTTAACGACTCAAGACTAGCGGAGAACATAAATAAATCAAGGTCTAGTTAAACAACGAATCCGAAAATGTGCACTTAACTGCTTAGGGCATTTTCTTCTAGTGATTACAAAACTAGACCGACTGAAATGAAATCATGCATTAACGTTAAACTTCAATGCAAAAGGAAGGAAGATATAACCTGTATCATCATTTATGACGCCTCCTATAGATCTAATAGTAAAGTTCCCCTTTCAGACCGTGCGGTCTATAGATCATCTGTTTTTTTGTGGCCCAGTGTTAACGAGGGTGTCTAGTGGCCAGCACAACGACCACCGCCTTCACCGCGAAGGTACCCATTAGAGAGCTGGGTGGACTCAGAGGCGCCATAAGGATTCCGAAATTAAAAATCCCAGCCTTCTAATAACGAAACGATAATTTCAAAATGGATATCCACACATTTCTGAGTATATAACGGAACACTTTGCTTATTTTTTTTAGAGAGATTTATTTATGTGGCGGCCTACTGGTTAATTATTCCAACAGTTTGTGGAATACTTATTCATCCCTCGCGGAACACAGTTTGGGAGACACTGGACTACTGAGTGACAGAATCTATAAAAACTAGTTGACATTAATAAAAAAAAAAAAGCGTAACGCTTACAGGCAGACACGCCCATGGCTACCAACAATAGTGTAATAGTTAAACATAATTAGATTCTCGCAGACATCTTTTCCCTTCTTTAAAAAAAAAACATGAACATGCAATGGACCTCATTCACCAATCGTAAACAAACCACATTTAGCCACGTGGTGCTCTATCTCTTCTATATAATTTACGATCTCGTGTTTAATTCATGATGGTTGTCACGTGAACGTTTGTTTCGTTGTTTTCTCAATAAGATCACGTGACTAAATGTTGTTTGTTTACGATTGGTGAATGAGGTCCATTTTGTGGTTTCATTTGCATAAAGAAATAAATAATAATTCTAATAATAATAGAAAGAATAAAATCTATGGCCATATTACCAGATCTTCGGGGCTCGCAAAGACCATCCTTCAGGGAACAGCACCAGGAAAAAGAAGAAGAGGCAGACAGAGAACGCGATGAGAGGACAACATAAAAGAATGGACGGGCCTACCATTTAAAGAGGTTCTAAGGCCAAAGACAGAGAGGAATGGAGAAAGAGCTCGACGAATGATGCATGGTGCCCCCAACTGACCACACGTGTTTTCAGCTCCAAACTTCTGGACACCACTTTGTGACCAGTGGATCAGTCTTGCCACCCACCAGCCAGGGTAAGAGCTCTCTGGTTATAACAACCCGTCTAGATGGCTCTGTCAAAGCCAGGGCCTTTTTTTTCTCTCTCTCTTTTTCCGTGACCTCATTTCGCTGAATTTTAATCAAATTTTAAAGCATGCAACGAATGTTGTGTAGCTCTTCTTTTTTTCTTCTTCTTCGTTTTTTTCCCCCCGGACAGACGTAATAAAGATTATGGGCGAGAGAAGGTGGAAAATCTTGTTATCGATCTGGCGCCCCCCCTCCTTTCCCCCGCCCGAAGTGAGGCGCAGACGTGAAAAGTTTCCCAGAATAGAGGCGACGGAAGAAGAAAAAAAAAAGTTGCAGAATAAAATCATTATTGTTGCAGAAATTGGCCTCCGTGCTGACCAGGTGCAAAACAGAAATGTCGACAAAACTAAATAGGACGATTGGAGAACCATTTAGAAATCCATCATTTGAACTGCGTGTTCGCCTACAAGTGTGCGCGCCATCGCTGGGCGAGACGATCTAGCCTGCATACTATACAAAACAGATCCAAATCATTATTGTTGCAGAAATTGGCCAGGTACAAAACAGAAATGTCGACAAAACTAAATAGGAAGATTGGAGAACTATTTAGAAATCCACCATTTGAAGTGTTCGCCTATATGTGTGCGCACCATCGCTGGGCGAGACGTTCTAGCCTGCATACTATACATAACAGATCCAAATCATTATTGTTGCAGAAATTGGCCAGGTACAAAACAGAAATGTCGACAAAACTAAATAGGACGATTGGAGAACCATTTAGAAATCCACCATTTGAAGTGTTCGCCTATATGTGTGCGCACCATCGCTGGGCGAGACGATCTAGCCTGCATACTATACATAACAGATCCAAATCATTATTGTTGCAGAAATTGGCCAGGTACAAAACAGAAATGTCGACAAAACTAAATAGGACGATTGGAGAATCATTTAGAAATCCATCATTTGAACTGCGTGTTCGCCTACAAGTGTGCGCGCCATCGCTGGGCGAGACGATCTAGCCTGCATACTATACATAACAGATCCAAATCATTATTGTTGCAGAAATTGGCCAGGTACGAAACAGAAATGTCGACAAAACTAAATAGGAAGATTGGAGAACCATTTAGAAATCCATCATTTGAACTGCGTGTTCGCCTACAAGTTTTCGCCCCATCGCAGGGCGAGACGAATTAGCCTACATGCTATACATAACAGATCCAAATACCTTTGTTCAAGATAATGATACTATCGTTTTCAGTTTTTCAAAGTTGTGATTCCATGAAAAAAGACACCAGATCGACGGAATCGCTGAGCCTACCTTTATTATATCTTGTTCGTTCTTACTTGGACCTTAAATTCGAGAGCAAACTTTATCAAAAGTGCAGTAGTGACAATCCAGAAATTTATAGAAATCAGAGTTGTCAACGGCGAGATGAACTTTTTTTTTTTTAAATCTACAAGAAGAAATATGTCCCAACGTTTTTGGTTGAGGGTAGACCAACAACCGAATGTATCGTTCCATAAAAGAATACAAGAATAGTGTTCGAATGACACACGTGTAAATATATCTAAAAAAGAACAACTTTGTGCTTAAAAGATGGATTGGTTGTTCTCTTCCAAACGTTTCAACAGATTTAATACAAGGCTTGCAAGTTTCAATATGGTTTTCACCTTCACCCATACCTTAGTCTGTTGAACCGTTGGGTCACTAAACATGATCTTTCGACCGTCTTCCTCCATTCAGCTGTGGCTTTTGTCTTAAAAAGAATCTCTTCCAGGCCCGTACACTTTTTGATGCTGTCTTCCCATCGCTTTCTTCGCCTGTCTCTTCGTTTTTTCCCGGTACTGAGCCCTGAGGGCCTTTTGATATGGCCATACAGTGTAACTTTGCGTTTTACAGCGGTCAGCAGGTCATCGTGTTCCCCAACTGCCATTATGATCCTGTTCAGAATCTCATCATTTGAGATGAGGTCTTTGTATGGGTATCCTTCTATATAATAACATCCCAATTATATTGCTATGATCCTTTTCTCTGGTTCTGCAGTCAGTGCCCGCAAGCGTGAAAGACTGAAGTGGCCACGACCAACGAGAGCATCAGTCTGATTTAGCGTCGAGGGCTATTGGTCCTCCCAAATTGTTTTGAGCCTTGCTGGTGTGGCCTGTGCAGCTCTGACGTATGAAACGATAGGCTCAAAGGTATTTCAAACTACTGACACTTGTCAGTTTTTAGCCTCCAACACTGACGCTCATTTTAAAACTTTTGTGTTTTGGACGAAGATATGCGTATTTCAGAAACCATAAAAGAAAAAAAAAATCCGTTAGATTAACTAGGACTGGGATTTTGAATATCGGGAACATAAGGCGCCTCCGATTCCACTCAGGTCTACGGGGTATTTGATATTAGTTGGGGAAAAGTAAAATCAGTTGGCCATTGTGCTGGTCACATGACACCCTCGTTAACCGTGGACCACAGAAACATATGTCCTATAAAATACAAAATCTGAAAGAGGGCCTTTACTTACTGGTAGATCTTGTACTGGAAAATACCGAGCTATTACTATTTACGGTTATATAAAGAAAAATGTCATTCAATCTTAAGGAAAACTCGAAAGTATAGCCCACACTCTTAAAGTCATTGATCCAGACACAGAGAGCCAGAGAACGTGTCCTTCTTAAAACTACTAAGATTTTTATGGTCAGCTTTCATTCAATCACTTTTAGCTTTGAATCCTAATCTAATCTTGACAATGTCGACATACTGACTTGGCTGATATTCTACAACTTGTTTTGTTTTGTTTTTGTATGCAAACAACTCAGACATCGTCCCAAAACTAAACACGTCAGACTCGTTTCCTTCAATGAACACGGACCGGCGTACTCTTATCTACAGCAACCTCAGCTTTATACACTTGAGAAAATACTATCATTCAGTAAGAAAGTCGTTCTCGTAGTGACCAGAGACGCAATAGGGAGATTTTAAAGGCCGGGGAGGGGAGGAGGGGGGCAAAAGTGAGCTAAAACTTTTGTGGTCACCAAACAAAAAAAGGCGAAAAACTTGTGAAAGGCATACATTTCATACATTTCTTCGTAATTGGTAAAATTAAAAAATACACTTCTAGCTAAGATGCTTCATGTAGTTGTAGGATTCAAGCGTGATGTCATGAATAAGGGAACAATTAGATCTAGTGTACACCAGTATGTGTAAGTCAGTGTGTGTAAGTCAGTGTGTGTACACCAGTGTGTGTAAGTCAGACCACATATGTTGCATCTTTTTACTAAAGTTTATAAGAACTATTGTGCACCAGTTGATGAAAGGCTGAATGTATTGCACCTCTATAAGA
Organism: Biomphalaria glabrata; assembly: GCF_947242115.1. Classification (NCBI taxonomy): domain Eukaryota; kingdom Metazoa; phylum Mollusca; class Gastropoda; family Planorbidae; genus Biomphalaria; species Biomphalaria glabrata. The sequence continues at coordinate 43,117,988 of NC_074720.1, forward strand.
ACTATTGTACACCAGTTGATGAAAGGCTGAATGTATGCACATCTCTATAAGAACTATTGTACACCAGTTGATGAAAGGCTGAGTGTATTACATCTCTATAAGAACTATTGTACACCAGTTGATGAAAGGCTGAATGTATTACATCTCTATAAGAACTATTGTGCACCAGTTGATGAAAGGCTGAATGTATTACATCTCTATAAGAACTATTGTACACCAGTTGATGAAAGGCTGAATGTATGCACATCTCTATAAGAACTATTGTACACCAGTTGATGAAAGGCTGAATGTATTACATCTCTATAAGAACTATTGTACACCAGTTGATGAAAGGCTGAATGTATTGCATCTCTATAAGAACTATTGTACACCAGTTGATGAAAGGCTGAATGTATTACATCTCTATAAGAACTATTGTGCACCAGTTGATGAAAGGCTGAATGTATTACATCTCTATAAGAACTATTGTACACCAGTTGATGAAAGGCTGAATGTATGCACATCTCTATAAGAACTATTGTACACCAGTTGATGAAAGGCTGAATGTATTACATCTCTATAAGAACTATTGTACACCAGTTGATGAAAGGCTGAATGTATTGCATCTCTATAAGAACTATTGTACACCAGTTGATGAAAGGCTGAATGTATTACATCTCTATAAGAACTATTGTGCACCAGTTGATGAAAGGCTGAATGTATTACATCTCTATAAGAACTATTGTACACCAGTTGATGAAAGGCTGAATGTATTGCACCTCTATAAGAACTATTGTGCACCAGTTGATGAAAGGCTGAATGTATGCACATCTCTATAAGAACTATTGTGCACCAGTTGATGAAAGGCTGAATGTATTGCACCTCTATAAGAACTATTGTGCACCAGTTGATGAAAGGCTGAATGTATTGCACCTCTATAAGAACTATTGTACACCAGTTGATGAAAGGCTGAATGTATTACATCTCTATAAGAACTATTGTACACCAGTTGATGAAAGGCTGAATGTATTGCACCTCTATAAGAACTATTGTGCACCAGTTGATGAAAGGCTGAATGTATGCACATCTCTATAAGAACTATTGTGCACCAGTTGATGATTTGATTTGATTTGTTGATTTGAGGCACATCGGCACAATTTAGGCCATGTCGTGCCTGCAGTCCCTTAAGGACTACTCTCTCTCTAAACAACAAGGGCCAGATTCTATACAGTAATATAATTAAAATTAAGGTCTATTCACAGTTAAAATAGTAAAGGTAGTAAAAATTTAAATATTTGGTAAAAATCTAATGTAAATAGTGCATGTTCACAAATTCAGAAATCAGATCTTCGTAGATAGCCCCACTTCCCGAATAAAGCCCAGTACCTTCCCAGGGTCGACATTATTAAATAGTGTTTTTAGATTAGTGGCTCTAAAATGTTTCGCCCTGACATCCTGGTATCTGGGGCAATCAACGAGGATATGTTCCACGGTGAGGCGAGAGTCACAGTACTCGCAAAGTGGGGGCTCCTCTCTCTTCAGTACAAAAGAGTGCGTGATGTAGGTGTGGCCAATCCTAAGTCTGGACATGGTTGTGCTACCACGCCTTGTCAGACCCTTAGATGTGGGCCGCCACCTGACATCCGCCACAATCTGCCTGAGTTTACTGTGAGTCTCAGCCTCCCATCGGTTCTGCCACTCTCGATAGGTGGCAGAGGCAATACTTTGTCTCAGGTCCGAGTAGGGAATTTGGGTTCCTGACACCGCATGATTTAGGGCTCTCTTTGCTTCTCTGTCTGCGGCTTCGTTTCCCTCAATGCCAACATGGGAGGGGACCCAGATGAAGGTGACATCCCTACGGTCGGCTGTTATTAGGTCCAACAGCTTCAGGCTCTTATGTACCAATGGGATGTCAGTCTTCATCCGCCCCAAAGCTTGCAATGCAGATTTGGAGTCGGAGCAGATTATAAATTTACTCCTTTCTGATGCTTTTACGGCCATAAGTGCAAGCAATATTGCGTGCAATTCGGCCGTAAAGATGGAGCAGCCATCGGGGAGTCTACGGGAGATTGTTTTGTTCCGAAAGGAGCAGGCACACGCGACCTTTCCCTCCATTTTGGATCCGTCTGTGTAGATGGTGCCACAATCTCCGTAGCTCTCCTGCAGTTCCCTAAAGTGGACTTGTAGTATGCTTGGGTCTGTATTTTCTTTTTTGAAATTAAGGAGGGATAAATTTAATTTAGGTTTATTCATTAGCCAAGGAGGATTCTGAGGGGTTTCTATTTTAGAGATTTGGTCAATGGGTGGGGTTAAATTTTGGATGGGTTCTCTCATTCGAAGGCCCAACGGCTGTATGACGTTAGGCCTTCGATTGTATAATTCTACCTCTGTGGGGTTAAATATGGAGTCAAAAGCAGGGTTTGTGGGGTTGGATTTTAGCTTGACTATATACTGCATTGCAAGCTTTTTCATTCTTATATCCATGGGGAGTTCTCCAGCCTCCACATGGAGACTTGGGATAGGTGATGTACGAAACGCGCCGAGACAGAGACGCAGGGCAGCATTTTGTATTGGTTCCAGTATTTTTAGGTACGACTTCCTTGCTGCTCCATATATTATGGATCCGTAGTCTAGCTTGGATCGAATTAGACTCCGATAGAGCAGCAGCAAGGTATCTCTGTCAGCTCCCCAGTCCGTATGGCTGAGTACTCTTAGTATGTTTAATGACTTTTGGCATTTCTTCTTAAGTTCCTTAATGTGGGGGAGAAAATTAAATTTGGAATCTAAGGTGAGGCCTAAAAATTTTGTAGTTTTCACGACAGGGATCTTCTTTTTGAGTATAAATAGTTCAGGGTCTGGGTGGAGCCCCCTTAGATTACAAAAATGCATACTAACTGTTTTGGAGTCAGAGAATTTGAAACCATTATAGTTTGCCCAACCCTGAATTTTGTTTAAACATAACTGTAATTTCCTTTCTAAGGTGTTCATGTTTTTCCCATAAGTAAGAATGACAAAGTCATCAACATACAAAGAGCACTCTATGCCAGGGGACAGCGCATTTATGATGCTATTTATTTTAATGTTGAACAGGGTGACTGACAGAATGCTGCCCTGGGGTACACCCATTTCCTGGTCATGAGTGTCAGAAGCGGAGTTGCCCACTCGGACCTGAAATTTTCGATCTTTCAGGAATTCCTCCACAAAACGGGGGAGGTGTCCCTTAAGCCCCATAAGCGCCAGGTCACGTAGAATGCCATGTTTCCAGGTTGTGTCATAGGCCTTTTCTATATCGAAGAATACAGCTACTAGATGTTCTCTTCTGAGTAATGCATTTCTAATATAAGCTTCCAGCCTTACCAGGTGGTCAGTTGTTGTCCGCCCCTGCCGGAATCCACACTGGTAGTTTGAGATCACTTTATTCCTTTCCAGGTACCAGACCAGCCTACTGTTAATCATTCTTTCCATGGTTTTGCAGATGCAGCTTGTTAGTGCTATTGGTCGATAGTTAGCTGGGTCAGAGCCGTCTCTTCCCGGTTTAGGTATCGGTATAACTGTGGCTTTCCTCCAGCTGTTTGGGAAAGCGCCTGTTTGCCACACACAGTTATAGACCCCTAGTAGGACTGCCAATGAGGGTTCGGGAAGGTGCTTGAGGAACTGGTAATGGATTTCGTCTTCTCCAGGCGCTGTGTCATGTGACTTGTCCAGCGATTCCCTCAGTTCCTCAAGCGAGAACGGTTTGTTGTAGTCTTCATTGTTCTCTGACCTGAAATCAATGGGGTGTCTTTCCTCCCTGGTTTTGACTTTTTGGAACTCTGGCGTGTAGTGTGCAGTGGATGATTTTTCTGCTATTGAGGATGCAAGGCAGTCAGCTATTTCTCTGGGGGACGTGACAGTTCGTCCTTGGTTTTTCAAATGCCCTATTGCATTTGATTCTTTCCCTTTGATTCGCCTTACTGCCTTCCAAACCGCTCTAGCAGAAGTTTTGGCATCCAGACTGCCGACAAAACTTCTCCAGGAATTCCTTTTGGCTGACCGTATGGTTTGTCTAGCCTTTGCTCTAGCTATCCTGAATAGCTTTAGGTTTTCCTGGGAAGGATTCTTTATAAATGCAGCCAGTCGTTTTTTCCTATCACCAATAGCACTTTTGCAAGCTGTATCAAACCATGGTTTGCTAGGCCGTTTTGGATTTGCAGAGGTTAGGGGTACAACTTTCCTGGATATACTTAGTAGCTTGCTAGCAAAGGTATCAGCTGGGTTCTGTTCATGGAGGATATTTTCTGTGATATCCTCAGAGCATCTTTTTTGGAATTGTTCCCAATCGGCCTTATTCAGTTTCCACCGCTGAGGTCGTCCCAATGAAGGGAGATTGTTAGTAATGATGATTGGGAAGTGATCACTTCCCCGTAGATCATTGCTAACTGACCATTTAAAATCGTCCAGAAGTCCGGGGACGCATACGGTGAGGTCAATGCATGTGAATGATCCAGTTCCTGGGTGCAAGTAGGTCGGTGATGCATCATTAAGTATGCATAAATCATGTTGGAGGAAGATATCCTCCAGCATACGACCTCTTGTGTCGGTATTGTTGGATCCCCACATGGTGTTATGGGCATTGAAATTCCCAAGGATTAAATAAGGCCGGGGGAGTTGTTTCAATAGGTCCTCCATGTCTGTTCGGTTTAATGGAGCGCCTGGTGGTAGATACAGGCTGCAGCAAGTGATAACCTTGTGAAGGGTTATCCTAGCTGCTACGGCCTGTAGTGTGGTCTGTAGTTCTACCCTCTCATGGGGGATGCTATCCTTCACAAGGATACAGACTCCACCTGATGCTCTCTCTGCATCCTCAACATTCTTGGTGTAAGCACGGTAGCTTCGGAAGCTGATGCAATCTTTTAGAAATGTTTCCTGTAAGCAGACAGCTACAGGAGTCTCAGAGTCCATCAGTAGCTGCATTTCCTCGTAATTGGCCTTGAGGCCTCTACAATTCCACTGTACAATTCTGGAATCCATGGCTTATTCTAGATGACCTACTTGGAGCTATTTGGCCTTGGGAGGCCCCCGGAGGGGTTTCCCTTTATTCCAGTGACCTTGGTATTTTTATTCTTGGGTTTGGATGGAGAGGAGGACAACCCCCTTTTGGGGGAAGTCTTTCTCTCTGGAGAGGGGAGATCCCTCTGGTTAGAGCGGAGGTTATTTCCTCCTCTCTCACCTCGGGCATCCTCTCCGCTTTGATTTCTCCCCTTAGGGAGTTGGTCAACCTCTAACTCAGTAGAGGTTGGGGTGTCTGGCTGGGTTCTCTGAGGAGAACCTGTGTCAGACATGATGTCTCCGGGTTCTCCCGGAGTATTGGTTTTGACATGCTGCTCAGTCTCCATGCTCTCATCAGCGAGCACAGAGAACCTGTTCTTTAGCATGACAACAGGGCTTTCTTGTTTCTTCAGAGGTGTGTTCTTTGGCGGTGTTTTCTTCTGAGTTGGGGGAGGAGGAGGGGGTGGTGGGGTCAATGTGTCCGTCTGTGTGGCTATGGATCTTCCTTTCTTAGCAACAGCCTGGGCGTAGGTCTTTGTCAAGCCGAATTGGCCCTTGGGTAGGGCCAGTACAGCCGATTTCGCCTGGCTAAAGGTACATCCGTTTCTTGCCTTGTACTCCTGCACGGCAACCTCCTGTTTCCACACAGGGCAGTCCTTGGAGTAGGCTGAGTGGCCAGCTTGACAGTTTGGGCATTTGAACTGGGCTGTGCAGCCCTTGTCCTCATGACCCTCTCCAGCACATCTGGCACACACAGTGTTCCTCTTACAGACTGCCGCGCCGTGTCCATAACCCTGGCACTTAAAGCACCTCATGGGGTTAGGTATGTAGGGCCTCACTGGAACTCGTAGGTATCCTGCCTTCACATACTCTGGCGGTGTCCTAGTTCCGAATGTGAGGATAATAGTGGCGGTTTTGACCTCCTCACCCTCCCTGCGCCTGGTAATGCGCCGGGCATGGGTGACTCCTTCAATGCCCTCCACTATTTCCTTCTCGGAACATTCCAGTAGGTCCCTAGAGCTGATTACACCTCTGCTGGTGTTCAGACTCTTGTGTGGCATGACTTCCACTTGGAGTTCACAGAGTCTTCTGCATCTTAAAAGCCCATCAGAGTGTGTCTTGCTGTCTACTTCTACAAGGAGTTCCATTGTTTTGTGTAGCTTAGACACACTCTTGGGCTCTCCCACTACTGACTTGAGTCCCTTATAGATAATAAAAGGGCTCAACTTGGTCAGGCTTTTTCCCTCCTCTGTGCATCTAACCACCAGAAATGATGGCCAGGTGGCACAGCTTTTTGGGACCTCCTCTTTTTTATCGTCAATTCGTCGTTTCTTGCCCAGACATAGGTCTGGGGCAAGTAGTTTTGTGTGTGTTTTTTTGTCCATATATATTTTGGTTAATTCGGCACCTGTGCTCCCCACCCGCCATCGAGTCCAACAAGGGGACGGGCCATTCGGATGTCCAGAATGAGCCCGCCAGGGCTACACAGGTGCTATACTCAGTCAGCTGCTACATCGGACATGTGTCCGATACAGCAGCTCCCTGATTGACCCTCCAGCCACCGCCCTCCAGCATAGGTCGACGACCTATGCTGGTAGCTCGGCATGACCAGCCGGTTGACCCAGAGCGGGCCATCTGGGTCTCAGGTCTAGGGGAACTTGGAGCCAAAGTATTGTGTTGTTGTGGTTTATCCTCAGATAGCCACCACTCAAACACCAGGATCTCTTTATCCCCCCTTACCCGTCGCAGTCCACGGCAAACGGACTGGTCTAGGACGTAGTGAGAATTTAAAGTTAAGGAGACAGTGTGATGATCAATGAAGGCAGACTTAGGAAAAGAGGAGGCAGACACAATGATAGAAAAGAAGTAGGGCACTTTTGAGCTCCAAAAGTGCTAAGGAAAGAGGAGCGCAGTTTAACGTCATGTCTCGGGACGAACCAGTTGATGAAAGGCTGAATGTATTACACCTCTATAAGAACTATTGTACACCAGTTGATGAAAGGCTGAATGTATGCACATCTCTATAAGAACTATTGTACACCAGTTGATGAAAGGCTGAATGTATTACACCTCTATAAGAACTATTGTACACCAGTTGATGAAAGGCTGAATGTATTGCATCTCTATAAGAACTATTGTACGCCAGTTGATGAAAGGCTGAATGTATTGCATCTCTATAAGAACTATTGTACACCAGTTGATGAAAGGCTGAATGTATTACATCTCTATAAGAACTATTGTACACCAGTTGATGAAAGGCTGAATGTATTGCACCTCTATAAGAACTATTGTACACCAGTTGATGAAAGGCTGAATGTATTACATCTCTATAAGAACTATTGTACACCAGTTGATGAAAGGCTGAATGTATTACATCTCTATAAGAACTATTGTACACCAGTTGATGAAAGGCTGAATGTATTACATCTCTATAAGAACAATTGTACACCAGTTGATGAAAGGCTGAATGTATTACATCTCTATAAGAACTATTGTACACCAGTTGATGAAAGACTGAATGTATTGCATCTCTATAAGAACTATTGTACACCAGTTGATGAAAGGCTGAATGTATGCACATCTCTATAAGAACTATTGTGCACCAGTTGATGAAAGGCTGAATGTATTGCACCTCTATAAGAACTATTGTGCACCAGTTGATGAAAGGCTGAATGTATGCACATCTCTATAAGAACTATTGTGCACCAGTTGATGAAAGGCTGAATGTATGCACATCTCTATAAGAACTATTGTGCACCAGTTGATGAAAGGCTGAATGTATGCACATCTCTATAAGAACTATTGTGCACCAGTTGATGAAAGGCTGAATGTATTGCACCTCTATAAGAACTATTGTGCACCAGTTGATGAAAGGCTGAATGTATTGCATCTCTATAAGAACTATTGTACACCAGTTGATGAAAGGCTGAATGTATTGCAACTCTCTATAAGAACTATTGTACACCAGTTGATGAAAGGCTGAATGTATTGCATCTCTATAAGAACTATTGTACACCAGTTGATGAAAGGCTGAATGTATGCACATCTCTATAAGAACTATTGTGCACCAGTTGATGAAAGGCTGAATGTATTGCACCTCTATAAGAACTATTGTGCACCAGTTGATGAAAGGCTGAATGTATTGCATCTCTATAAGAACTATTGTACACCAGTTGATGAAAGGCTGAATGTATTGCAACTCTCTATAAGAACTATTGTACACCAGTTGATGAAAGGCTGAATGTATTGCATCTCTATAAGAACTATTGTACACCAGTTGATGAAAGGCTGAATGTATTACATCTCTATAAGAACTATTGTACACCAGTTGATGAAAGGCTGAATGTATTACATCTCTATAAGAACTATTGTACACCAGTTGATGAAAGGCTGAATGTATTGCACCTCTATAAGAACTATTGTACACCAGTTGATGAAAGGCTGAATGTATTACATCTCTATAAGAACTATTGTACACCAGTTGATGAAAGGCTGAATGTATTACATCTCTATAAGAACTATTGTACACCAGTTGATGAAAGGCTGAATGTATTACATCTCTATAAGAACTATTGTACACCAGTTGATGAAAGGCTGAATGTATTACATCTCTATAAGAACTATTGTACACCAGTTGATGAAAGGCTGAATGTATTGCACCTCTATAAGAACTATTGTGCACCAGTTGATGAAAGGCTGAATGTATGCACATCTCTATAAGAACTATTGTGCACCAGTTGATGAAAGGCTGAATGTATGCACATCTCTATAAGAACTATTGTGCACCAGTTGATGAAAGGCTGAATGTATGCACATCTCTATAAGAACTATTGTGCACCAGTTGATGAAAGGCTGAATGTATGCACATCTCTATAAGAACTATTGTGCACCAGTTGATGAAAGGCTGAATGTATTGCACCTCTATAAGAACTATTGTGCACCAGTTGATGAAAGGCTGAATGTATGCACATCTCTATAAGAACTATTGTGCACCAGTTGATGAAAGGCTGAATGTATTGCACCTCTATAAGAACTATTGTGCACCAGTTGATGAAAGGCTGAATGTATGCACATCTCTATAAGAACTATTGTGCACCAGTTGATGAAAGGCTGAATGTATGCACATCTCTATAAGAACTATTGTGCACCAGTTGATGAAAGGCTGAATGTATGCACATCTCTATAAGAACTATTGTGCACCAGTTGATGAAAGGCTGAATGTATTGCACCTCTATAAGAACTATTGTGCACCAGTTGATGAAAGGCTGAATGTATTGCATCTCTATAAGAACTATTGTACACCAGTTGATGAAAGGCTGAATGTATTGCAACTCTCTATAAGAACTATTGTACACCAGTTGATGAAAGGCTGAATGTATTGCATCTCTATAAGAACTATTGTACACCAGTTGATGAAAGGCTGAATGTATGCACATCTCTATAAGAACTATTGTGCACCAGTTGATGAAAGGCTGAATGTATTGCACCTCTATAAGAACTATTGTGCACCAGTTGATGAAAGGCTGAATGTATTGCATCTCTATAAGAACTATTGTACACCAGTTGATGAAAGGCTGAATGTATTGCAACTCTCTATAAGAACTATTGTACACCAGTTGATGAAAGGCTGAATGTATTGCATCTCTATAAGAACTATTGTACACCAGTTGATGAAAGGCTGAATGTATTACATCTCTATAAGAACTATTGTACACCAGTTGATGAAAGGCTAAATGTATTGCATCTCTATAAGAACTATTGTACACCAGTTGATGAAAGGCTGAATGTATTACATCTCTATCAGAACTATTGTACACCAGTTGATGAAAGGCTGAATGTATGCACATCTCTATAAGAACTATTGTACACCAGTTGATGAAAGACTGAATGTATTGCATCTCTATAAGAACTATTGTACACCAGTTGATGAAAGGCTGAATGTATGCACATCTCTATAAGAACTATTGTACACCAGTTGATGAAAGTCTGAATGTATTGCATCTCTATAAGAACTATTGTACACCAGTTGATGAAAGGCTGAATGTATTACATCTCTATAAGAACTATTGTACACCAGTTGATGAAAGGCTGAATGTATTACATCTCTAAAAGAACTATTGTGCACCAGTTGATGAAAGGCTGAGTGTATTGCATCTCTATAAGAACTATTGTACACCAGTTGATGAAAGGCTGAATGTATTGCAACTCTCTATAAGAACTATTGTACACCAGTTGATGAAAGGCTGAATGTATTGCATCTCTATAAGAACTACTGTACACCAGTTGATGAAAGGCTGAATGTATTACATCTCTATAAGAACTATTGTACACCAGTTCATGAAAGGCTGAATGTATTACATCTCTATAAGAACTATTGTACACCAGTTGATGAAAGGCTAAATGTATTGCATCTCTATAAGAACTATTGTACACCAGTTGATGAAAGGCTGAATGTATTACATCTCTATCAGAACTATTGTACACCAGTTGATGAAAGGCTGAATGTATTACATCTCTATAAGAACTATTGTACACCAGTTGATGAAAGGCTGAATGTATTACATCTCTATCAGAACTATTGTACACCAGTTGATGAAAGGCTGAATGTATTGCATCTCTATAAGAACTATTGTACACCAGTTGATGAAAGGCTGAATGTATTACATCTCTATAAGAACTATTGTACACCAGTTGATGAAAGGCTAAATGTATTGCATCTCTATAAGAACTATTGTACACCAGTTGATGAAAGGCTGAATGTATTGCATCTCTATAAGAACTATTGTACACCAGTTGATGAAAGGCTAAATGTATTGCATCTCTATAAGAACTATTGTGCACCAGTTGATGAAAGGCTGAATGTATTGCATTTCTTTATAAAGTTGAAGTTTATTTTTCAATTCGCGTATGTCATGTACTGAAAAATTTAACACTACCACAGAGACATTCTTTGATGGAGAGTACAGATGACTTTTACATCATCTGCCCTATAGGACCACAAGGTCTGAATGGGGAACTTTACTTTTACTTTCTTACTTACCATATAACATCACCATTTTATGGTGAACAAGATATAAATAGCTCAACTTGTTTTAAATTATCCAGCATACAGAAGAAAGGAAATGCTGATAAGTTATATTTAAATGTTCTTTTTTTTCCCTTCTAAATTTTTTTTTTTTTTTTGCACTTTTAAGCATTGCAAAATCAAATTTTACTAGTACTTTTTTCTTAGTTGGCAACATACAAGTTCAATTTAGCATCCTTGACATTGTTCAGTCTCTTGTGAAAGCCCCCAGTAGTAGCTTTTGCAGCAGACTAACTGCTAACAAAACAAAATTCTTAGACCTAGTGCCGCTGCATTTATGTAAATCTGATCATGTAGTGTTAAGTAATAACATATTTTCTCACATATAACCTGCAGGTTACACATGTTTATACACACCGATGGCAGCTGTGTGGGGTAAACAAAGGTGTGGGGTTAAGACAACTTATTTTACTCAAATATAGGTGTCTCTTTATATCTACTACAGTTTGCTGTGAGGTTCTGAAATGTACATTGGAAATCTTTAAGAAATTCTCAACCTCAAGAAAACAAATAGTAGTGATGCAGTAGAGAATTTTTAATAGACCTGTAATCAATTGTGATCAAAGAGTCATGTGCAGGGGTATGCAAGGGTGTGGAATGTGTGATTTTGTTTTTACTTATTTTGTGATTTCTGCGGAGTATGCATGAGAAAATAAGGTACTCAAACCAAGTGCTGCTTATAGAAGCAAGAAATACTTACCAAAATGATCTTTGCTGCTATGTCCCTGAGTAGTTGATGGTCTTTCGCTTGGACTGGATGCTTCTCTGACTGGAGCATGTGAAATTTGGTCAGGTGATGTTGTGGACGATGGCAAGCCATAAACACCTACACTCTGATCCTCCTCACTCGGCACAGTCTGACCAACCTGTGACGCAAGCATTGAAGCACAGCCGCTGCCTGATGGCCTCTCTGTTGGTAAATTGTATCCAGAACATTCTGCAGCCATGTAGGTCACTCTCCTAGGGTTTTCATGAGCCACTAAGGAGCTGCCTGAGCTTCCTGCCGACATATTGGCCGAAGTCATTGAGCTGCGCAGAGAGGAGGAGGAGGAAACTGCAGACGACAGAATGTTGAAGGAGGGACCCTGGCCACAAGGAGTGCTGGAGCCAGGGCCATTTGAGTCCATGGTGTCCTAGCGCCCCAGAGTACAGAGACACCACCCTGGAACATAAAAGAATGATGCTTAAAATTAAATATTTCTATTAGTAATTCAGTGGTATTTGACACAAATAAAATGTAAATTTGAACTAGTGACCTAGTGGCTAGCAGGTAAAGTAAAAAACAAAAAGAGTAAAGTTTCCCCTTTCAGACCTTGTGATCTATGGGGCAGATGATGTTAAGGTCATCTGTTTCCTTGGGCCAACGGTTAATAAGCAGGGTGCTATGTGGCCAGCACAGCGACCAACTGCCTTTACTTTCCCCAACTAAAGTCAGGTACCCATTAGAGTTGGGTGGACTCAGGGGCGCCCTAAAAATCCCGAAATTCAAATCCCAGGCTTCACCAAGATTTGAACCCAGGACCCCAGGTTCAGAAGCCTAGCGCTTATTCATTCAGCCACCGCACCACCCGCTAGCACCAAGATTTGAACCCAGGACCCCAGGTTCAGAAGCCTAGCGCTTATTCATTCAGCCACCGCACCACCCGCTAGCACCAAGATTTGAACCCAGGACCCCAGGTTCAGAAGCCTAGCGCTTATTTATTCAGCCACCGCACCACCCGCTAGCAGGTCAGATAATGTAAAATTTGGCTTAGATTCAAGTGGTCTTTATAACAAATGATGTAATGTTTGCCTATTTTGACATTTTCTTTACTTTTTATCTATCAGATGCAAAAATTTCAGTTACTTTTGAGTAGAGATGGGAAACGAACTGAACCTGAACTGGACAAACTGAACTCCAACCTAACGACCGAACCGAAGCCGAACTTTAAAACTGATCATTATGGACACAAACAGAACGAACTGTCTTTACCTTGACCGAACTGAATCAAAGATTTTGCAATATTTTTTAAGCAAGAAAAAATAAAAACTTAGTTCCAGTGAGAAGATTTGACAGTTATTTTAATTTTTGGAAAACTCAGCTGGCTCACTTTGGGTTGTCTTCTTTTGATTCACCGCTAATGGTACCTTAACATGTAATATTTGTGTGTTAATGAAAGGGGAGAGTCAAAGAAATTAAAAGTAGACTCCCAATGTAGAGACTACCAGGAAAAGTGGATAGATCTTTGCCTTTTTATGTAGCACGAAAATAGGCCAATATTTTTTATTGGTATAGAGATGTTGTGGCTGTTTTTATTAAAGAAAGTAACTTTAAACAGCATTATGAAATCAATAACATAAAAATATTGAGGCATTCTTAGTTTGAGCCACCAAGAAAAAATTACTAAGAAACGTCTAAAGATTAGAGGATTGACGAGAATATTTACCTAGAAGGGACAAGAAAATGAGTCAGCGGTAAGGGAATGTTACATAGTTGCTCACATTTTAAGTAGTGAAATGAAACCTTTTTTTTTTGACATTCAGTAAATGCTTTAGAGGGGACTACTATCAGTGATGGAAGAAATGTGGCATGAAAATAGGAATGCAGTTGAAGCCGCCATTAGTTCCGACATATCTGATAGCCTTCTACAGCTACTTGTTAGCAGTACAAAAAGCAATTTTTAAATCACAGAGAAGATATCTGCTATGAGGAACATGCATTGGGACCACCACTGCCGGTTCAAAGAAGTTTCAGACATCATGGAGGAGGAGGCTTCTTCCTTTGGGAGAAATTATTGTGAGTGACTACTGATACCGCCAGAAGTATGGCTGGATGACATAGCAAAATGGCAGCAAGAGAAAAATTGTCAAATCAAACGGAACCTCTGTGGCAAGAAGCTGAATCAGGCTAACATAGGCGCCTTCTAAATGAAATTGCAACTCTTTATTTAGCTGGCGGAAAGGGACAAAACCATTTTGGCATATTCGCCTCACAGATGAGCATCAAGATTCAGTGCAACTTGGTGCAGTGGGATCTTCAAAAGTTGGATTTGGATAAACTTCCTACATCCCATGAATTAGTGTACATATTATATTCACATGGCAGGCGCGTGACTTAGTGGTAAAGCGCTTGACTTGGGATCCGAGGGGTCCCTGGTTAAAATCCTGGTGAAGACTGAGATTTTTAATTTCGGGATCTTAAGATCGCTTCTGAGTCCACCAAGCTATAATGGGTACCTGACATTTGTTGGGAAAAGTCAAGGTAGTTGATCGTTGTGATGGTTACAGGACACCCTCGTTAACCTTGGACCACAGAAATTGATGACATTTACATCATCTGCCCTATAGATCGTAAAGTCTAAAAGGGAAATTTTTTTTAGAAATTATATCCATGTGTTTCTAATAAAAGTGCTTTATTTTATGGGTTGTTGTTTTTTTTGTTCTTTTTTAAAGAATCTTTACTGTTATGTGGCCCACAAAACGAGTGTTGGAAATTAAAGTGTCCCACCTGCCGAATAAGGTGTCACATCACTTTTTTATCTAATTAATAACTGAATTAAACAATATTACATGTACCTAATAACATAATAACATAACATTGAACCGAACCTGATCCCAAACTTTAGACCTGACTGAACCGAAACTGAACTTTACTCGTCATCAAACCGAACCCGAGCTTAAATCTGACGGAACCAAACCGAACCCGAACTTTAAAAGTTGGGTTCGATTCCCATCTCTACTTATGAGTGAAACTAATGTGAATGTATATTTTGTTTCTATAGTTATAATGTAATGTTTTTTTAAGGCAAAAATTGTAAGACAAATTTCTTCAAGGATAATAAAGATAATCATTAAAAGAGAGCTATTTTTTCGCTAGAAACTATGCTGTGCCAGCAATGACCTGCTAAGTACCGTAAAAAAAAATGCAAACTTAAACTCTAAGGCTAAGGCATTTCACAAGAAGGTCCTCAGGGCGCGCAAAGACTTTCCTTCAGGGAAAAGTACCAGGATAAAGAAGAAGAGGAAGACAAAGAAATCAAAGGGAAGACAACATTAAAGAATGGTCAGACTTATACTATAGATCTACTTAAATCTACTAACTACTAATCAATCTACTATTACTACTAGATCTAGATCTACTGTAAAACTTACTAGATCTAATCTAGGTCTAGAATAATCTAGATCTAGATGAAGAATAGATCAGTTATGTGCAGTAGATCACAGGATGGCCTCCTTAAAAATAATGGTGAATATGGCAATATATGCAAATTATAGGGTAAATAATGAAATTAATGAATATCTGATTCTGATCGCACTATCATGACTATCACAGTGGACAATATCCACGTCCACGACACATGCACCCAAGCCTTGAATACAGAATAGTATTATTATAATTATACTGTGGGCTGGGCTTTAATATATAAACATAGTTGCCTTTTCAGACTTTTCTACATATGATCTAGATAATTGAAATGACAAAATCATCCGATGTGACAATGATCACAATCATGGAATCATCATATCATGATGAATTTGAATGAAAGAACTCAGAACTAGACAGATCTACATTCTAGTAGATTATCATGATGATATTACTAGAATCTAGATCTAGATTACAATCTAGATCTTGAATATTCCATATAATCTTGATCTAGACCGTCTAGTAAACCCCAACCCTAACCCGCACAACCACTATTCTAGATCTAGATCATCTAGACTCGAAATCTACTCTGATCTAATGATATCTCTGAGCTCTAAAGAGCCTAGATCTATTCCAGATCAAAGACCTAAACACTCTGTTGCAGTGCTTGCCAGTCGACACAGTTCCAAACTAGGTCAAGATGGAGGCGTTAAAGTGTAAATATAGATCTATATCTATATAGTCAATATAGATCAATATAGATCTATATATTTTTTAAGTTAAGGATAATCCATAATTAATTACGTCTGCGCAAAAAAAAATGGTTATCGGGTCAAAGTAGAAGCCTAGCTTTAGCACTTCAGGCATTAAGGGGTATAGTTATTATGAAAAAAAAAAAGGCAATCATTTATAAATAATTTATTTTATGTCATTAATAAATTAAATAGCAACACACGGCTGCCTGCATGCATGCACTTTTTTCTGTCCCGAGTTTGGACCTTGCCCGCCAACTTCCCCTGTCGCTCAGACTAAGCTAATATAGATTCTTCATTTGAGAAGCAAAAGAAACTTAAAACAAAACAACAACTCTATGTAATGGGCTATGCTGCTGCAAATGCAAGTAAAAAATTATATATATGTCAGACGCAAATAGTAAAATTTGTTTTTGTAAAAGAAGTTACAAAAGTTATTTTTCTATAAAAGAAGTTACGAAAGTTATTATGAATGTATATGTCTGTGGTATGTCAGGTGAACCATGGATGAACGAATAATCGTGTGAATGAATTGTCGGTGAACGAATTGACGTGGAGCCGGCTGGCAAGAAGGAAGAACTCCTCGATACTGTGAAGAGACGAAAGCTGAGCTGGTTTGGTCATTTTGCAAGACATGAACCAATATCAAAAGTCATTCTTCAATGTACAATGGAGGGAGCATGAAGAAAAGGTGGCTGGAGAACATAAAAGAATGGACCTGCCTCTCTCTCTTGATATCCTGCTTAAAACAGCTGCTGATCGGGAAAAGTGGAAGGATTTGATTACTTGAACTGTCACAGTAGGGCCTACCCCTAAAGTAAAGGGACTAATTAAAATAGAATGAAATCCATAGAAGAAATATTGAGAACCCCCAACGTCGTGAAAAATACATTTGTTAATAATAATAATAATAGTAATCTTTATTGTCCGTATGGAAATTGGTCTTACAATTTGTGCATTACACCAAACAAAAAACATTATAACTATAAGAAACCAAAGTGTACATTCACACCAGACTCACTCATAATTTACATGTGACAAAGTTTATATCAGATTGTTCTTATTTAATGATTTGTATCTCTTTTATGATGGTAAAATCACAAAATCCTGACACAAAGGGTGATTCTTTATTTCGAGGATCTTGTTAGCTTTTTTTTTTATAGATGTTTGTCTCAAACAACTGATCAAATGGGGTTTGTTTTTTGCCAATGATTTTACCAGCAGCATGTAGGATCGTATAAAGTTTATTTTTAATGCTCAGATTGCCATACCATTGCAGGCAGTGATATTGAAACTTAAAATATTGCAGATGTGAGCGTGATAAAACATAGCCAAGGCCTTTTCGCTAACATTAAACGAGGACAGTTTTCTTAGTAATCGTAATCTTTGCTGCCCTTTTTTGCTTATATAGTCAGTATTTGCAGTAAAATTACGTTTATTGTCTAGAATAGTAGGCCTACAAAGGTATTTAAAGGTTTGCACTATTTCAATGGTCTCTCCAGCTACAGAAACAATTTCATTTTCCTTCTTTTCCCAACGAAAATCGATTATCATTTCTTTGTTGTTGTTTTTTACATTTAATAATAAAAAAAAATATTTTTACAGTAGGCCTATTCTTCAATGTGTTCTATTTCTTTGAAATACTCATTTACGTCTGAGCTCTCAGAGAGCAGGGCAAGAAGAGCCGCATCATTAATAAATCAATCTACACAATTGTTTGTATGAGTGGCGCTTCTTTAACAGAACAAAAAATTATTTTCGTTTTTTTCTTACATTAATAAATCAATCTACACACTTGTTTGTATGAGTGGCGCTTCTTTAACAGAACAAAAATTAAAAATTAAAATGTTATTTATTTTCAAGAGCAAAAATAAATTAAAGGTATGGAAAAATGTTAGAGTAGATTTTGGAAGAGAAATTGAAATCTTTTTTTTTTCCAGACCTTGTTAAAACACAAATTGAAAGCGATGAATATTTTTGAATTGCATTGGGATTTTATAATTGTGAATATCTTTTTAGTGCACCCGAAAGGGAAAAGGCCGCTAATATTTGTGGTCTGATCTGTAAGGAAAGATGTTAAAATTTGCGCTCCAAAATAATAAGGCTTTGTCTTCGAGTCGGAAGATTAATGAGGAATACAGTATTTCCCGTGGCTGCGCAGCCCCAGCTGTGACCTGCATATTTTGCCACATCCAGGGCAAGCATAACCATTGTCCGCAGGTGGTCGATTTAGTTTTTCTTTTCGTCGTTTGCGTTTGTCCTCGGCAGCAGATTTTTCTTTTGGTCTCAAATGTGTATATATCCCGCGGCCTTCGTGAGTGACCTCCAGCTGTCTCGTTCCGACGCCGCATGCAGTCAGGTGCTCTCTTCTATGTCAGCCAAGGAAAGTTGACACCTAAGCTGGTCTTTGAAGCGTTTCCGTGGGGCGCCTCTGTTACGTCGACCACCTTTTAGCTCACCAAAAAAGACTGCCTTTGGCATACGTTCGTCTCCCATACGGGATACGTGCCCTTCCCAGCGTAACTGACGGACCAAAAGAAGTCCCTCTATACTGTCCATACCGGCGTTCGAAAGGACATCGCTGTTTGTAGTGCGGTCTTGCCACCGTATGTTTATGATGGAGCGCAAGCTTCTTTGGTGAAAGCGTTCAAGAAGTCTTAGTTGTTTTTTTATATAGTGTCCATGTCTCAGAGCCATACAGAAGGGTTGAGAAAACCACCTCCTGGTAGACATTGATTTTTGTAGACAGGCGGAGCGATTTGTTCTTCCAGACTCTCGCCTGAAGGCGTCCAAAAGCGCTACTAGCCCTGGCCAGACGGTTATCAACTTCCCTTGAAAGTGAGGCGTCATTTGACACTATACTACCTAGATATGTGAAGTGGTCTACCACGTTAAGGGGCTGTCCGTTTACTGTGATCCTTGGGGCTGAGTATGTTTCATTGGGTGACTTCTGGAACATGACTTCTGTTTTCCCGAGGTTTATAGATAGACCGAAAGAGGCGGCAGCGTATGCAAATTCGTTTACCTCTCCATGATGCACTATAAAATAGAGATGTTCTTGCAAATTCCGATATAGACAGTGGGCAGGGTACGTATCGCGTAGGCCTATGCGAAACGCACGTATACCAAAGGCAGTTTTTTTTTTGGTGATATTTATTTTTATATATAAATCTTCAAAGCCAATAATACGCTAATTTAAGCCTTTTTTTTTTTTATAAAAAACAAAAAACGACTGGATGCGAGTTTTTCAAGACTGTTGGGGCACTAAGAGACTTTCTGTTAAAATCGCCATAAATGTACAATGACATTTAGAACTAACAGAACAAATAAGCAATCCATAGGACTGGAAGTCGCTTCCCAATCGCTCGATTTCGTCATTGCAAATATGTTTCCGAAATGAGTTCTGATAAATATCAATGTTCATCAAATTATTCAACGGTGCGAGGCTCGGTTACCAGATACTTAATTTGGTAAGCAATCTTTCGTCATTTAGTCTTGCCTAGATCTATAGATAGTGCTAGACTAGTAGTAGTCTCTAGACTTCAATAAATAGTCTATAATTATAAATATTAGACTAGATCTATCTATCTAGATTTATATTTCTAACTAGATTTATCTAAACAAAAAGTAGATGGTACTATCTAGATCCAGACTCTTTATAATGGCTATATAGATCTAGATCTAAAAGTGTGTAGGCTAGGAAGTCTTTTGAAGTCTATTCTGACTATTCATATAATCATGATATTGTATTTCTATCTACATCTATATCTAGATCTTAGACTATAGATTTACTCCTTAGTCCGCCTTAGAATACTTAGATTTAGATCTAAGATTAGCCTACCCCTACAAGCAAGCCAAGGCTACATATGAATTATGATCTAGTTATTCTAGTACATCAGTACACTGAGTACATGTAACATTAGACTCAAATTAGTTACAAATTAGTTAGTAACGCTTGTGCTTGTTGGCTTGTTTTAATTTTAGGTAATTATCATTAGATTATCATCATTATGATTATGGTAACAAACTTTGCTCTATCTTCAATCTTGATCTTAGTTGTCTTAGACTTATAGAGTACTTAGACTTATTAGTTAGAGTCAGTAGACAGTAGACTCACATTAGAGTGTCATAATCTAATTCTAATCTAGTCTAGACTCTAGACCAGTCATTTGAGTCATTGATAATTTGATTATTAACAATAATAATTAATAAAATGCAATTGTTTGAATTATGCATATGTTACATTGTGGCTAAATGATTATTATTGAATTATTATAATTATATAAATAATAAATATAGTCAATATTTAAATATAGATCTAGAATCTAGTCTAGATATAGATTGACTATTAAATTTAAATGCAAAAGGGGAGGCTCATAATTTAGATATAATTAGACTACTAATTATAAAATCTTCTTTTTTGAAGTTACGTCTCTAAGTCTAAGTGTAATATATCATAATATGTATTTAATATAAATATAGTATTTAATAAATATTATATTATATAGATTATTTATAGATCTGTAAAAAAAAATTAAGGATTTGGTTGGTGACAGAAAATTTTAATATATCCTATCTATGGTCTTCCATCAGCTTCATAATGGTGGAATTGGTTAAAAAAAATTAAGGGCCCTTTGGTCGGTAGAAAATTTTAATTATATATTTCTAAGCACTGATCTAAGAAATATCCATAGTAAACCTAGTTGATTTAAGGAGCATTCATATATCTTACTTTTTGCTCTTTCTTTATATATTATATATAATTATAGATTATTTAGATAAGATTTAAATAACTTTTGCTGTATATTTTTATAATTAGAAAAGCTATATAAACACAATGTATACTTTTGTTTTCTCTTTATTACAGGGTGGTAAATTGAAAGAAAAAAAATGAAGGAAACAGAGCCTAACCCGACTGACATTCTAGAGAACAAGGTTCCAAACCCTACTGATTTCAAATCTAGTGACTATTCTAATGTGCCTCTTGATTTTAAGCAAGAACTGGCTCACTTTTCAGAACTGAATGGTCGATATGAAGAGACCAATAAAATGTTTATTTGTCATTTGTGTGATTTCCGCACAGCTTTCAGGAACAGTCTTTTAAATCACCAAGCTGTCCACTCAGACTTGAGACCTTGGATATGCTCCATGTGCGACTATGCAGCCAAACGGAAACAAGACTTGAAAAAACATCTTCACACAATCCATGGCATGATGGTAGAGTCTACCATGCTGAGACCCATCGGGATGAACCTGAACATAAGCGGCTCTTCCAAGTCTTTGTCTAGGGAGGAAAGCAGTGAAGACAACTCTTGTGATAATGATAAAAACAAAGGTATAGGCATGGTTGACCCTGCTATGTACTATCCTCACATAAACACAGACAGTCCATCTGTGATAGTGAAGCAAGAGATACAGGATAAGGCGTCTCATCCATCGTGTCAAGCCAACTTGCCCAGTATGTCTAACTTTGTTAAGAAGAAACAACGAGACTCGCCTGATCTTGACTTGCCTCTTTCTTTTCCCTCAATAACATTCGCAAAGACTTTGGGTAATTCGCATACAGAATTTGCCAAGGACAGTAACAATGGAGAAGATTATCCCTTCCAGGCAGAGCACTTCCCTGCTACAAACAGCTCAGCTTTATCTGCAAGAGATAAATCTTCTTCCGAAACATTCTCTTCCAATATCTCACAAAAGCCTAACAGAAAAAGACCCTACTCCAGTGTATCAGAGGGGCAGGCAGGCCTGCAGGAGTCCACACATCCATCAGATAGGCCAGCGCCCTCACTTTCTAAAACCAATGACTCTGATGAGCACCATCCATGCAGCAGCTCGAGTGCCGCCAGCAGCTCTCACAATAAAGAGGGCCAGACCCAGGCCACATTTCTGTGCGACCACTGTGACATCATGTTTTTCCAACGGGCCATGTACCTCATGCACATAGGTCTGCACTCGCCAGAGGACCCATGGTGCTGTGCAGTGTGTGGCGGAACTTTCACCGAGAAATATAGTTTTACCTCCCACTTTATTAACCAGCATTGATTTCTCATAGTTATCTTTAAAATTGCTTTTTTTTTCCTAGTCTTGTAGCTATGTAACTTCTAAGAATTCATCATTGGATAATTACATTATAAGTCTTATAAATTAGACTTAGACTTAGTCTATATCAGTCAATAGTGCCATATAAGCATTGTACACTAATTTCAGTTGGGTGAAATCAAATATTGGTGTGTAGCATATCTTCAAACCCCCCTCCCCCATTTTTTTTTCATAAGTTAATGGCAATATCTTCAATTCTTAAGAATAAGGGGTGAGTACTGTTTCACATGACTATGAAAACCTGGTTTTCCAACCTGCATATTTTTCCACATCCAATGCAGACAAAGCTATTGTCCGCTGGGGGTCTGTTAAAGTTTTCTTTATGTCATAAAAATAAATAAATTATAGCTTTTATATAGCCCTACTTTCATGTTTATAACATGCTCAGAGCGCTATGGTCCAATCTCATTTGTGGACCAGTTGCTGTTTTTAGGTGCTCAGTGAACATAGCTCTGCTCGAGTCGTATGTCGATCCTCGAGCCCCTTTTGTAGGTAGCCAAGCCAAGTTCAAGCATACTTAGCCTCTCGACCACGCTTCCCACTGCTTCATCTGCGTCTTCTGCGCCTGTCTTCTACTGTAAGGGTTTTTCTTTAGGCCTCAATAGTATTTTCCAGAAAAAAATGTCAATGCTAACTCTATTAGGTTAAGAATGTTGCAAACTATTAATTGTTATATTTAAAAATGTCACTCTTTCTATTTCTTGAATAGTCTTCTATATCTTTGTGTTTTATTTTAAGGTGCCTTTGACACTTCACATTATACACACACTGGGATAATATAAAAGAGTAGTTAATTATTCTAGAGGTAATTAGCAATCTAAAGTAGAAACACATTTTCCCTTAAGAAAATTGAAATAATAATGTTAAGTTTTACTATTCAATCCACAAGGTAGTGCTGGTCATACTAAAGGATTACATTGTTGCTTTAAGGGGGAAAAAAAAGGCAATTTTTTGTCTTAAAGTTAAACATAGGCAATCATTTCCCATAATGGCCTTTTTTTTAATATTATTGTTATCAAAGAGTATGGCTAATTCTGCTAGATGCTGAGGAAGGTGATATGCTTACAGGGCTGTCTTGTGCTTGCTACCAAGGATTTGTTTCCCTTGCAGTCACCACTCCTTCCTTCACCTACCGTTAGACAGTTTGGGGCACCACGCAAGATTCTTTTACCGTCTTTCTCCATTCCTTTCTGTCTTTAGCTTTGAATAGAATCTCTTTCAACAGCAGGCCTGTCCAGTCTTCCTATCTGTCTCTTCTTCTTTTTCCTGGTACTGTTCCCTAAAGGAAGGTCTTTGCGAGCCCCAAAGAGCTTGTAATGTGGCCATAGAGTTTTCCATCCATCCATCCCAGTGGCGCTACAGCCCATGGAGGGCTCTGGCCTGCTTTAACACATCCTTCCATTCAGATCTCTCCTGGGCCTTTCGTCTCCACGCCCTAACCCCAAGCTGCTTCAGATCTGCTTCCACGTCATCTATCCATCGCATTCGGGGTCTGCCTTTGGGTCGCCTGCCTTTTGGTTTTTGCCTGTATACGATTTTCGCCCCTCTGTTGTCTGACATTCTTTCAAGGTGACCTGCCCAACGTAGTCTGTTCTTTTTTATTTCGGTCACTATTGGTGGGTCTTCATATAATTGATATAACTCATGGTTAGTGCGTGTCCTCCACCCTGTTTCATCCTGTATGGCACCATAGATTTTCCTAAGAATTTTTCTTTCCCAAGTGTTAAGTAAATTTTCAGATGTCTTTGTCAGTGTCCAGGTCTCACTTCCATACATTGCTGCTGGTCTTATTATAGTTTTGTATGTTATTTTCTTGGTTTTACTTGAAATCATTTTGCTCTTAAGTAAATGGTGGGTGCTATAAAATGCCCTGTTGCCTGCTGCTATTCTTTCCTTTATTTCTGTTAGTAGGTCATTTTTGAAATTAATAGTACTTCCTAGATATTTGAAAGTTTGGACGTTTTCAAATTCGTGGTCTTTGATTTTGATATTTTGTCCCTCTGTTTGATTGTCTCTTGTCATTGTGATGTACTTGGTTTTACTGTCATTGACCTCAAGTCCTGCTGGTCGAGATGCTTCTTCTAGTTGTATGAAGGCTCTAGCGATGTCAGAGGTTTTAGTTTGCAAATATATGTGAGCTATTCAGATAAAGATTTCATCAGGACTCAGGAAGCATTGTCCTTTAAATTTTTTAAGAATCAAATTTTTTTTTAATGATTTACATTTTTATTATACGTATAAAACAAAATGATGGCAATTAATTTTATTCATTCAGTTTTAGAATGAAGGTCTAACATAAATTCTAATTTTTTCTGTCTTTTTAGGAAATCTACCAAATAATTAACATGTAAGCAGGGTTTATTTTATTTATTTTCATACATACATGTCATATGCCATTTTTATTTGTATTTTTCAATCAGATTTACATTTGTTTTGATGTTTAATCATATTTTTGTTTTATGACCTGATGTAATAATCATGTCTATGTTTTATGACCTGATGTAATCATATTTATGTTTTATGACCTGGTGTAATCATATCTGTTTTATGGCCTGATATAATCACATTTTTATGTTTTATGACCTAATTTAATCGTATTTTATGTTTTATGACCTAATTTAATCATATTTTATGTTTTTTTTTTTAATAATTTATTTAAGGACATTAATGTTATACAACTTTTAATATAATTATGTTTTATGAATACACTATATAGGATCATGTGCAATGTAGCACATAGGTATTTGGTCAATGTCCCTTGTTTCTAATAAACATCAACAACTGGGTGGTATACTGAAGAAAACAGCACACTATGGCACAGTCTGCAAAAGAGCTCACAGCTCAGCAGCAAAAAGCTGGCTAGAAGAAGAAGAAAAATGGTGTTACTCATCTGAAGACATTTGATAGCTGATATCTTCACAATTATTTGGTTATTTTGAATCGAACTTAATCTTATCACCCAAGAGGTTGAAATGAATTTCCTTGGAGTTGCAAATACGGTATATAAAATATGCATAAAAAACTTCAAACTGATGTGTGAAGATCCCAGATGTTGTAAATAGCTTCCTAAAGGTCTTTTTTATAAAATTTTGTCAGTTTCAGTTTATCCTATCCATATTTTTAATATACCAGTAACTGATTTGGTCATGTTGTAATACTTGACTCACTGTCCAAAATCATCCTTCTTGGTACAGTGGAAGGAGCAAGAACTGACCTGGAAGAAAGGAGGGATTTACTTAAATGGTCACAGCACATAATCTATGATGCAAGTCAAGGGACTGTTGCTAATGATGATGATTAATAAAACAAAATACTAAATTATTCATGAAATTGGAAACTATTTTACTAAAACAAATGCATTGTATATGTCTCAAACATTTCAAATCAGAAAAGACAATTGCTACAGTTACAACATTTTGTTACATTAAAAAAGATTGTTTGTAGTTTAGTCTCCACCTGTTGGCCGCCCTTCAGACTTAGAAAGACTATAGTTCATCTCAGTGAGGTGAAAGCCTGGGCATTAGCTTTGGTTGGAACATTGTGGCCCACTAGCTCACCCCCCCCCCCCCCCTCCATGCAGCTGAAATGTTCAAAGGAATGGCAATAGTTGATACAGTTTGCAATCAGTGATGTCGCTGGTTCTGCTAGGGTGTGGCTCTTTAATTTTCTTCAAGGTTGAAGCCTTTCCCATGTATGGGTCACCTTTCATCATTCAGTTTTTCCCCTACATATAATGAGTAGAGTTTTAATGCTTCAGCTACTGGGAATCAAAAAACACATTTTTATCCCTTGTTTTCTTGTGTTACGATGACTTGAAGTGTATTGTATAGAATAGGATTGAGGAGTAATAAAAAGAAAAACAATTCTATCTTTGTTGTTGTACAGATATACAAACAGACCTGCAGGCTCATCATATATGACTGTAAATGACACTGCAGGTTGAAGCAATTTCTTTAATGAAATTGTCTCTACTTTGACCTAGAATTTTTTAGTTCACATTCTATGATTGTAATTATATATTTTTTTTAATTTCTGGTTCGGGTATCTTGAGTGCAAATAAATTTACCTTGACCTTTATTGATTGAATATTGATCTAAATAAATAAACTACATTTATAAAAGTATACATCAAATGAAGCAGTGAATTGATTCTGATTTGTTTCCAGTTTTCTGTCTCTAGAGTCAGCAGTTCTGTTGTCTCCCTTCTTAGCCAATGACTTACATGGTTTTATACTGCACAACTCATTTCAAAAACATTTGACCATAATGACAACAGTAATGCTGGCCACACGAGACCATAGTTAATGGTGAGCCACAGAAACAGATGACCTTTACTTCATCTGCCCCATAGATCACTTTTTTTTTTTAACTTTGTAATAGTACAAGAGATTAGTTCTTTATATCTGGCTTGCTGGCACTTGTAATTGGCAGCAGTCCTGTGATGCTATTAGGAAGTTATTAAAGCTTCAAAAAGCTTCAAATAGAAGAACTATAAACGCTAACATCAATTCCAAATATTTACCGAAGATTCACATGAAGAGACTACTAAAAAATGTTTTATTCTCACTACTTGCTTAGATGACAGTTTGAATCAGCACAGTTGTGTGGGACTCAGCATTTCCCTTTGGGGTGTGGGATGGTGGTGACATAAATTTTTTTTTTTTTTTCACTCTTGGTAATCAGAGGTTGACACACTGGCTGAAAAAAAGAATTAACTCCTCAATAATGTGAAGAGAGGAAAGCTGAGCTGGTTTGGTCCTATTGTTAGACATGACTCACTATCAAAAGTCATTCTTCAAGGTACAGGGGAGGGAGCTTGAAGGGTCATCCATTAAAAGAAAAGCTGACTGGATAGTGTAAAAGAATGGACCAGCCTCTCTATTGATATTATTATAGCTTTTATATAGGCGCTACTTTCATGCTTATAGCCTGCTCAGAGCGCTTTGGTCCAATCTCATTTGCGGACCAGTTGGGGGGAGGGGGTATCTAGGAGTTGGTTTTCGTGCTGCCTTTAGGCGCTCAGTAAACGCAACTCTGCCAGAGTCGGGTTTCAAACCTCGAACCTCCTTCTAGGTAACCAAGACAAGCCAAGTTCAAGCGCACTTAGCCTCTCGACCACACTTCCCACAATATGACCAATATTTACTAAGGGCAGCTGCTGATTGAAAAAAATGGAAGGATTTGGTTAATCAAAGTGTCACAGCACCCATATCAAAGGACAGCTGAATCAGAAACTGGTTTCTTCAGGCAATCCTTTCTACAAAACAATATATAAAGCATTACATTTAAAATGAGGTTTGCAGTCAGACATTTTATTTACCAAATGGTGGCTCTAGTCTCAGTAGTGTCTAGTCTATGACACAGCTTCAACTAATTGCACAAAACAAAAAAACTCAAAAGCTAAATGTATTTATTCTTTGTATTTTAATTATTTTGTTTTTTAAAAGAGACATTTCCAATTTTAATAACAAATGACTAACAAGTAATGTAGGAAAATAAATATGGCCAACATAAATTGACAAAATAATTACATTTGCAACCTGGCAAAAATAAAAACAACAGCAAATAAACCAACACCTATAGAAAATAAAAAAAATACATTTAATATTTCATAACTTAATACTTTCTTTTATTTTAACAAAATGGTATGAGATTTATGTGCGATAAAACATTTAACCCAGGTCAAAAGAACATACATAACTATTTGACTCTCAGCAACTTGGTGGATTTATACAGGATTGTTATTAGGCCTCAGAGCATTTGTTATTGATGTTTATGTGTTTGGCAAAAACAACTAGGATGGAACTATTGTCAGAAATGAATGATGAACATACCAGATAAAGTTAGACCACTTTTTCAGTTAATATTTGATATATTGGCACAATACAAGCCATGTCGTGCCCACAATTGTATAGTAATAAAACCATAGTGGACTGAATGGAATAGAGACCTGAATGACTAGAGTAATAGATTTAATGTCCTATGAACATCTATGGACTTCCTTTTGAACATAATGAACACATTTTATTGCCAAATGCAACAAAATAAAGTCTCATTCAAACTGACAGACACTTTCATGAGCCACATGACATCAGGAATTGTGCTGTGACTAATAAAGGAAGGTAAAAAAAAAAAAAAGTACCAATTGAAAGTCATACATCATTTCTTAATCAAGACAGTGACAAGTTTTAGACTTTACAGCAAAATTTCTTTTCATATAGACAAACTGATCTCCAGTGGATCATAAATTATGTAATTTTTAATGTACCACAACCATTATTATCTAAATCTTAATTATGGTTTTGACTAAATGCATGAATGTGAATCTAACATCATTTTGGAGTGACTATAGTTATTGCATTTAAATTAATGTCAAGCACAAATCTTAAAATAACATACTGGCTAGGGCTCAGTACATGCTGTGGTTGAGTGGCTAAGCCCTTGGCTTCTGAACCTGGGGATTTGGATTCGAATCTCGGTGAAAACTAGGATTTTGAATTTTAGGACTGTCCACCAAACTCTAATGGGTACCTGACTTGAGTTGGGGAAAGTTAAAGCGGTTGGCCACATTACACCCTGCTCGTTAACAGTTGGCCAAAGGGTTAGGGTTGCAAGCTTTTGAAAGGGAAACTTTATTTACTTCACCTGGCTAGGCTTTATCAAGGATGTGACCCACTGGTGAAGAATGCATTGTGCTGGCTGAACATTATTTTGCAGTTCATGTCATTACAGAAAATCTGTTATATTCAAAGATGTCAAGCTTTTAATGCAAATCAAAACGTATGTTTTCAAATCAATTCTATAAATATGTAGTTTGGCTGTGCATTTCAGAACAGTCCTGGACTGCCTAACCTAACCGTAGAATAGTTATGGCAGACAGACGCAAGGTGACCTTGTACAAAGAAATGTGTCTGTCACAGGTTAGGAAAAACATAGTAGAGCTATTTAGAACATGTCATTAATTCTATGAAATTAATAAAAAAACAAAACAACAGGCCAGCTCTACAGAAATTAGAATGAAAAGGATTTGGTCTAAGTTAAAAAGAGTTTAAAAAGATAATTATAATCAGCATTTTTACCCAGTTATCTTCCCACATAGATATTTTCAAGTTTAAAGATATTGTTTATAATAGTTCAAAAGTCTAGACTGTAACTGGTAGACTTGTATAAGGGGAAATAACACTAACAAGTGAGGAGGACATAACTCCTTCATTAAGGCACATCAATTTATGAGCCAAACAAAAAGTAAAAACAAACAAATGCCATGACTTTGAACTTCAAAACAAAACAAGAAGATAATAAGTTGAAAATAATAAGTCCTCACAATCCCTTTTCAAATTCTTTTTTTTTTTCTCCAAGCCAAGAATTTGTTTCAAACCGAACATAGATCAGCAGAAAAAAGTCAATAAAACCACAACCACCTAAAAATGACAGATAACTACTTTCGCTTTGATTAGTTCCATTTAGATAATTCCTGTAAAACATTTTCTGAATGTGCAAAATGATGTCAATTCCATGCAACTCAAATTCATTTTTGATAAAATATGTAACAAAAGAAAGGACTAGTGTTAAAAATGTAAACCTTTAGTAGCTTTGCACCAATCTAACCTTTACTTCTCAATAAAAAAAAAAAAAAAAAGATAAAGGCACATTTCTTATTCTACATGATAAGGACTAATTCATACAAGTGCTCCTTTTTATAAAGCTAATAACAACTAACACTGTCTGTCTGGTCTGTTTGATACTGACAAATGAAATAAGTCCTTCAATATTCACAGATATGGCTAACTATGCAGGGTTTGGTCCCCTTATAGTATTGTTCACATTATTTCTCCCACACCCATTCTCGAAGCAAGTTGAAATTTTAAACAATTATTTATTGTAACTATCAAAACATGAATCAGTAAAAATAAATTAACCAATTAGTCCATTAACAACAGATTTGTTATATTTTGCTTGTTTCCTAGTTGGAGCATGGAGTGGGTTGCTTGAATCAGTCAGGAAAACCAATGACTTAGCAGAGTTCAAGTCTCTTATTAACATGCCTCACTAGATTGAAACATGCACGTGTAGGACATAATTATTTTCTTTGAAGGAACATCGGTCACGTATAGGATTTATAACTCAAAACTAAATGGTGATCTAGAGATTTGCCAAGCATTAGGAGGAGAGGGGGGGGGGGGGGGGCACTTTAATTTGATTTTAAAATTTAAATAACGGATTAGAATATATATATATGTGCATCAATTACACACAATTAAACTCCCACTTAACAGAATTTGACTATTAAAGAATAAAATTGCCTAAAGAATAAAGTACAGCAGAAGCTAAACATTTTTTTGAACTTTTCAAAAGAAGATTGTGCTTCAAATTAAGCCAATGTCATCCCTTTAATCATAACAATAACATCATTATAAACCCAGATTATGGAGACAGAAAAAAAAAAAAAAAAAAATACCTAGAGTTAAACATTTCTTTTTAACGACAATTCCTTTGAAATGCTAGGCCACTTAACAATAATTTTTATAATGTTTGATGAAATCCCAAGCGCTGACGAAATGTGTGGTTATTGCAACTAACATAAGACCACTGTTTAGTTTGATGATATTGTTACGAATCTCACTATCCAGGCTCTCTGCAAACTGCACCATACACCACCAACTTAAAGAACTTGACAACTCAGGGCTCCAAAGTAACGTAACACTTTAATAGTTGAAGAAATAACAGCCAATACTGTACAATTGGCAGCACGTAACACAAGACTGTACAAATATCTCTCCGCCGTATCAAATCTTGCACTGGTCTCTCTGTCTCGTCTCGGACTTGTACTGAGCCGTTGTAACGAACTGTAGATCGGGAAGTTGTGACTGACTCGTCTCTGATACCTTCGCTCTTTATATAGGGTCCCTGCTGGCCTTCTAGAACCGGGCAGAACGTCGCTCGACCATTCTGGGACGCTCCTGAGCTCTGTTCACAACGCCGATCCTACTCGAACCTTCATGTTGTTAACTCGTCTCGGTTGACCGTCGTAGCTCGTCACGGTTGACCGCTCGTCAACCGTTGGCCTGGGGCGATTTGCGTCGGCTGACTACACACACACCACAACCCCCATCTGTGCCACCACCAGGTTTATAACAATATTAATAACATGCTAGATTGTGCAGGTTTTGAACAAAGAGATAAAAAAATTTTTTTTCGAGTTTTTTTAAGTCGAAACCTTGTTCAGTTCTTTTGTAAATAAGTTCATTTGGCAGGCATAAAAGAATATTCAAAAAGGGGAATCAAGAGTCACAAGGCTTCTGGGAAATTCTTTTTGAAATACTATAAACAAAAGACAGAGAGTTGGTTGATCAGCGATCATTGAGATTTCACATTTATTTCAACATTTAGACTTCTTTTTCTTGGACTGAATGGAAATGAAATTAATGCTATGTGTGATCTGAATGAGAAATAACAATACTACAGGTATGCAAATACTTCAACTCTCAAATAAACAGCACAACTACTAAGATGCTGTGTGTAAAAAAGCATGAGCTCCACATGTCATTGAATACTGCAGGGCTATTCAAACAGGCATATGTCATTGAATACTGCAGGGCTATTCAAACAGGCATATGTCATTGAATACTGCAGGGCTATTCAAACAGGCATATGTCATTGAATACTGCAGGGCTATTCAAACAGGCATATGTCATTGAATACTGCAGGGCTATTCAAACAATGTCAAATGTGACATCTCAAAAAATAAAGATCACTAAAACAATAAATTCAAAAACATTGACATGTGATGGTTTAGTTAAATCGTAACTTTAGAAACACATAAAGTATAAAATAATAATTTGTAAAGTTTGGGACACGTCCAACATGAATCCAGCACCTGCTGGGACAATTTCTTCCTTTATCAGACGAGACTTAGCCCAATTCATCATTTCATACAAACTTTCAGTAATGCCAGAATAAAAGTAAGGGATATAACTAATGTGTATATATTAAAAAAAAAAAAGATTCATTTAGTTATCACATCATCAAACATTTCATGCAAGTTTCTGTTATCAAGAAAATTTCAGCAATTATTATAATAACAACATTTTGAACAACAAACAACAATAACCGAAGCCAAAAAATTAAAATATAAAATATGTTAACTACACGAGGACTATGGTTACAATTCAGAATTCTTATTGTCTGCCGATGGAGTTTGTAGATGGATTTCATCAATCTTGTCAAAATGGCCAAACCACTGGTTGTATGCCAGCAAGGCTACATTTCTGGAGCCTATTACTGCCATCTCCATTGCAGACGCGGCAGACTCAATGGCATTGATATAGTAAAGCCTATCGTACAGCTGAAATGGAGGCAGCTTCATATTGGGTGCATACTCGGGGTAGGCCAGCCAATCCACTAGTCTCAAATCTTCACGGCTTTCAAACAAACTACTTATTTCTTCTTGGTTTGGGTTTTTGTTCAGGAATGTTTTCCACACAGCCTGTCCCGGCTCATAGGCATGCTCAGGTTGGGCAGTGTCGACTGGGGACAGTTTGCCTATTGAGTTGAAGAAACTGTCAGGCTGTGAGGTGAAAAGGTCAGCAGGAAAGTCGTCTGGATTGTCCAGATGAAATGTTGTCGTGTTTACTTTACCTAGAACAAACATGGCCACGGTGGTGTGGAACTTCTGCGAAAATGGTGGCATTGGGCCAGGGAAGTCTGCGAAGGCTATCTTAAACTTAGTTCCTTCCAGAGGCGCTGCAAGGATGACAATGTCGTACTCTCTGGTTTCAGTACTTTCAGATTTCTCATTCTGATTTTCATAATCTACTTCGTAGGATATGCTACCAGTGCCCAGCTCATCTTTGTACAAAGTGACAGTCTTCACATTGGCTTCAATAAAATTTGCTTTTGACTCCTGCAGTAATGCTTCAGAGATTTCCTTGTTGCCATTTTCTACTGACCACAAACCTGGCTCAGCACCAATTAAAGAAACAGCACCTGTTAATTAAATTTAAAACTTTTACTTCTTTTTAAACAACAAAAAATATAACAAAACAAAATTATTCACTAAGCCATGACTGGTCAGTGTCTCTCTTAGCCTTGAAATGCTAATGGGCTATCCTCAGTGAATACTTACCCACCAAACCATGTACACCTGTGGACTGTGCATAGTTATTTCTCATGACCCCCTGAGCCAGCTCATCAATGAACTTCTCGGACACTCCAATGTCTAGCAAAACATCCTTCAAAGAAAAGTGCGTCATGTTGAGAAGCTCATCACCCATTGCACGCAGCATGTCTTCCACAGTGGTGAATGCCATTCCACCATCCTGGAACTCATAGATCCTAAAAGCAATAATGCAAGTCGATTAGAGAATTGGTCATAGTAGATTACTAGAAAAGCTCATCAATAAAATGTTATGGAAGAATTTTTTTGAAACCATAGTTTTTAAAATTTACTATTATTATTGTGCTGGTTTCTTTTAAGAGTTAAGATAATCATATTATTATTGATTTTTGTCTCTCAAAATGGGAGGTGCAGTGGCATTGTGTTAAAGTGCTTTGCTTTTGAATCAGTGGGTCCCGAATTCAAATCCAAGTGATGATTGGGATTTTTAATTTTGTGATCTTTAGGTCATCCTAAATTTCAAAATCCCAGTCTTCACCAAAATTCTAATTTGAGACCATTCGGTTTGGAAGCAAAGCATTTTACCACCCGGCCATCAAGTCCAATATATACATGTTAACTTTTTGAGATTATTTTCAAAAGTGGCAATAAATTTGATCATATAAAAGTTAACCTGTCCCATTGAGCCACTGTTACATCAGATCTGAATGTTTTATCCCACTTTCGGTCAAAGTATTACAAGGTCATCTCTCGTCATCGAGAAATACATAGAAGTCTAATTCATAAAAGGGCTGGTTGTGAGTGTGTACATGTTTTGTATGTTAATGTTGTTCATATTTGCATCTATATTGTTATTGTCACAGTAGTTACGCTGAGGTGGTCAATTGTAGTCAAACTGAATTTCCATTTGATTGGACTAAAAAAAGTATCTTATCTTATCTTAAACAAGTCGCAGATGCTTCCATTTGTTATAATCATTTGTTATAATTATTAGTGCTTACCTGTTAAATTTTTTTGAAAGAAAATTCTTAGTCCAGTCATGAATTTTGTAAGCATCCAATCCATAGCGCCACAAGAGTTTGGATAAAGTCACAGCTGTCCACCTGCTTGTCTCAAACACAATGTCTCCATTACTGTACAAACCAAAGATACCATCAGATCTGGACAGTCTTTCTGAGGATACATATTAACAATGTCAAATTTTAAACACAAACTTTAAACCAAATAAAAGGAACATAATGATAAGAATTGTATTTTTGTGTTATTTGTCACACGATTAATGTTTCTGTAGCGAGATCACATTGAAATATACAAGCTGGACAGCAAAATCATTTTTCTTTGCTCCTATTTTTATGATATCTATATATAATATATCAAAAATAGAAAACGAAGATTATGGGAAATTAATCTAAACTCAAATAAAACAAAATATGTTTGAAAATATAAATATATTATAGAAACTACACAATGCCCATATTTGATATTTTCCTTCTGTATGAAAGAAGTTAAGTTATAAAATCTTTTTTAGTGATTTAAAACTGAATCAGGTTCTGTAAAGGTAGATTTTCAAAAAATCTTAAAAGAAAATGAACCGAGTGAGTTCTTCAATTTAGTAGAAGTTGTAATTAGTATTAATTTCAATGCTATGTCTGAAAAATAATCATTCTTAAACTTCTTGTAAGTATCAAACAATACAAAAAAAAAAAAACTACATAGATACAACTCTATTTGCTAAGATTCATTGTTAATAAAATATAACCAGTTTATATATATATATATCTACTTAATTAATGTTCTCTGTGCATTGCAAAACTTTATAAATATTTTTACAGCAAGATCTGTCCTTAAAATTTTAAAAGAGTAAACTTAAATCTAATTCCTCAAGACTAGCCTCAAATTTAATCTGGGCAAAATGATAGTCAATAGAAAATTATAAAAGATGATTATTTACAATGGACTAAAATGACATTTATAATCTTTATCATGAATACTACTTGGCATTTATGAAGTTCCCCTTTCAGACCATGCTTCTTATAGGGCTGATGATGTAAAGGTCATCAGTTTCTATGGCCTACGGTTAATAAAGGTGTCATTTGGCCAGCATAACGACCAACCGCTTTTACTTTTCCCAACTAATGTCAGGTACCCATTAGAGCTGGGTGGACTATAAGATCCTGAAATAAAAAATCCCAGTCTTCATGAGGATTCAAACCCTTATAGATCGCAAGGTCTGAAAGGAGAACTTTAGTTTATAAAAAGGTTTGTTACACACTTTTATTGAACTTTTCAGCAAAGTCGACCATGTATTTATTTTGATTATGAATGACACTGCCACCAGCTTCAAACTTTTGACCGTTAATTTTGATGACTGCTGTTCTACCACCAACTTTTGAAGCTTCAAAAATATCTATGGTTGCTTTGCTGCCCAGTAACTGCCGCAAGTAAAAGGCACAAGATGTTCCACCAAGGCCAGCACCAACAATTCCTGCAAAACAATAAACACTAGTGGTTAGTTTAAATTCTCTTGAGTGAATAGTTCATGGATGATTCTTATAAATTACAGACCGTCGAGCATGTCAAGTAGAGATTTAAACTCAGCTAAGTCATTAATTTTCCTGGCTGATTCCTTGAGGTATAACCTGACTTGACCTCAGTTTACTGTTATTGATGTTGATTTGTAGTTGAAATTTATGATTAATTACAGTTTGTTCTCCCAATATGAAGAAATCTTAAATCCATTTGTCTAATCAACTGTAACAGACAAGTAATTCCCAAAAAATACTCTAATTTTTTATGTACATTCTAGACTAGACACTAGAATTGACTAATCTTTAAAAGATTAATAATAATAGATTAGTAACAATAGTACTAATAAAAATCAAGACTGACTAGGCCACTAGGTCTTGTAGACTCTCACTCTAAATTAGATATTAAAAGATATGTTTTACCAGTTAAGTTACAATTAAATGTATATATATATATATAATACTACATGTACATTACTACAACTACATTTAGTATGATCTAGATCTAGACCTCCTAAAGTCTAATAGAAGATAAAAATAGTTGAGTAACTCAATATATACTGTCAAAAGTGACAACACTTCAATAAATATTTATATTATACTTAAAATGACTTATTTATATTTTTATACTGTCAGTATTATATTAAATAGGACTAGAGATCTACTAGAAAACTAGAACTTTAAAGACTAGATTTTTTTTATATATATCATATATAATATTATTTATCTATAAAATGTATAAATAAATTCATCTTATCTGATCTTATAAAATACCTAGACTTATTATGACTTATAGACTATGACAAGATCTAGATCTAAAGTCTTACTTCATAAAATTCAAAATTATAAATAAATTTATTAAAAATATTTAGAAAAAAAATGATTGATGAGAGATCTAGAATATAGCCTAATGAATTCTAATGATCTATTAATTTAATTATTATATATATGGTAGATTCTTATAACTGGACACCGATTTAACTTAAGGGAACTAGGTCAAATTTTTTTTTTTTTTAATTTGGTGAAGGTTTCACTTACACAAAAACTGAAAGCAGATTCTTATTATTCAACTAAAGGACAATAAAAATAGCTGTGTTCCTTTTTATTACCACCCATCGTCAAGATTTTAATTTAAAATAAATTGGGTCACTTCATGCTCCTATTTTGAACTCAGTTTTTGGGCTTTCTCCTTTAGTTGAACAGTGAGCACCGTCATTGAACACTACTATGTAATTGCTAATAAATTATATCTGTGTTACTTAAAAATTATTTAGATTATATTATAAGACGTAGAGATTCACTTTTGCAATATGTATTTATAGTCTATTGCCTCTCTCTCCCTCTCTCTATTATGTATATATATATACAATTAAATGTATATATACTACATTACTACAACTACATCTAGTATGATCTAGATCTAGACCTCCTAAAGTCTAATAGATAAAAATAGTTGAGTAACTCAATATATATATATAAAAAATCATTTATTTATAGTTTATTTATTTAAATACCTATATAATCTATGTGTAGAAACAGACAGAAAATAATCTATATAGATTATAGATCAATAAATTAATTATTAGGAGTACTTTATGAGACATGAGAGCCTCAGGCATCAGTGAAAGTATGTGGGAAAACATAGCCAAAGACCGGAGTGCATGGAGACAGACTGTGCGTGCTGGGACAACCCTTGCTGAGAACAAAAGAATTGAAGCGGCTTTAATCAAGAGGGAAAAAAAGAAAGCTGCCCTGTCTGCTAGCCCTAAATCAGAGGCATACAAATGTACGAATTGTGGCAAAGTCTGCCGTTCTAGAATTGGCTTGATTAGCCACACCAGATTCTGCCCCGTCTCAAGATTAAGCCAAAACCAGTGACTCACTTGGGCGCATCCATTGCCTTTCGAGACAAAAGTAGCCATATATATATATAAATTAATTATTATTATTTAATAAACATGATTTTTTCAACTAGGATACATTGGCTACATGTATTTTCTCTCTGACTTTCTTTTAATTCCCATCCAAGGACCCTCTTCTTGTTTTCCTAATTTGGATGTTTGTTTTGTTACCCCCTCCCATAGATGCTTATAATTCTTTTCATGACTCTCTCCCACTACCCTCCACTGCCTGTTTTATAGTTTGTGACACTACAAGCTTAGTGTATACCTCTCATCACCTCCAGCTCATCTGGCATGATCATCTGCAGTGGGCATGGTCTCTGGCTTCAAATTAGCAGCCCGCACTTTTTCTTTCATTCATAAATTATATATATTCTAGATTTCTCGATCAAGGTCATGTTTATTCATTGAAAAAAATCATAGATTTATTAATCCCAATAATATTTCTTATTACGATTTTGCTTGTCCAAATGAAGGAGAATGAGCTGAATTCATTATTATTTGTTAGGACACATCCTTTTTAAATTTTATTTAACAGCTAACAGTATAAATGTGATTGGAATGTCTTTCTAAATATGTTTGGAAGCTTATTTTGATATGCCCATCAGCCTACGATCAAACAGTTTCATAATATAGCCCTTATTATAAATCCCTTATATGGGTATGAATTGCCAGGGGAGGTTAAAACAACAGCTACATGGTTACCTAGAATC
This sequence comes from Biomphalaria glabrata, assembly GCF_947242115.1. NCBI lineage: Eukaryota > Metazoa > Mollusca > Gastropoda > Planorbidae > Biomphalaria > Biomphalaria glabrata. The sequence goes on from NC_074720.1 coordinate 43,156,311, forward strand.
TAAAAAACTGCCATCTGGTTTGGAAAAACGGAACAAAATTACCGGAACTTATCTAAAATTGGACATGCACAGTCCCGAATCGTCAATTTTTGCTCCAAACATAAAAACAAATGAATTACAAACAAAAAAAAAGCAAAACGTTCAAGGAAGGAGAATTTGATGAAGTGTTCAAAATATTAGAACCTCCTCTAGAGTCTAGACCTGACCTAGATCTAGAGCCTAGATATCTTAATTTTAATCAAGTATTAAATAAAAATATTTCTAGATTCTAGTCTGTAGTCACATCAGTCTAGATTCTGGATTAAATCTAAAAAGAGAAAGTCTCCACACACCCTTTTTTTTTACATTTAGATTGTAAATCTAGATCTAGATCTAAAATGATCTATGATCAAGTATGATCTCATCTCTAATCGATTTCGTCCACTCACCTATTCTAGGAAGCATTTCTTCGTTGTCGTTACATAGTCCAGTTTTCAACAACAGGATATGCATGGACAAAAACATAAACACCAAGTTGACTAATCCAAAGAAATGCATGGTAGAGAAATCTAGTTCTACTGACGTTATGATCTTACACTCTAGATTAGATGTGGGGATTTCCTCGGCGAAGTTTTTATTTTTACCTGGAGTTTTAAAATGCAACTAGAAACTACAAATAGATCCTTATAATCTAGATCTATATAGGCCAGTGATCTAGATAGTCTATGATATATATAGGTCTGTGATCTATTTAGATGCAATTGCCGAAAGTTGACAGAATAAAGCAAAACAATAACGAACAAATGTTTATGATGATTGATAACAAAATGCAGAACACTTGAACTCATAAACTAATTACATAAAGATCTGTCTGGTAGAGATGGTTGCCAGGTTGTTGCCAGTATGCGCACTGGAGTGACATCTCGATGGTCCCAGATTCGAAGTTCGAAACTTGGACGACGCCACTCCACGATGTATTGCGGGGGTTTGGGCTAGGCCGCTAGAATGCAATAACATCTAAAAACATCTAAAGTATTTAGATCTAGACAATAGATCTAGAGCATGGTATTTTTAATATTGTTTTTACAGCTGACTCTTGATACTCTGACTCAACATAATCCGACTCGGCGACTGTGTGGGCCATATGCCAGAAAACCTCGGTATCTTCCTACCATTAGGCTACCGGAGCACCGTGGCCTGGGTGGCCGCTTGGTTGACGCTGGACTGTCGTTCAGACTTCTTGATGGTTCCGTTTTCATACCCTGACCGCTGCCGCCCCCACCCACCATAGTCTCGCGGGAGGTGTGGACTAGGAAGTAAATTATCTTCAACTCCGAAGGAACAGCCAAAACATGCAAACATTTTACAAACACCGTCATTAGCAACAGCTACGGCAAAAAATCGTACAGTTTGTCAAGTTCCTAATAAGTTGATATGCGTAGAACGTTATTATATATTTATAAGGAGGTCTGTACTTTTCTTTTCAGCTTGCAAACTCTTCATGGTTCAAGGTGGGCAGACAAGAATCTCGAAAACGGCTTTAAGGGTTTGCCTAGAAATTTGATATTATAGGCCTATCTTTGGTAAAAGAATTACTAGTTGTTTGGCCACACAGGAAAAGTCAGGTTTATACGATAAGATTTATTTTTTTCAAATATTACAATATTTAAATTTGGTCTGGAGGAGGTCGACATTCTATATTTTAACACACACACACGCACGTCAGCGGGTATTCCCGCATGTATTCGTGATTGAAGAGTTAATCATTAATAAACAGACGTTCCATTTGCCTTAAGTCTGGTTGGATCTTTTATAATATTAATACATAGGTCTTGCTAGATTTCATTAGTACTTTATATATACTCATAGTTTATACATTTGCTTAACAAGGATTTTTGTTTCGAGAGATGAGGGATTGTGGCAGGTAAAAATATTCCTTTTTTTTTTCTTCTTGGTGATACGCATTGACAAGACTTCCGCAGCATATGACATGCAAATAAATGCCGAAAAAAAAAACAACAACAAATTATGATGAATAGCCAACAGGGCTTTAGAAGAGGCATCAGTATCAGAGGTGAAAAGCTAGCTAGTGTTAGCAGCTTTAAATACCTCGGAGCTATTGTCTCAGAGGAGGGAACGTAACCTGAACTACAGTCCACAGCAGCCCTTTGAAAACTTAAAATAATATGGAAAGACAAAGGCGTAGCCAAAATCAGACCGATGCGCTCCCTGGTCATGGCCACATTTTTATATGCTTGTGAGTCTTGGACGCTGACTGCAGAGCTAGAAAGGAGGATCCTAGCAATGGAATTGAGATGCTACAGAAGGATCCTAGGTATCACATTGAAAGACCGCATCAAAAACCAAGAGATTAGAGACCGGGTTACTGCAACGATTGGACCCCATGATGACCTGTAAAAAAAAAACAAACGCAAGCTTAAAATCTATGGCAATATTACAAGATCTTCGGCGCTCGTAAAGACCTTCCTTCAGGGCACAGTACCAGGAAAAAGAAGAAGAGGCAGACAGAGAAAGCGATGGGAGGACAACATAAAAGAATGGACGGAGAGGAATGGAGAAAGACGGTCGACGAGTCTTGCCTGATGCCTCAACGGTCCAACTGACTAAGGGATAGGTAAAGGTGAAAAGGTGTACAGATTAAAGGAATATAAAATGTGTATAAGCAATGTATTTTTGAAAATAAAGTTATATAGATCTAGATCTAATTATTTTTGTGCTCTTTTTCGCACTGTCGAAACACATTTTCACACCTTTTCCGATTATAGTTTTTATTTAGTTGGCAAAATTCAAGTTCAATTGAGCGTCCTTGAAATTGTTAAGTTTATCGTGAAAGTCTCCCACCGCTTGAGGCCTACTGCTCAACCACCGCGCCTCCTCTTTTGTTGTATGCAGGTCACATTAGTGTCTGCAGTGGCGGCGCAAGACCTACAATTTTATGTGAGAGAAGTATTTTTGAGAGGCTCTCAAATTTGAAATGCAATAAATGTAGTAGACATTAATATTAACGTGAAATGGTATTCTGAACAAAATCTAATGCACTAATATTCTTTCAGTCTGGTGTTTTGGAGTCGTCTCCCCCTATCTAAGACTGCTGACGACAAGGCCGTTAAACTTATAATAGATTTTAGAAAGAAAAAACAAACTATACGTGAACTGCTAATAAACACTACATCTATAGAACAAGTAAAGGCATATAAATATCTAGGCGTTATCATCAACAACAAGCTTTCATGGGAAGACCACTTTGGAACTCTGACTCTTTTTTCTATACAAACTCAACAGTTTTAAACTAAACAAGAAGATCCTTGAGACATTTTACGGCGCGACTGTACAAAATCTGCTAACATACGGAATAAGTTGTTGGCAAGGCAACGCCTCATCTAAACTGTTGCAACTTCTAGAAAACATCATTAAAAAAGCATAAAAAATTACATTCACAACATTACCACAACGGCCACCCGCACCATCAGAACTACGCCAGGTCGTCGCGAAATGGGCGACTGCTGTCAATCAAAACAAGAACGGAGCGGTACAAAAACTCGTTCGTACCTCACTCGGTCAGACTCTATCTTATCTTATCTTCTTATCTTATATAATACAGACGTTACTTCAAAAAAGAAGATGATTACGTCCTACGCGTCATGCATTTAGTCATGCATATTAACCAATGACTTAAATTCTGCCAAGTCACTGGATTTCCTGGCTAGCTCAGGCAACCCATTCCATGCTCTAATAGCACTAGGGAAGAAGGAGTATTTGTACAAATTTGTCCTAGCATATGGGACGAGGAATGTGCCTTTATCTTTGTGTCTTTCAGAGTATTTTATTAAATTTTGTTTTTGTATTTGAAGATTATGCTTCAGTGTTTTATGTATGATTGCTACTTTACTTTTGAGCCTTCTGTCCTGAAGGCTTTCTAAATTTAGTGATTTTACTAAAGGTGTTACTCTAGTCAAATGTGAATATTCGTTTGTTATGAATCTCACTTCTCTATTTTGTGTTTGTTCCAGTTTCTTAATGTTTTCTTGAGTTGAGGGGTCCCAAACAGAGGATGCATATTCTATTATTGGCCTAACCAAGGTTAAATAACATTTTAGTTTTATGTTCTTATTTGATTTATAGAAATTTCTTTTAATAAATCCTAATGCTTTGTTTGATTTTTTTGTAGTTTCATCAATATGTGGACTCCATGATAGTTTTTCATTTATTATAACACCTAGGTATTTTGCGTTTTTAGTCTGTGTTACTGGTTTGCCATGAATAAGATAAGTGGAATTAATTTGTTTTAGTTTTTTTGTTACTCTTAACAACTGACATTTTTCTGGGTGGAAAGACATGCTCCAATTTGATTCCCATTTCTGTAATTCATCTAATTCTCTTTGTAAAATATCTGTGTCTTGTGTTGTTTTTATTGTTCTATATATTATGCAATCGTCTGCAAATAATCTGACTTTTGTTCCTGAAGTAATGCAATTTGGTAAATCATTTATGTAAATTAAAAATAGTAGTGGACCCAAGACTGTTCCTTGAGGTACACCTGAGTTTACTGTTATCGGTGTTGATTTAGAGCCATTTATTATTACAGTTTGTTCTCTCCCTATCAGAAAGTCTTTAATCCACTGATGCAGTGGACCATTAATGCCGAAATATTTTAATTTTTTAAGCAAACTATGGTGGTGAACTTTGTCAAAAGCCTTAGAAAAATCTAGTAAGATAGCATCTATTTGTTCGCTATTATCTAAACCTTTTGAAAAATCATCAATTAGTCCTATTAGTTGTGTTTAACATGATCTATATTTCCTAAAGCCATGTTGGTATGGTGTGAGGACATTATGTTTGTCTAAGTGGTTTATGATGTTGCTACATATTATGTGTTCTAGGATTTTACATGTGATGCTGGTAAGTGATACTGGTCTGTAGTTTCCTGGATAGACTCTATCACCGCCACTCATTGATCAGGGAACATGAAATGCACCAAGATACCTGTGTGTAGTCGCTGAATGAACTCTTTATGTTGTCTGTTGTATTTATGTGTATTTTTCTGTTGTGTTGTCTTTATATGAGAAACGAGTCCTTGTAATCACAACAAATTTCCGTAAGGATCAATAAAGCAGTCTTAGTCTTAGTCTTAGTTAATCTTGCATCATTCACAACCATCCGTCATAACCTCTTCCCACCGTCACCAAACACACACACACACACACAACACTGACCCACTGTACATGTTTTTTTTTTTGTTCACAATTTTACTTTTGAAAAGCTTCTTTCAGCGGAGTCTGTTATTACCGGTACCGGTCGCAACAAGGTTTGCGTAGTGACGTAGTCATGCGGAGAACTGCACTGATCCTTAATCCAAGACAATAACATTAACAGCACTCAAATGACAATGTAAATTTGTTGATAAATTCCCCAGTGCCATGGGAGAATGGAATGGGTTGCCTGAATCAACCAGGAAAACCAACGACTTAAGTCAGTGATTAACATGCATGGCTAGATTGACACAAGAAGTGCGTTGGACGTATTGGACCTCATTCATTAATTGTAAACAAACAACATTTAGCCACGTGATAATATTGATAAAACAATGAAAATTAAGTATCACGTGACAGCCTTTATGGATTGCGTAATTTGTCTAGAAGATATAGAGAACCACGTGGCGAAATGTTGTTTGTTTAAGATTGGTGAATGAGGTCCATTATCTTCTTTTTTGAAGTAACGTCCGTAATGTATAAGATAAGAATGTAGCCTACTTTTACATTAGCTTCTCGATGACATTTGGTCAATTAGGAATCAGGCTTTTTAATTCCTCTTATGATTAGAAAGGTTAGAAGTTCCTGCTCTCACACACACAAGAGCGACTGTTTCTTCTTTTGGATTATTTTACAATCTACGAACTTTAACTCCACTTTTTACGCCGACTATCTTATCTTATATAATACAGACGTTACTTCAAAAAAAGAAGATGGTTACGTCCTACGCGTCATGCATCTAGTCATGCATGTTAACCAATGACCTACATTCTGCCAAGTCACTGGTTTTCATAGCTGACACAAACAATACATTCCATGCTCAAATAGCATCGTCGTATCCTTAGGAAAAACAGTTTTGAAAATGTAGGCCACTTTAGTAAGCTCTCCCAGCATTATGTTAGGTAAATTTTTCAATAAAGGTTTCTGTGATTGTATAGGTTGATGCATGGCCGGCCTAAGGCCGATTGCTCCAAATAGGACCCTGCGCCTGTCAGGGGCCTCGCAATTTTGGCCTACATTTAGCATATCCATATCAGCCATGGCTCTTGTCACAGGCTTTGAAAGATATAGTATTTTAAGGGTTGACATATTTAGTGTATCGTAGCGTTTTTATCGTACGTTTGACGCAACTCTCATTAACCCATGGGCGCCTATTGCGTTTAAGTTACATGTTGTAAAATAAATTTTGATACAACGATATAATTAATAATAGTTGTTATTGTTAAAAATAACAATAGAAGAGGGGCCTAGCAAGCATCCATTACATTGGGCAAAGCAAGTCTTAAGGCCGGCCCTGAGGTGATGTATGACAAGGTTTGAAGATAGCTGACATGCGTTGAATCTTACTACAGTATGATGTATCTATTGCAATGGACCTCATTCACCAATCGTAAACAAACATTTAGTCACGTGATCTAATTGATAAAACAATGGGAAAAAAACTGTCACGTGACAACCATCAAGAATTGAACATAAGATCGTAAATTATATAGAAGAGATAGAGCACCACGTGGCTAAATGTTGTTTGTTTATCTTATATAATACAGACGTTACTTCAAAAAAGAAGATGATTACGTCCTACGCGTCATGCATTTAGTCATGCATATTAACCAATGACTTAAATTCTGCCAAGTCACTGGTTTTCCTGGCTAGCTCAGGCAACCCATTCCATGCTCTAATAGCACTAGGGAAGAAGGAGTATTTGTACAAATTGGTCCTAGCATATGGGACGAGGAATGTGCCTTTATCTTTGTGTCTTTCAGAGTATTTTATTAAATTTTGTTTTTGTATTTGAAGATTATGGTTCAGTGTTTTATGTATTATTGCTACTTTACTTTTGAGCCTTCTGTCCTGAAGGCTTTCTAAATTTAGTGATTTTAATAAAGGTGTTACTCTAGTCAAATGTGAATATTCGTTTGTTATGAATCGCACTGCTCTATTTTGTGTCTGTTCTAGTTTCTTAATGTTTTCTTGAGTTGAGGGGTCCCAAACAGAGGATGCATATTCTATTATTGGCCTAACCAAGGTTAAATAACATTTTAGTTTTATGTTCTTATTTGATTTATAGAAATTTCTTTTAATAAATCCTAATGCTTTGTTTGATTTTTTTGTAGTTTCATCAATATGTGGATTCCATGACAGTTTTTCATTTATTATAACACCTAGGTATTTTGCGTTTTTAGTCTGTGTTACTGGTTTGCCATGAATAAGATAAGTGGAATTAATTTGTTTTAGTTTTTTTGTTACTCTTAACAACTGACATTTTTCTGGGTGGAAAGACATGCTCCAATTTGATTCCCATTTCTGTAATTCATCTAATTCTCTTTGTAAAATATCTGTGTCTTGTGTTGTTTTTATTGTTCTATATATTATGCAATCGTCTGCAAATAATCTGACTTTTGTTCCTGAAGTAATGCAATTTGGTAAATCATTTATGTAAATTAAAAATAGTAGTGGACCCAAGACTGTTCCTTGAGGTACACCTGAGTTTACTGTTATCGGTGTTGATTTAGAGCCATTTATTATTACAGTTTGTTCTCTCCCTATCAGAAAGTCTTTAATCCACTGATGCAGTGGACCATTAATGCCGAAATATTTTAATTTTTTAAGCAAACTATGGTGGTGAACTTTGTCAAAAGCCTTAGAAAAATCTAGTAAGATAGCATCTATTTGTTCGCTATTATCTAAACCTTTTGAAAAATCATCAATTAGTCCTATTAGTTGTGTTTCACATGATCTATATTTCCTAAAGCCATGTTGGTATGGTGTGAGGACATTATGTTTGTCTAAGTGGTTTATAATGTTGCTACATATTATGTGTTCTAGGATTTTACATGTGATGCTGGTAAGTGATACTGGTCTGTAGTTTCCTGGGTCAGATTTTTCTCCTTTTTTAAATAGGGGGGTGACATTAGCTTAGTTTACGATTGGTGAATGAGGTCCATTAAGCAGAAAAAAAAAAGCTTTTAAGCTACGAATCGTTTCATTAGTAGGTTTAACAGTATTTGACATTTGTGGAATCAATTTTCAATTATTTTGAATAAAAGTGGAATCAGTGGATTCGCTGCTATTATTTACGCATTTTTTTGAACTAATGGAAAAACCTTCGAGTGGCAAGGCTCCTAGAACCGCGAGGCCATGGGAGTTCCCCCACACCACCTACGCCTTTCGCCACCACTGTATGTCTGCATTGCCACGTGAAATAAAGCACTCTTCCTGTGAATCGAAGACACGCCCTTATTGTTATTATTGGGGCGTTTATTATTGAACTTGTGATGTTTCTGTTGCACTGTCCCTCATTGAATGTTTATCTTTCTGTTTATCTCCCTTATCACAACTCTTTTAATATCATTGTAAGCTGATCCGTCAACTTCGACCATCTGTCGACACTGACTCATGCCCCCTTTCGATCAGAGAGAATGTTTGTTTGTTTGACATGTTTAGGATGTTCTCCAGAGTTGAAGATAATTTACTTCTAGTCCAAACTTCCGGCAGGACGACGGGGGATGGTAGCGGGCAGGGTATGAACCCGGGACCATCGAGAAATCCGAACGACAGCCCAGCGCATACCGCTCGACCAGGCAGCCCCATCCATATGGGGATTCTTCGATCTGTGTTTATTTTACAAGTTTGATCTGTTACAACTAAAATCCACACATTAGGCTCATGTTTTCTTCCTTGCGTACCTCCAATGTGTGTGTATCAAACATGAATTAGTCTACCACTGTCACGTCACTAGGAGATGGGGAAAAAAGGGATAAGGGGGAGAACAGGATGCCACTACACTAGTGACGTCACTGTTCTGCCACGTCCGTTGATCCAGTCGTTTCTATCCAGAGCAGCGGTTCTCAACCTTTTATGCTCGGCGACCCCTTTTTACACCCCCCCCCCACTCTTCCGCGAACCCCGCACACACACATATACAGCAATAGAAGAATAGACGAGTACAATCCTTATTTTCGATGGTCTTAGGCGACCCCTGGCAAATCGTCAATCGACCCCCAAGGGGGTCGCGATCCACAGGTTGAGAACCCCTGATCCAGAGCATCAGTCTTTGTATGCAAGTGAGAATGATAGCACCAAAAATACCTCCAAATAATAAAGTAGTCCCACCTGCCGCAGATAATGTATAAAATGATTCCTTACATCTACTGAATAACGCGACATTCATCTTCATGTTTAAAAAAAAAGATTTTTAACTAAGTGTATAAACTACATACTAGAATTAAGTAAACAAAAAAGAAAATGAAATATTAAATCAAGACTATATCTGTAAACAGGGGAGGACTGGGTGTCAAAATCGGCCCGGGCATTTCTATAAAATTCGGCCCACAAATTCTCTATCATGTGATGGGCATCCATGTCTAGGTGTATCGGTCCTTAAAAATCATTGTTAAGTTTGATAATGTATCGATATGCATGCTTACAGTGAACTCTATATCTTAATAAGCAATATGGCGTCTTTTTAAATCAGCAATTATGTAGGCCCTAAAAAGATGAAGCCTACTAGTAGCACTGTCTACATTCTACATTTTATTTTCGGAAAATGTGTTTGATTAAAAGAGTATTACACTGTAATGTCTGTGAAAGACTTTTTGTTTAAACACGACGCTCAGAGGGCCTTTTATAAAAATAATAATAATAACATAATAAGGATATTATAAAACCTTTAACAACTTGATATGTGCCATAGTGACTTCGATCAGGCATTTCGGTGGCCCTACCGACCCATTTGGGTACCGGCCCACCGGGAATTTGCCCGAATGCCCATATAGCCAGTCCGCCCCTGTCTGTAAAGTTCGTAATTATAGAAACACCAAAGGAAGGGGACTTAACTCCTCTATTATGGCATGCCAATTTATAAGCCAATCCATACAGTATAACATAATGCCACAACCTTAAACTTTAAAACAAAAAAGAACAGTGTTCATTTGTTTGTAACTAAATCACAGCACAGCAGAAGTATATTGTAATAACTTAAGTGAGGCAACTCAACGAGGCACATATATGTTTTGTTTACACGATATCACAGGTACACAAACAACATCTTTCTTAGGCACAGTCTTTTCACTTCAGCTATCCAATTATCCCATTATTCTCCTCTCTTTCTAATGTTGACATCCTTTTCAGCCTCGCCTCATTGAATAGCTGAAGCAATAACTTGATTATCTGTTAGAATATTACACATAAAGATTTTAAACCAAGTCATACATATCTTTAGCTTTCAGACACATTTTACAAGCCACAGAAGCGGCGCAAGGAGGAGGCGACGTGGGCAATCGCATCGCGCATAGATATAGAGAGTATCAAATAGCAATGCAGGCAAGGTCAAGGCATTTACCAAGAAATGGTTACGACACATAATAGATGCAAAGTGGTCATAAAAATATCTAACTTTAGTCTATTGTAAACAGCCCAGCAAACACCAATTGAACAGGCAATCAAAAATGACAAATGGGGTTGGATTTGTAAGACAATGCCAAAATCTAGGAAAAATATTTAAAATCAGGTTTTAAACTGAAACCCACGGTGAAAGAAAAAGGCTGTGAGATGAATGGAGGAGATCAACAAAACAAAAAGCAAAGATGACAGGATGCACATGGTCCCAAGCAAAATTACCCAAAAGTGAGTACATAAGCAAAGTGCTTTTGCGGCTATAAGCTTGACTAGTAGTGTAAAGGATTAAGTAAAGTAGGTCAAGTGAATGCTATACATTCGTTTTTTATTTTACGAAGAAACAAGGTACTATCAATGACTGCAATTTGCTTTATCACAAAAAGGTCAGTTTACATTTAATCATATCTATAATACATTATGTTTTTACATATTGAATAATGCCCTTGGCTTTCAGAATAGAGCATGCAAACAGTTATCGATACATAATAGAAAAATAACATAATGATTTTGAGAACAGATAAAACTATATTTGAAGGGCCCGTCATATGATAAACAATTTCATGGGCTGTACTGTATAGAAATGCCTTGGCCGATTTCGACATCAAGTCCCCCTCTGTCAAAAATATATAAATTAATACAAAATTATCAATTTATTCGGTTGCCGTAATACATATTTTTCATTTAGTACAAAGAACAGAAAAAAGTAAAAAAAAAAAAAATAAATTGCTCTAGCTGAGAACTGAACCTAGAACGTTAAGCTCTAAAAGTAGACACTCTATCGGAATGCCACACAGCCGATGTAAATTTGTGAAAACAAGGTTATAAAAACATACAACTTATATATGCTTTTCAAAAGATAAATCTACAATATATTTTCTGCTTTATTTTGAAAATACTTCTTCGAACTTTTGAAATGTTTTTGAAATAAAACAATTTGTATGATTTAAAACTGTATTTGTAAAAAAATCTTTAAAAAATATGTTATCTCTTATAAAATTTACTTTTTAAATGGTTAATCTAGTAATATTTAAATAAATTAAAAATAGATTTCATCTTTTTCCAAGAGTTATCGAACTTTGAGGATGACCTTTCCGTATTTTATTTTCGTAGTACAATGCCATAGAGAACTCTATAGACTTTTTATGAACAAATTTTTGCATTTTTCGTCTTGAAAAATCATTTTCTTTGGGTAAATAATTAAAATAGCATAACATGTGTACAATTGTTTTACACTATTTTATTACACAAATGTTACAAAACGAATTTTTAATGTACATATATTTAAACTTCAATTCAAAAAACTTTTAAACTGTTACATTTCAATAAAATTACCAGTCTTACATTGAATATCTTCTTTATATAGTATAGACGTAAAAAATCCGTTTTCCTTACAACAAAGCTAAAGATATAATATCCTATCTTTTTGCACATCTTTTTTGAAAGTCTACTCGTCCTGGTTACTTAGAAACGTATACTGAAATAACGTATTTAAAAGAGTAATAAAAGATAGGAAATATTTTAAACAACAAATAAAAAAAAATATTGATCTTCAATTTTCGTCTCAATATGTCATTCTAACATTTTTTGTTAGAAAAGAAGAAATTGTGTAGACTAGCAAACAATTAGCTTTATCCAAGTTGAATAGACTTATGTAAGATATCTATAGAACTGCTTCAAGAAATCGTTTCCTTCTAGTCAGTTGCGTGAAAAGATGCTTAAAATTTACAGATACGCAAGTAAGGCCATATATCCGTATAAGGGTCGACCGTGTGCCTAAAACAAAGTTGTTTGTCAAGCTAAAAGTTAAAAGTTAAAACAAAACAGCTTTTAAAAAAAAAACGCTATAAAGACCATCTTAGATGCATTCTTGCTTGAAATGACATAGAATAGATCAAATGAACGATACCGGCTTCCGATACAGTTGGAGATTTCTAAAAAATTAACCTCGCCTCATTGAATAGCTGAAGCAATAACTTGATTATCTGTTGGAATATTACACATAAAGATTTTAAACCAAGTCATACATATCTTTAGCTTTCAGACACATTTAACAAGCCACAGAAGCGGCGCAAGGAAGAGGCGACGTGGGCAATCGCATCGCGCATAGATATAGAGAGTATCAAATAGCAATGCAGGCAAGGTCAAGGCATTCACCGAGAAATGGTTACGACACATAATAGATGCAAAGTGGTCATAAAAATATCTAACTTAAGTCTATTGTAAACATTCCAGCAAACACCAATTGAACAGGCAATCAAAAATGACAAATGGGGTTGGATTTGTAAGACAATGCCAAAATCTAGGAAAAATATTTAAAATCAGGTTTTAAACTGAAACCCACGGTGAAAGAAAAAGGCTGTGAGATGAATGGAGGAGATCAACAAAACAAAAAGCAAAGATGACAGGATGCACATGGTCCCAAGCAAAATTACCCAAAAGTGAGTACATAAGCAAAGTGCTTTTGCGGCTATAAGCTTGACTAGTAGTGTAAAGGATTAAGTAAAGTAGGTCAAGTGAATGCTATACATTTGTTTTTTATTTTACGAAGAAACAAGGTACTATCAATGACTGCAATTTGCTTTATCACAAAAAGGTCAGTTTACATTTAATCATATCTATAATACATTATGTTTTTACATATTAAATAATGCCCTTGGCTTTTCGAATAGAGCATGCAAACAGTTATCGATACATAATAGAAAAATAACTTAATGATTTTGAGAACAGATAAAACTATACTTGAAGGGCCCGTCATATGATAAACAATTTCATGGGCTGTACTGTATAGAAATGCCTTGGCCGATTTCGACATCAAGTCCGTCTCTGGCAAAAATATATAAATTAATACAAAATTATCAATTTATTCGGTTTTCGTAATACATATTTTTTATTTAGTACAAAGAACAGAAAAAAGTAAAAAAATAAATAAATTGCTCTAGCTGAGAACTGAACCGAGAACGTTAAGCTCTAAAAGCAAACACTCAAACGGAATGCCACACAGCGGATGTAAATTTTTGAAAACAAGGTTATAAAAACATACAACTTATATATGCTTTTCAAAAGATAAATCTACAATATATTTTCTGCTTTTTTTTACAAATACTTCTTCAAACTTTTGAAAAGTTTTTGAAATAAAACAATTTGTATGATTTAAAACTGTATTTGTAAAAAAATATTTTAAAAAATATGTTATCTCTTATAAAATTTACTTTTAAAATGGTTAATCTAGTAATATTTAAATAAATTAAAAATAGATTTCATCTTTTTTTTAAGAGTTATCAAAACAAGAAAACATCTGAAACAAGAAAACATCTGAAACAAGAAAAACATCCTAAACAAGAAAACATCTGAAACAAGAAAAACATCCTAAACAAGAAAACGTCTGAAACAAGAAAACATCTGAAACAAGAAAAACATCCTAAACAAGAAAACATCTGAAACAAGAAAAACATCCTAAACAAGAAAACATCTGAAACAAGAAAAACATCCTAAACAAGAAAACATCTGAAACAAGAAAAACATCCGAAATAAGAAAAATATCCGAAACACGTAAAACGTTTTACAATACATCAAAGTAATTTATCGCTAATCGCTTTTGCCGATCATACAGTTTTTCCATAATAAAAGTTTTGGATCATAATCTTCAAATACAAAAACAAAATTTAATAAAATACTCTGAAAGACACAAAGATAAAGGCACATTCCTCGTCCCATATGCTAGGACAAATTTGTACAAACACTCCTTCTTCCCTAGTGCTATTAGAGCATGGAATGGGTTGCCTGAGCTAGCCAGGAAAACCAGTGACTTGGCAGAATTTAAGTCATTGGTTAATATGCATGACTAAATGCATGACGCGTAGGACGTAATCATCTTCTTTTTTGAAGTAACGTCTGTATCATATAAGATAAGATAAGATAATGGTTCATTCTGTATTTCAATGGTATGCACTGTTTTTCTCTCAATGTTTCCAAGTCTTTCGCAATCTCTGAATCCTATTCACGACTGTAGGCCAACATTTTTTTTTTCAACACTAAATCTACACGAAACTTCTTGTTCACTGTTACAAGTAATTCACACGTACCCACTGGGATATTATGAAACATCCAAATATGAATTATCGGAGACTGTTTCCGTTTAATAGGAATTTCAAGAGGAATCAGCAACATTGGAGTGCGATATGTGAGAAATGTCGATCACAGTTTTCTGTCTGGATAAAACGAAACATCTGAACGCAATTCGTAATGTTCATTTAAAAGACATCTAATTGGCGCCCCCATCAAGGTGCTTCTCCAACATTTCCATATTTGTTCAAGAGTTAAACTCGCAGCCTATGGATTTATTAACGGTCATCATCTCATCTACAGAAGGATCCTAGGCATCACATTCAAAGACCGCATCACAAACCAAGAAATCAGAGACAGGGTTACTGTAGCGATCGGAGCCCATGACGACCTGCTAACTATTGTGAAAAGACGAAAGCTTAAAACCTTTGGCCACATTACAAGATCTACGGGGCTCACAAAGACCTTCCTTCAGGGAACAGTGCCAGGGTAAAGAAGAAGAGGCAGACAGAAAAAGCGATGGGAGGACAACATTAAAGAATGGACAGGCCTGCCATTGAGAGAGGTTTTAAACAAGGCAAAAAAAAAGGGAGGAATGGAGAAAGACGGTCGACAAATCTTGCTTGGTGCCCCAACGGTCCAACAGACTAAGGGATAGGTAAAGGTAAAGGTAAACTCGCAGCCGTAAAAGGTGCTTTTGCCGATCATACAGTTTTCCATAATAAAAGTTTTTGGATCAATGGACGGCACGTTGAAATTGCTTACAAATATATGACATAGAATACACTAATGCAAGAACTAAATGTGAAAGAATCGTCACTAAAGGTTTGGCCCTATAAAATGAATAAGGTTAGGTTTGGACTGGATGTCAAAATCGACCCGGTAATTTCTTTACAATCCGGCCCATAAATTGTATGTCATAATAATATGGGGTAATAGATAATATAGACGTCCTGTTGCTTTTTAATTTTTAAAAGGATGAAACCTACAAGCAGTGGCGTAGCAAGGCACCCATTGTCCAGGGCTCAAGAATATCTCGGTAGACCCCCACAATACGATATATTTAGTGTGTGACAAAGAATTGAGTAATCTGAATGTATTGGTACATCGATCAAAGGACATTCTGATGCCAGTGAAAGGATCGTAATAATTGCAAGTAATAATGCCATTAGGTTTGACTCTCTACAAGTCTTAAAAGTCAATGTTTGTACAACTTCTTAACAGAATCAAACGACCTTATTTAAATCGGTTTTCACAAAAGTATTTTTTAAATTTTATTTTGGTGTCATCCCAAGTGCTCGTGTGGGCCCCAACTGACCATGAGTCATAGGCTCAAGCGCAATGAAGCCCTTCGCGCCATGGTTGTTACGCCACAGGCTGTGGGCCCCTAATGATCGTGGGCCCGGATTCATTGAACGCCTTCGCGCCATGGATGCTACGCCACTGCCTACAAGTAGCATTGTCTACGGATCTATGTAAAAATTGCAATCAATGTGGCCAATTATGGTTTACGTAGGTGTCATGTGACCAGCAACGACCAATAGCCTTCACATTTCCCCTATCAATGTCAGGTACCCATTAGAGCTGAGTGGATCCCGAAACTAAAAATCAGTTTTCAACAGGATTCGAACCTGAGATTCCTCGGTTCGGAAGCCAATCGCTTTACCCCTCAGCCACCGCGGTCTTTGCCTTCGGATGTAGGCTATTACATTATTTCGGAAAAGTGTGTTTGATTAAATTAGTATTACACTGTAAAAAACTGTTTAAACACGACTCTAAAAGGGTCACTTTTAGAAGAGAGCATTATAAAAACCTTAAACAATTTAATACGTGTCATGGGGCCCTTTTGGTGGCCCTACCAGCCCATTTGGGTACCGGCTTACCATGCATTTGCTCGAATGCCCATATAGCCAGTCCGCCCCTGAATAAAGTCAAGAAGCAGGTTAATTAATGATGCTAAATTTTTTATAGCGTTCATGGATGCTTCGAGCCAACACAAAAAAAAAAAAATAAATAAGTTGATGATTCTTTGTGCCAATCTTTGCATGAAATAATAAAGTTAAAAAAAAATAAATTCGTCGGAATTACGGACTACGGAAAGACCAGGTAGTTAGCCTACCTCTGAAGCCTTCTGATTTGAAATCACATTTGTTTTCTCAAGAGAAATGTCCCATCATAGTCCAAAGCTTATTTAAAACTCCGTGTGCTCAATTGTGGCTGCATTAAAAAAAAATTTATTTTTTTTTGCACAATTTGCGGCAATATCCCTATGCAGAAGTTCTGTTTATTGAGTAACAGACATATGTCAGTGCTCTTGGAGTATCTTCTGCCATTGACGTTCAGAGGTGCATGAAAAGGTTCCTCCCCGAGACGTACGCATTCAACCTACCTACTATTTTGGATGAAGCATGTTGATTAGAGAAGTGATGTAGTAGCGAAAATCGTAAACTTTTACATCAAAGTTGTTGAAAGAAATAATAATAATAATAATCTTTATTATCCGTAAGGAAATTTGTCTTACAATTTGTGCATTACCAAACAAAAAACATTATAACTATAAGAAACCAAAGTGTACATTCACACCAGACTCACTCATAATTTACATGTGACAAAGTTTATACCAGATTGTTCTTATTTAATGATTTGATTGCCAGGGGAACAAAAGAGTGTTTGTGTCTGTTTGTCTTTGCTATCGGTGTCTTGTATCTCTTTTGCTGCTTGAAAAAAATCTGAACCTGTTTCTTTTACTTCTCATGATAGATCATCCACATGTGTTCCGCTTTCGCTCCCCAAATAGATCTATCTCTGGTCACCTTTGTATGATGTTTGAAAAAAAAATTTAAAAAAAAAAAAAAAAATTTTATCGGAAATTTCCGAAAAGAATGTTCCGAGCGGAGAACTATGTAGAATTATATAATACCGTATAATATATATAGGTCTGTGTTCCCGAGATTATTCCGATATTTCAATGAAGGTATTGTCATAATTTCTGATCCGATCCACTTCATCATAACATCTAAAGGCAGTTTTAACAAATTAGATCTGCAAGGCGCAACAAGCCAATTCAAGTATCGTCTGTAAATCATAAGATACTTAAAAGGGGTAATACTGAGAATTTACCAAGGCATAAATTAAATAAAAGGTGGGGCAGGAATCTAATCTAAAATTAAAATCTAGATTAGCTATAATTAATAGATCTAGTAGTATAATAATAATATTAAATAGAATCAAGGATGCCTAGATTTAGAATAATGATTGCTACTAAGACTACGAACATATCCATATCTGGTATGTCTATACTATATAGATCTAGATCTAGAATTGTAAAAATAGATTCAATTTAGGTAATTTCATCAATTTAATTTCATTTTTGGTTTCAGTTTCCAGACATTATAAGAATATTAAGATAATCATAACATTTAAAAAAAAAATAATTTATATTTAGACTATAGAGTCACTAGAGATCTATAGATCTTATTATTCTTATAGTGTCTATAGTGGGCACTCACAGTAAAGGAAATTTCCCATGGCCCATGTAACCATGTACTCTAGTGGGGTCTAGACTTCTAAAGTGCTATGCTATAGTTACACTTTACACTATAGTAACAAAATAGTTTATAAAAGAAATAGATCTATACTATATGGCCTATAGATTATTATATAGATTAGACTACAGTCTCTAATATCATTATCATCTATGATCTGAATCTAGATCTAGTAGATCTATATATTTAGATCTTAGTCAAAGTCTAAGTGTTAGCGTTGGTAGCCTAGAATATGCCAAATATCATACAATCAATTAATCAAATTAGATCTTTAGTCTATAGATGATGATAAATAATATAAGCACTGAATAATTTTCAATTTAGAAAACATTCTAGATAGCTAGTATTTATCATTAGAGATTCTAGATCTAGAATCTATTTACTCTAGTATGAACTTTTTTTCATTTTTAATCTATCTATATATATGTGTTTAAAGTCTTGTATAGATCTACACAGTAGATTTAGGCGAATAGTTAGCCTTAATGAAAAAAAAATTTTTTTCACAATTTAAAAGAAAAAAAATACTTTGCCATAGATAGATCTATATTTTAACTTTGAAGACTGCAGCTTTTTAGAATGGAATTAAATCTAAAGTAAGTAAAAAAAATTCATCTAGATCTAGATATAGTAGTTCTGGGCAATGCTTCTCAGCCTCAATGTGGCGCCCAGGTGGAAACAGTCATTAGAGAAGAGATTAGACTGATAAGGAAGCAAAACAGAATCTCCACTGGGGTGCCCAAAGATGAAGTCCATTGCACTTGCTGGGATGGAAGAGAGTCCCAACCATCCACACACCGTTCCCCATCAGGCTGTTTTATGACATGCACCCACGTGGCTGATCTAAACTCGACCTACAGCCTTGCCTGAAACCTGAACACCTGTAATGTGAGCCAGCGGATGTAACAAATTTACATCTTCTTGGATACCTTCAGTGGTTGCGGTGGCTGAGAGATAAAGCACTGGGCTTCCAAATTGGAGGGTTCAAATCCTGGTGAAGACTGGAATATTTTATTTAGGGATCTTTTGGGTGCCTCTGTGAGTCCATCCGTCTCTAATGGATACCTGACATTATTTAGGGAAAAGTAAGTAAAGGCAGTTAGTTGTTTTGCTGGCCATGCTCATTAACTGTGGACCACAGATGACCTTGACATCATCTGCCCTATAGATCGCTAGATATGAAAGGGGAACTTTACTTGGATACCTCCCAGACAGAACAGTGAAGCCAACAAAGGAAAACTCTTAAGACCTAGAGTTCCAAGGGTCTTCGATTCAATTATTACAACAATTATAAAAATCTACTAGTCATTAATTATCCACTAATATTTCTAAAGTCTGTCTAACAGGCCTTAGATGAATATCAACTAATAATTCTTTCCTGAAGCATTGCTTCTGAGGTTTTTACTGAACTTTCATATTAGGAATGAAGGTTTGCCATCAAGTCCTGTTAGGACCTATATATTTTGCCTAAACTAATACTGACAAGATGTAGTAGTAGTATAGTATCCTTTTTTTGTAGCTAACAGTTAATGGGTGGTGGGGTGGCTGAGTGGTAAAGTGATTGGATTCTGAACCATAGGGTCTCAGGTTTGAATCCTGGTGAAGACTGGGATATTTAATTTCAGGATCTTTTGGGTGCCTCCAGCGCTAATGGGTATCCGACATTACTATAACTAGTTGGGGAAAGCATAATGGGGTTGGTCGTTGTGCAGTCTACATGATGCTCTCGTTAACAATGGGCCACAGAAATAGAAGGTCCTTTATAGGATCTGCCCTATAGACCGCATGGTCTGAAAGGGGCACTATACAGTTAAAGAAGCTGGCGTTGGCTATATGCCTCTGTGAGATTAAAATATTAAGGGTAAAATAGAATCATCTTACAGAAAAGGCTTCTTGAAAATTGTGTATAATAATGATGGTGTGATTATGAGATGAAATTTTTTAATTATTTTATTATTCAATCATTTAATGTAACCATGTAGGCTAAGTGTTATAGGGGTATTGGTAAACTAAACACAAAAAATTATATCCATCAGTAATTTATAAATGAAATGAAAATATTGGTTCAAAAAAGTACAAAATATGATGCTAGCTAGCATGTTGTAAACATAAACATAAGTGAAAAAAAAACTCAAGTTATCAGGAAGATATATAACTAATGTAATAAATCACATTCGTCACCTAAAGTTTTTTTTTCTTTTACTGATATAATTATGTTTTTTATTTTTTGTACAGACCTATTTTATAACTGAAATTTTTAGCTTAAATTTTAACATTTTTTATTTTATATACACATGCCCACACAAGATGATACAGTCTTCACCGGCAACAAGCAAAACTCAGAGACAGAAAAGTGATGCTTTTAATTTTTAGCTTCAGTTTTAATATTTTTAATTTTATATACACATTTATTAATCAAATTTAATTTTGTCTTCACCAGTAACAAGGAAAACTTAGGAACAGAAAAGTTGCTAGGCAAACTTCACATTAGCAGAACTGAAAAAAATCTGGACAGTTTGCTGAAAAATGCACAAACAATAAATAGTCAGAAGCTACAAAACACAGAAATGTCTAGCTTTTCACTTCCAAACCAAACAGAAAACGTTCTTTCAGGCAGCTCAGGTCCTAATGGAGAAGCGTATGTGATGAATGGCAGTCGAGGTGTCTGTTACGTATGCAAGCTTGAACTGAACTCCCGGCAGCATTGTGATCAACACATTAACGGAAGCAAACATATCAAGAAGGTGAATGACGAGGCAAACAGGACTGCGCTTAATACCAGAGTCTCACATGATGCCGAAAGACCGGTGGGCCAAGACTATGTTCTGACGCCACTTGGTGGGAAATGCTACTTGTGTGACGTTGTGTTTACATCTCGAGCCCTTGCTATTCAGCATTTATCTGGACAGAAGCACAAGAAAAAGGCTGAGAGCAACTCCACACCCTATTTACTGCCCTCTGCAAGCATGCACCCTTCCCAGATTACCTCGTCCCAGGTTATCTCACCCTCGCTGGTCATGAGTCCATTCCAGTTTAGTGGTAGTAGCCTGACAGAGTCACGAGCTGCGGACCCAGCACCTTTAACTTCAGCGTTAAAGGGACCTAACGGCGAGGACTACATAATGAACGGAACCAGAGGCTACTGCTACGTCTGCGGCTTGGACCTGACCTCGCAAGAGCATGCAAAGTCTCATTTAAGTGGAACCAAGCACAAGAAGAAAAGCGGGGAGGGATCTGGTATGGACACTTCCATCCCTAACGGAAAAGTTCTTATGTGTTCTATTTGTAAAGTGCCGTTTTCTTGTATCAAAAATGCAGAGGAGCATTTCCGAAGTGAGAAACACAAGAAGAGGAAAGCAAGTCAAGAGCTTCAAGATTACAGTAAAGATCCAGAACAAACCTGTGTCATGAAGCTCTACAGTGCATCAAGTACTTCAGTTGAGTGTAACAGTCCTCATCTCCTAGGACTCGGTCCTGACCAGTCTATAAATTGTGAGGTAACAACTAATCCCTCTTGTTACCCTTTCTCTAGTAGGTCTGGACCACGCATAAGCCCTCTAGAATATCAAGAAATTATAGATCTTTCTAAAGCTAAAGCTAAATTAAATGAAGCGTCAAGCTCAGAAGCTTCAAAACCAACTGATAATTTAACACACAGGTCTTCTACTGAATCAACCATGAGAAATACAGCAACAAGTACTAGAGCTACACCAAGTGTGCTGACTAATAATGACACGAGTCGCAGCATTGAATACAACTTAAATCTTCAGTCCGACAAAAAATTGAATGTTGAAAATTTAAACGAGACATCGGAAGGCAAAGAAGAGTTAAAAAATAAAAACCTTCCCACCGAAACAAACTTACCTTTTTCTGTTACTTTTCAAAAAGATTCCAGTTCATTGAGTTTGAGTTTAATTGATAATGCCATGCAGGCTAGTCACTCGGCACATTTAGAGCCACTTACAATAAAAAGACACCAGATGGAGCAAAATTCAATAGAGAATCACCAGCAGAACCCAACACAAACTGAGGCTCATAATAGAAACAATGATTCAGCAGCCGTTAATCAAGATTTGTCTAAATGTTCGTTGGCAGAAAAGTCTAACAATACTCAACAGACGAATGACAAGAGAAGAAGCGAAGAATCGTTGTCAGGAATAAAGGCTCAACCTACAGCAGGTGAACAGACTTCACATTTATCAGAGACAATGAGAGGTAATGACAGTGGTACTAACCAGGAGGTTTTAAAAACAGTACATATTGTTAAATTAAGTCAGACAGGTATTAATGTAAGAGAACCAGCTCAACAGGACTTCACAATTAACATGTGTCCTCCTCTAGGACTTCCACAAGGACAAAGTCCGCGAGTTTTATTTTTCACACCATCGCAGCAACAGCTAGAAACCATGGCCAAATCACAGAAGTTTAATGGGCATTTAAATTCAAATATTCATGAAATTGATGACATTAATATCGATGTGTTACATGTCAATGAAAATATTAATGTAAATGAAGATGATATGAATGTCAATGAAGAGAATATGGAAAAGGATTTACAATATGAGATGAAAGATTCAGTTGGTATGGCAGAAACCAGTTGTAATGATTTTTACAATGAAAATGTATCATCCACGTGTATAAATAGAAGTAGCTATTTTAGTAGTGAGATTTCAGACCTCGGCTGCATCAATAAAAGTCTTGACTTCAGCTCTATAAATACTGAATCCAGTTTTAATGCCATTGGTAGTAACATGACTCCGTCTTTTCATGTTCGTGTGCTCAATAATATGCCTATAAATAGCAATACTGGAAAGCAAGAGGACGATGCTGCATTAGATTCTGTACAGCATTTGACGGGAACGTTGTCTGGTCTAAGCATTAGTCAAGAAAGTGCTGCCTCAAACCAGGTTGACCAACAAAGTTTCTCTGTGGGACAAAACCCCTGGGCTAATTCCGAGAACAAAGAGGAACATTATTACTTCAACGGGTCCAGAGGTTTTTGTCATGCTTGCACTATAGAACTGACCTCTTATCAGCATGCCAACCAACATCTTAATGGACAAAAACACCAGAAAAAGATGCAGCAGATTCACTTTACCAGACGGTTGCAAAAAGAGTCTAGGTTAGGGATAGCGACAAGTCCTGTTACTATTAGCCATCCAGTTACTCAAACTGACAGTGAAACCTCTGAGCTATTTTTCATATTTGATGGCTCTAAGGGAATGTGTCATGCATGCAGCATTGAGTTGACATCACCCCAGCATGCTAGGCAGCATATTAGTGGCAAAAATCATAACCGCGCTGTGGAACGGTTAAAATTAACCAAGCAGGGCATCCAGTATCCAAATTTCTGTCATGTTTGCAAGAAAGGATTTTCGGGTACAGAGAGTGCAAAACAGCATTTTGAATCCAGCAAGCATAAGAACAAGGTTCAGCTTCTAGAGATGGGGATTTTTCAGAGTTCTGAAGGGGAGAAAGTCGTGGTCAAAGATGACAAGATCTGGTACATGTGTGATGTGTGCCAGTGTGGTATGAACACAAGGGAGCAGCTATTAGTGCACAAAGAGTCAGCGAAACACAAAGAGATGGAAGCCAGCCTCAGAGACAAGCCTGTCGTCTTTCAGAGTAGTTCCTCTCCGAGATCTAGTGAGCTGGGAATCAAGGAGAATTCTCCTGTTGGACACAAAGAAAGCAGAGAAAGCACAGAGAGAACTGCACCTGCATATATATCAGATGATGATCGGCAACATTTGACATTTGGGGATGTGCCCAAAATAAATTTAGATAGAGCCAGCCCACTCAATTACAAATACAGTGAGTATGAAATTTTCTAAATTTCCAATTATTTGATCTCTAGTGTCCAAAGGATTTAAACCATAAACCTTTCAATGAAGATGGCACCAGATCAGTTTTTATAGTTTCACTTCAAGCAACAGTTGCCTGTGTTATGTGCTATGGGCTGACATCTCAATGGTCCTAGGTTTGAACTCTGCCCTCAGCCATCCTACGCTCTTCTGAGAGAGGTTTGGGCTTGTTTGCACCGTGTTTGCTTCTGATGTACGCAACAAGAACTTGAAATTTAATAATAATAAATATAAAAAAAAAAATAGAGAAAAAAATACTTTTCTTTTATTAGTGACTGGAATTATATCATTTGTAGTGGAAAAAATCCCAACACAATATTTTATTTAATGGGGGCCCGGTGGATGAGTGGTAAAGCCCTTGGCTTCCAATCTGAGGGGCCCCAGTTTCGAATCTCTGTGAAGACTAGGAATTTTTATTTCGTTACTCTTAGGGTGTCCCTGAGTC
Source organism: Biomphalaria glabrata (assembly GCF_947242115.1). Classification (NCBI taxonomy): domain Eukaryota; kingdom Metazoa; phylum Mollusca; class Gastropoda; family Planorbidae; genus Biomphalaria; species Biomphalaria glabrata. Next base: position 43,180,870 of record NC_074720.1, read on the forward strand.
AATCCAACTCCAATGGGTATCTGACATTAGTTGGATAAGGTAAAGCAGTGTTGGTTGTTGTGATGGATACATGACACCTTCGTTAATCGTCTGCCATAGAAACAGATGACCGTTACATCATCTGCCCTATAGACAAGGTCTGACATGGATACTATTTTTTTCATCTTATATTTTGTATATCATTATATTAAGTTTAAAATGATTAGACTGTGGAACCTTTCTTAAAAGGTTTAAAACTAGCTTTAATTCACAAATGGTTTAAAACCAGCTTTAATTCACAAATGGTTTAAAACTAACTTTAATTCACTTTTTAAAATTAAAGACTCACTATTAGTTGTACATTGACAAAGTTAGTTATTTTTGTTTACCTGAGAATGACTCCTTATCATATTCACTACCCTCTGCAAAACCAGCTGCATTGGCTTGGTCATGTCTGCTCTATGGAGAATGAATGAATCCCCAAAATCATTTTTTATGGATGGCTGCCTGGTTGTGTGGTATGTGCTTTGGACTGTCTTCCCCATAGTTCAGGGTTTGAACCCTACCGGCTGCCATTCCTCTTCATTCTGTGTGAGTTTTGGGCTAGGATGTAATAATCTTTGAAATCTGAAACATGTCAAAAAAAGCAAATAAAGCCATGAGCAACTTGCAATTTACTTAGACTTAGGTCCTCCCGCGCTGTTAGGCGGCAAGCTGTCTCCACAGAAATCTATCACTCCTCCTCCCACCTGGTGTCCACTGTTCTGAGGTCCATGTACCAATTAGGGTCAGTTTCTTTGCATTGCCGGGTTTGCCATGTATCGGGCACTGGACATCCTGTTGGGTTTAGTCTAACACCGTCATCTGGGAATGGCTGCCTTCGACGCATGTATAATTTTCTTGATGTTTCAAGTTTGCAGTTTCTGTAGCTATTGAGGTTTTACAGGGTGGTGTCTCATGCTATTTGTATAAGTAGTGTGTTAGTAACTGTTTATGTAATCATACTGGTTCAAGTGTTTTATGCCCATAGGACATCATCATCTTACTGTCATTTGAACATAACAATGACACAGCCATGTAAATTGAATATGGCTGTACTTGTTTCATCTCAATGACTGAAATCAGAATTTTACTCTAGTCATCAGTCTGTTCACAACATTGAATCTCTTTATTGGTTTGTTTATAGAAATCATAAATTTGTATTGATTCTCCTCTGTCTACAGGTTCTCCAAGTTCTCAAGTAAATCTAAACTTTAACCAAGAAAATGTATCAACAGTTTTACATACATCTGGACGGCCAATTTTGGGAGCCAAGTTTCAGTCACAACTTGAACCAAGCTCCCTAGCCACTCCGGTTGGTTTAGATCTATCATCCAATAATCAAGCAACAGCCAGGTCTGGCCTCAGGGATTTTCATCTTCCAACTGAGAGATACAGAGGCCAGACAAACAGCAACACAGCTTCTGAAGTTAGAAATCTTGAAATCAATGCAGGTGCTGGTTTTACATTTAGAGGGCTAACACTTAGCGGACAAGCTCCAAATGGTAGCAGCAGTTCTGGGTCTGGAAATATGGATATGAGACCCCATTCTATTGTTTCAGATCATTTGACTATGGATGTGCCTTGTTCAGGAGGAAGAGGAATCATTGAAGGGACCCATCCAGGCAATGCTAATGATGATTCCGATGATGACGCACCAACGTCATTATTCTCTAGTAAAGAGACTCACGGTTTTGTGAAAAAACCTGGCAAGCCTAGACATAGTAATAATCGAACAGATAACAAAAATACCATTTCGTTTGGAAAACTTGAGAGTAACGACAGTGATGACGACGAACCTTTGGAAACTGTAGACTACAACATACCGCAAGAAATAGTTCCACCGGAAACACCTGAAGCGTCACAGTTAAAACCTGAAAAAAGTACAAAGCCTGGTTTTAAGTACTACTGCAGAATATGTGACAAACACATGAATACTAAAGCTAGCTATCAAGCCCATGCCAATGGAGCTAGTCATAAGTATATTGCCACGCTACAAAAGTCTCCAGTTCGGCGCCTTGAGCCCATCAGGAAAACAAACTTTCCATTCAATACTTCCTCTAAAGGCTTGATAGAAAGAGCAATGAGTAAAAGTAAGCACCTACCGCGAGCTTACCAATTTGAGCTGTTGGAAAAAACGATGAAGGGAGACTATATTGTGTATTTACCCACAGGTAGGGCCATTTTGTTTTCCATTAGACTTAATTTAAATTGAAATATGCAAAAACTTGTTCACCTTTTTTGTGTTTTTGCTTTTTGTATAGAAAAATAAATGTACTAAAAAGATAGTTCTTGTATGGAGGTCTTTAATTTACCTAGTCATTTGGGTAATCACAAGACAACTTTTAAATTGTGGTTATGTTTGTTAAGGAAACTTTACTTTTGTCTATTTTTAAATTTTCCTGACATTGGAATATATCAGGAAATATAAATATATTAGGAACGAAGACAATTTTTAATAAAAATAAAAAATTCTTCCAAAATTGTTAGCAGTCACGATGAACTTAGAGTAATATTAACAGAAAGTAAAATTTAAAGAAAAGTTGAAACCATTTTATTTACTCATTATTTAATGAAATTCACATTTTTTTTTTTATAAACTTAGGTACTGGCAAAACATTGGTTGCTGTTTTGACGATGGCCTTAATGTTAGATGAAAATCCTTCAAGGCCTGTGCTGTTTCTTGTCGACAAGGTCCTATTGGTCCTGCAACAGGCCAAATTTATCATGGATCAGTTGACGGCAGTCAAATTGAACAGGTAGGGGAGGTTTTGAGAATTTCCAACATTTTTGTTTCCCCATTGCTTTTAACTGTTGTGAGTCAGAACTTTAAAACACTCATTTATTTAGTAGTTTACTTTAATCCTTTCTGAGCATACGTTTGAAATAGTTACCCACTGGTTATCTATCAGTTGCATTAATTTTGTGAAACACTGTAGGGCATCCAGCCTGTGCTTGATGTTTTTCAAGTGGAAATTTGGTTGTGCAGAAAGCTTTAATAGAAATTAAAAGAAATTAAATAGTTAAAAGAAATTTCTATAAATCAAATAAGAACAAAACTAAAATGTTATTTAACCTTGGTTAGGCCAATAATAGAATATGCGTCCTCCGTTTGGGACCCTTCAACTCAAGAAAACATTAAGAAACTGGAACATACACAAAATAGAGCAGTGAGATTCATAACAAATGAATATTCACATTTGACTAGAGTAACACCCTTATCACTAAATTTAGAAAGCCTTCAGGACAGAAGACTCAAAAGTAAAGTAGCAATTATACATAAAACACTGAACCATAATCTTCAAATACAAAAACAAAATTTAATAAAATACTCAGAAAGACACAAAGATAAAGGCGCATTCCTCGTCCCATATGCTAGGACAAATTTGTACAAATACTCCTTCTTCCCTAGTGCTATTAGAGCATGGAATGGGTTGCCTGAGCTAGCCAGGAAAACCAGTGACTTGGCAGAATTTAAGTCATTGGTTAATATGCATGACTAAATGCATGACGCGTAGGACGTAATCATATTCTTTTTTGAAGTAACGTCTGTATTAGATAAGATAAGATAAGATAAGATAGACCCCCCAGTGGACATCGACTTTTGCTTCAAGTGTGGCAAAATAGGAAGATCACAACTGAGTTAGCTTGAACTTGCGAAACACTTTACTCATTCTTAATCTTCGGAATAGAAGATGATGCCTTATCTATCAGTGCCCTAAGCACATTGGCCATCCACCATTATTTCTTTTACAGTATTGCTTCTACTTTGCAATTCCGATAGACACTTTGTTTCTTTAATAGCCTTGTGAATATATATCTCAGTGTCTCTTTTTGCTTTCCATTTTAAAAATATTTGTTTGTCCTCAATGGATCTCCATCCTAGTTTCTTTCTGGAGCCTCATGATCTCTCGTCATCATTCATTGTTTCTCATACAGTGCAGACGTTGTTATTTCAGCTCCTCCAAAAGTGGCATTCCTTTCTCTGAATGTTTAGAGTTGGATCATTGTATCCCTTGCAGATTTGAAGATTCAAGGATATCCAGTAATGAGATGGTAGTCACCATTATGTTAAAAGCAAGTTGATTATGTGAGAAAAGTCGCTTCACTTGATCCATTCCTTAATTTCTATTTCCTTTATGGCTGTGAGAGCTGGTCAGCATTCCCTGTCTTCAACCCATCTTATCTTATCTTATATAATACAGACGTTACTTCAAGAAAGAAGATGATTACATCCTACGCGTCATGCATTTAGTCATGCATAGTAACCAATGACTTAAATTCTGCCAAGTCACTGGTTTTCCTGGCTAGCTCAGGCAACCCATTCCATGCTCTAATAGCACTAGGGAAGAAGGAGCACTTGTACAAATTTGTCCTAGCATATGGAACAAGGAATGTGCCTTTATCTTTGTGTCTTTCAGAGTATTTTATTAAATTTTGTTTTTGTATTTGAAGATTATGGTTTCAAATACAAAAACAAAATGTGTATTCTTTGGAGTAGTCGTGCTTCCAATCAGGAAGTTTTGAAATTGTCTAGTACGCACATTTGTTTGTTTGTCTTTTTGGTAGTAGAAAGTTTGAATGTTTAATTTAAAGCAATGATATTTCTATTTTTTAGGCGCAGTGATGATCAGGGTTTGGTCAAACGAGAGGTCAATGTCATGGCTATTTGTGGAGGATTAGCTTCTAAAAGTGAAAGACCAGTCTGGAGCTCTGATATTATTGTTACCACTGCAGGTAAAACACCACAAAAAGCAAACATCTATTTTCTTTTGTGACTTAAACCTTTGCCTTTGTGTCTATACAATCTTAAATCTTGGCCTTTGTGTCTATGTGTCTATACAATCTTAAATCTTGGCCTTTGTGTCTATGTGTCTATACAATCTTAAATTTTGGCCTTTGTGTCTATACAATCTTAGATAGTTGCCTTTGTGTCCATACAATCTTAAATCTTGGCCTTTGTGTCTATGTGTCTATACAATCTTAAATTTTGGCCTTTGTGTCTATACAATCTTAAATAGTTGCCTTTGTGTCTATACAATCTTAAATAGTTGCCTTTGTGTTTATACAATCTTAAATAGTTGCCTTTGTGTCCATACAATCTTAAATCTTGGCCTTTGTGTCTATGTGTCTATACAATCTTAAATTTTGGCCTTTGTGTCTATACAATCTTAAATAGTTGCCTTTGTGTCTATACAATCTTAAATAGTTGCCTTTGTGTTTATACAATCTTAAATAGTTGCCTTTGTGTCTATACAATCTTAAATCTTTGCCTTTGTGTTTATACAATCTTAAATTTTGGCCTTTGTGTCTATACAATCTTAAATAGTTGCCTTTGTGTCTATACAATCTTAAATAGTTGCCTTTGTGTCTATACAATCTTAAATCTTTGCCTTTGTGTTTATACAATCTTAAATTTTGGCCTTTGTGTCTATACAATCTTAAATAGTTGCCTTTGTGTCTATACAATCTTAAATAGTTGCCTTTGTGTCATTACAATCTTGAATCTTTGCCTTTGTGTCTATATAATCTTAAATCTTTGCCTTTGTGTCTATACAATCTTAAATCTTTGCCTTTGTGTCTATGTGTCTATACAATCTTAAATCTTTGCCTTTGTGTCTATGTGTCTATATAATCTTAAATCTTTGCCTTTGTGTCTATACAATCTTAAATCTTTGCCTTTGTGTCTATGTGTCTATACAATCTTAAATCTTTGCCTTTGTGTCTATGTGTCTATATAATCTTAAATCTTTGCCTTTGTGTCTATACAATCTTAAATCTTTGCCTTTGTGTCTATACAATCTTAAATCTTTGCCTTTGTGTCTATACAATCTTAAACCTTTGCCTTTGTGTCTATACAATCTTAAATCTTTGCCTTTGTTTCTGCTTGTATTGAGAAAAAAACAAATGAGTTCTCTCCCTGTTTCTCATCAGACAAAACCATTTCTTTCTCCTTTAGTCATATAGAAACAGTATCAGTGGTGTTAGCATTTTTTTCCATTCTGGGTGTCTGCCTTGTGGAGTGGTATGCATTCTGGACTTGAATCCCTATTGTCATAGGTTTGAGCTTACCAAGCTCCATCCTCTTTCCACCCCTACAGGAGGTTTTAATATGGAGATTTCTGAAGTAGTGTCTGAAATGTACAAGATTAAAGCATGATCTATAATTTATCCCTTCAACATTATGAAATTGTCTAGTAGAGTTGTGTGTCACACTTGGAACTCTAAGGCCAGCAAAAGCGAACAAGAGCTCCCTTCGCCTGCCTGGATGGGTGGCGAGTTCCTTCTTCCCGCCACCCTGTCTGAGGGGGGGGGTGAGACTCGGGGTTAAACATAGAGTTTGATTTTGTGTTCACTTCTGGTGGACACGGACACTCTCGCTAACTAGAGAAGGCCGCACCACCAGGATCCCCCGTCATTTTCGTTTAATCTGCCAGGCTAACCATGCGGGACACACCTATTTGTGTAACGGCCCCTTGAGGGACGGCGCCTGGACGTTGACAGATTGCTGCTGGAACTCTTTTTCATCCCCGCACAGTGCAATGAGGATGTTCCCACACCCGCGGGAGCCTTGTTTCACCACCCATTTGGCCTAGTTGTCCCCTCTCACGGCCGCAGGAGCCTTGTTTCACCAACCATTTGGCCTAGTCGTCCCCTCTCATGATCGCAGGAGCCTTGTTTCACCAACCATTTGGCCTAGTCGTCCCCTCTCACGACCGCAGGAGCCTTGTTTCACCAACCATTTGGCCTAGTCGTCCCCTCTCACGATCGCAGGAGCCTTGTTTCACCAACCATTTGGCCTAGTCGTCCCCTCTCACGACCGCAGGAGCCTTGTTTCACCAACCATTTGGCCTAGTCGTCCCCTCTCACGATCGCAGGAGCCTTGTTTCACCAACCATTTGGCCTAGTCGTCCCCTCTCACGACCTCAGGAGCCTTGTTTCACCAACCATTTGGCCTAGTCGTCCCCTCTCACGACCGCAGGAGCCTTGTTTCACCACCCATTTGGCCTAGTCGTCCCCTCTCACGACCGCAGGAGCCTTGTTTCACCAACCATTTGGCCTAGTCGTCCCCTCTCACAATCGCAGGAGCCTTGTTTCACCAACCATTTGGCCTAGTCATCCCCTCTCACAACCGCAGGAGCCTTGTTTCACCAACCATTTGGCCTAGTCGTCCCCTCTCATGACCGCAGGAGCCTTGTTTCACCAACCATTTGGCCTAGTCGTCCCCTCTCACGACCGCAGGAGCCTTGTTTCACCAACCATTTGGCCTAGTCGTCCCCTCTCACGACCGTTTCCACCCTGGAGCCACAATGAGGCAGGGCAAACATACAGAATTCTATTCAATATGTTTAGTTTGTTGGATAGATTGTGAACAACATTGAACTCTTGTTATTGTTACTCAATAAATTGTCCATCTTCCAGCATTCTGTCAGAACATGCTACAGAGAGAACTGATCTGGTGGGAAGATTTCTCTTTGATAGTCCTGGACGAGGTTCACCACTGCAACAAACTTCACCCGTACCTGAAACTTTTCAACAGCCATCATCACACGCTTGTCCCGGAGTCTCGTCCAAAGATACTTGGTCTGACCGCTTCACCTGCCGGGAAGTCCACAGTTTCAGAAACCTACCAAATGCTTCAGGGCCTGCTGAAGAATTTAGGTTAGATTTGTTATCTTTTACCAAAACAGTAATAGATATAGATAGTTCACATAAAAAAATTTAAGTCTATTTGAAAAAAATGTTTAATAGATATTTTTTTTTAATTTAAACCTTTTTTCCAGAGAATATTTCTAATTTATTTTTTAGGTTTTAAAAAGTTTTTGATTTGTGCAAATAGATGGTTGTTATATTTTGTTACTTTATGGCTAATGGTAAGCTTGGATTTTTACAAAGCTTATATCAACTTACACTGTCTGTCTTGTAAAAAGTTTGTACCCTTTTTAACTCTGACGCCCAATCTCGGATCAAGCTGAAATTTTGCACAATTATTTCTTTTACCTGAAAACACAGTAATCAATAAAAACTTAGGTCGCCGCTCTAAATTGAAAGAAACAATATGTAAGTATACAATCTTAACAAGTACCTCACTAGCAGAGTGGTTAGCATGTTGGCCCAAGGAGGCTTGAGCCACGAGTTCGAATTCAGGTCCTTCCCCTTTTTTTGTGCAACTGCTTTTAAAAACCAAATTTGGTAAAATCCACCCAGATACCCATTCTTCCCCTCCCCCCCACCCCCCATTTTCCCAGCTGGTCCAGATGAGTGATAAGATTATAGCGTATTGAGAAAGCTAAAGACATGAAATAGCGCTAAACAAAAACTGTTGGTAAAAATTGGTATTACTGATCGCGCAGATTTTATTGTTGATTGGTCTATCTCTAATACAGATTAAAGTACATGACCTAATCCAAATGAAGGGATACAATTACACTTCACATAAGCTTTATTTTTCAAACCAAAGTTTTTTTTTTTGTTTTTTTTTTTAAATATATTGTAAGACTAGGATCATTGTGTTCCATACTTAGTGAAACTCTTGCTAATGTCCATTCTATGTACTCTGTCTTGACTTCAGGTGGTGCCAAAATAGCAGTAGTGGAACGTGAGGAAGAAGATTTAAAGGGATTTGAGTCCAGCGCTGAAATCCATGCAATTAATGTTCCCCTTTCCAGTAAAGAAATACAATTCCGCAGGCATCTTCTGGAATACATCATTTTGTGCTACTCCAGGTTTGCTCAGATGTCCTCGTTGAAGAATTCACTGACTGCTCCCTGCTCTTACCTTGTAGATGCTGTGAGGTATCCTGGAGATAGACAGGTAACAAAGAAACTACATTGCAAGGAAACAATGCTTCATAATACAATGTCCCAAACTGAAATTATTTATTGTTTTGTGGCATGTCACTAATTTCATATTTTATGATTTAAACAAAAATTTATAATGTGATATGCTTAGCAAATTTTCTAAATCTTTTAGGTAAAGTAAAGTTTTTAAAAATAGATTTAATTTAATGTTCACAAGTTTATAATTTTGACTGAAAGAGTTGAAAGGTCACTTTATTTTCTCTGAAAAAACACTCTCTTAACCTTTTAGAAATAATTTTCATTTAAAAAAAAAAGGAAATTAAGAGAACTTGAGTTGTAGACAAATATCAAAATATTCAACTGATTTCAGGTAACAACTTCTCTTGCCGAACGGTTTCTGAAAGATGATGAGCCTTTAGCAGACCTGACAGGTGTAATCATTGCAGCAAGCTGCTCAACAAAAGATAACACCCAGACATTCACGTTTTTACAATTACATTTGGTTAAACTTTTGCTGACTTTACCTGAAGTTGGAACCGGGGCAAATTTTGTTGAAGAACTGGATAAAACCCTTTCCCCAAGTGATAATGTTAAAGTAAGTTCCTTCTGAATTCTCTGTATTGTGATACATTTGGATTAAAGATTTACAGACTAGCTTAATTATGTGATTATGAATCAGTTTGATAAAACTTCAATAAACCATTCTATCATTCTGACTTCTGAAATGCTAATTTTCTTTTCATTCCTTTTCAATTGATCTTTTTCATGTTTTCTGTGAGCTCTTTATTCTTCTTGTGCTGTCCCACTCATAGCACTTGGTCAGTGTGCCTTGTTTTGAAAATAGGTCCCAGTCTTCTCCACTTTCTGTGTTTGATGACTTCTGTTACTGGTAGAATGTCTTCTTTCTCTTTAAGATGTTAGACCAGCCGCTTCCCAATATTTGTTTCATGTACTAGTTTGGAAAAGCATTACTTTTAATGTTTCTCACATTGGTGGCTGTCACCATTCTTAAACATAAATGAAGATGGAAAACTCTATGGAGAATTGCCTGATCTGGAAACGACTTTGCTGTTCACCTCAGATATTGAACTGGCCATTTGATCCCTCCAGCATAATAATGAAGATGAAGATATGTCATTTTTGTAGCTGACTTTTTTCATCTGTGTCATGAAATAAAACTGCTTACCTCCCCTGTTCTATTTATGATTTCAAAAAAGAAGTCTCCAAATATGTGATCCTTGCTGACTTTGATGAACAAGTGAATACAGTTCTGTATTAGATTAAAACGTTTAGTTGTAACTCTGCATTCGTTTTTCTACTGTTTCACCACATGTCCAAACTACATAACCAAAGGGACACAGCTTGAAAGAGTACAGTAAGAGTGACTACTCTTTCAAATTTTGTGAAGAGGATATCAGCTCAGTTAAACTTGTGTAATTTAACCATCTTATCTTATATAATACAGACGTTACTTCAAAAAAGAAGATGATTACGTCCTACGCCTCATGCATTTAGTCATGCTAATTAACCAATGACTTCAATTCTGCCAGGTCACTGGTTTTCCTGACTCTTCTTGTTTGAAGTAACATCTGTATTTTATAAGATAAGATATTTTCATAGTGTCTAATTTATTTGTTTAAACCTTCAGGAATTTGAAAAGCTTGGTCTACCTTGTAGAGAGTTACATGACAAAGTGTTGCAGTTTGCAGCAGATGGAAACAAGGATTTAACTATGTTTTCTAAGTTGATTGAGGTCAGTTGTTTCATGGGTTTTATTTCAAGTGCATTTGTTTGTATTTTCAGGTTTGGGTTTTTCATGGGTTTTATTTCAGAGTCAAGTGCATTTTTTTTGTATTTTCAGGTTTGGGTTTTTATTCAGTAATGAAGATTATTACATTTTAGCCTAAACCTCCTGCAGGACAGTCAGGGATAGAAGCTGGTTGGGTGTAAACTCTTGACCATTGTGACAAAGCATGATTATTTTAGTAATTCATTTCCCCACCAAGTAATTGTCGACCTACTAAAAAAAAAAATCATCAGGGTTATAATAGAGAAAAATAGTCCTAAGGGTTAGCATCATGTATCAAATTAGCGATAGGGTTACTGAGTTCAGATATATATTCAGATATATATATATAGATATATTCCTTTCCACTCTAAAGAGCTCTAGAGTGTTATCACTATTAGATCTAGCATCTATTTCATCCTCGCCCTCACTTTAATTGTCAGGCTACTACGGCTCTACTCACATGCCCCGTCATATTCTTTCTGTTCAGCAGTAACTTTAACCTCCCCATGGTAAACCTGTTCAGTTAAAGCCCTAAGCATTAGCCGAATGTGTATGCATTTGGGCCTTGATGAAAGTACTAAGTAAACTCATCAAAATAAAAGTCACTGTCTTGTAAAATGTTTTACATGTTTCAGATGTTCCTTCAGAGTTGAAGATAGTTTACTTCCTAGTCCAAACCTCCCGCAGGACGACGGGGGATGGGAGCGGGCAGGGTTTGAACCGTCGATAAATCCGAACGACAGTTCAGCGCCCAAACCGCACGACCAGGCAGTCTTTAAGGTCTGAGCTAGTGATGGATTAAAAAACAACAACATTGTCAACCCAAACTTTTTCCTTAGCGGAACTCTTGGCACATTCTGAGAAATTAATTTAGCGGAACACTTTGCTTATTTTTTAGAGATTAATTCATGTGGTGGCCTGCTAGTTAATTATTCCAGTAGTTCGACGAACACCTAGTCAGGCCTAACACAGTTTGACAAACACTGAAGAAAAGCAAACAGCTAAAAGTAACAAAATGATTATTTTCAATTTCTCCCATTCAACTATTTTGGCTTCAAATTTTTGAGGATGTCTTTTTTTTTTTTTTACCTTCTATGTTGGCGCCAGAACTAAAGTCTGTCAATTTCCAAGTAAAAGCACTAAGCGAAAAGGCCTTGGCTATGTTTTATCACACTCATATCTGCAATATTTTAAGTTTCAATATCACTGCCTGGTATGGCAATCTGAGCATTAAAAATAAAAATAAACTTTATAGAAACCTAAATGCTGCTGGTAAAATTTGATTGGCAAAGAACAAACCCCTTTTGGGCAGTTGTTTGAGACAAACATCTATAAGAAAGCTAACAAGATCCTCGAAATAAAGAATCACCCTTTGTGTCAGGATTTTGTGATTTTACCATCACAAAAGAGATACAAGACAGCGATAGCAAAGACAAACAGACACAAACACTCTTTTGTTCCCCTGGCAATCAAATCATTAAATAAGAACAATCTGGTATAAACTTTGTCACATGTAAATTATGAGTGAGTCTGGTGTGAATGTACACTTTGGTTTCTTATAGTTATAATGTTTTCTGTTTGGTGTAATGCACAAATTGTAAGACAAATTTCCATACGGACAAAAAAAATTATTATTATTATTATTATTATTATTATTATTATTATTATTAAGCAGCTGAGGACTGTGTTGGCCAAAACTTTGTTATGCTTATCGTAGAAGGCCAAAACAAAAAAAAAGGGTCAAAATATTAAAACTCATGTTTAAGTACAGAGGGCAGATTGTTAATGAATTCTGCTTACTAAAAGTGTAGTGATGGTAAGCATTAGAAAAACACTGTGTCTGTCTTTGGACTGATCTCCTATTCACTTGTATTTGTTTTTTTTACTTTCAGACTCTACGAGACAAATCTTTCATCGACTGGAAAAACAAAAGCTGCAAAGCTCTGGTGCTGGTCAGAGAAAGAAAGATTGCCAGGCAGTTGAGCCATAGCCTCCGAGAGAATCAGTTGATTAAAGACAATGATCTGCACGTCACTTATTTGGTTGGCCATGGCAGTGGCACGCAGGATTATGGGATGGATGTGAAGAAGCAGAAGAGAGTTTTAGATAACCAGGACAAGTAATGTGGTCTTTTTTTCCCCTTAATGTGGTCTTTTTTCCCTTAATGTATTTTTTTCCCCTTTCAGACAGTTATGATACACTGACACACATTTGAAAATAAAAAAATATTTTTTTTTTTACTTGAGGATTTGACATTAAAATGTCACTCCTTAAGATACCATTAACCCAACCAGCCCTAGGCCCCTGAAACAACATGTCCCCTATGTCCTGAGGGGCATGTCCCCTATGTCCTGAGCTCCTGAGAGCAATGTCCCCTATGTCCTGAGCTCCTGAGTGCCATGTCCCCTATGTCCTGAGCTCCTGAGGGCCATGTCCCCTATGTCCTGAGGGTCATGTCCCATTTTAATTATCTTTCAAGCTCTAGATCTAATGAAAATCATTTTTTTTTAATCAATCAATCTCCCACAGTATCTTTCCATTAATAAAATTCTAACTCCTAAGAGTCTAAATCAACTAAAATCTTGATAACTCTAGGATTATTACAATTACAAAAAAAGCAGTACACTGGTCTGGTAGTGTTCATTACTAACTTTCTGGACATAAAAAATTAAAATCAAAGGTGAATTTCAGCTGTTTCTTTGGTCAATTTGGTAAGCAGGGTGCAACAATAGTTTTTGTCAGACCATATTAGTTTTTTAACTATATTTTTATGTGTACGATGTGATGATTAATAAAATCATATCCCATAAACCACAGTTAGGAGGCGCAGTGAGTGGTAAAGTGCTTGGCTTCCGAAACAGGGTTCGAATCCTGGTAAAGACTGGGATTTTTTATTTCGGTATCTCGAGTCCACCCAGCTCTAATGGGTACCTGACATTAGTTGGGGAAAAGTAAAGGCGGTTGGTCGTTGTGCTGGCCACATGGCACTCCATAGGCCACAGGAACAGATGACCTTTAGATCATCTGCTCTGTAGACCACAAGGTCTGAAAGGGGGAACTTTACATACACCACATCTAATCAATAAAACTAACATATATACTTCTCAATAAACATTTTTAAAAAATTTCCCACACCCATAACTGCAATTCACACCCCTTCTTCTAAGGCCACCGGCCTTCCTTCTGTCTGACCCAATGACCACCTGGTCGCTTCCTCAAATGCCGAATCTTTTAACCGCAGACCAGATCCATGGAGAGGAAAACGTTAAGGTTGAAAGTGATACACAACATCACAAACGCACTTACCAAAATCATAATCACAACATAAAACATTCCCTGACTGGTGGAGGTCACTCTAAATAATGTTTGCAAATTCTATTCCATTTAGATGATCACAATCTTAAAAATGGTTTCAGTCTCCTTAAATAAAATATAATTGTATCAGTCTAAGTTTCCTAAATCCAAGATAGTGTACACATATGTGACTCGCAAACAATAAAGAAAGAAAATTCATTCTCTGATTTAATGACTTGATCTTTTTAGAATTTTTGTCAGAAAACAAATTGAAACCATTTAAAGCAAATTGAAACCATGTAAAGAAAACACCTAAAACTCAAAACTTATATTATTTTTGGACCAAAATTTATAATCTTTTTGTAAGCAAAGTTTTATAACATAACCTTTAAAATGTTTTGGTATGTCCCAGGTAAGATGGTAACATATTCCTTAAAGCATATAACTACCAGATTATTAGATTCCAAGTCTTAGATATGAGACATTGTTTCTATATTAAATATAGATATAACATTATTACATCCTCAGTAGATATAATTCCCAGTCTTAGACTTGTGTTATTAATTGTATGTTGTTTATCTCAATAGATATAAAATTACTAAGTAAGCAATTTTGTAAAGGTTTTGTTTCTGTGGCCCACAGTTAAGGAGGGTGTTATGGGATAATACAACAACCTACCGCCTTAACTTTCCCCAACTTGTGTCAGGTACCCATTAGAGCTGGGTGGACTCAGAGGCCCCCTAAAGAACCTGAAATTAAAAATCCCAGCCTTCACCAGGACTTCATCCTGGGACACCCGATTCAGAAGCCAAGCCCTTAAACACTCAGCTACCGCACCTCCTATAAAATTATTTGATTCCCAAAAAATGTCTTTGACATGTCACATTTTGATGTACGTTCTCTACCTCAACAGATATAACATCGTCGTAGCCACATCCATCATGGAAGAAGGTATTGACTTTCAGTCTCTCCAGTTGGTTATCTCCATGAACCCGCCCACAAGTGTGCGCGCACTTGTTCAAATCAGAGGTCGCGCCAGGAGAAAGGGCAGCCATTTTGTCATATTGTGCAGCAGTGAGGAGGAGGTGGAGAAGCTCAACAGGCTTCAGATTCAGGAGAAAAACATGCAGGCTGCAGCCAAGATGTGCATTGAAGAAGACAGGAAGTGTTCAATGCAGGCTTAGGCCAAGATGTGCATTGAAGAAGACAGGAAGTGTTCAATGCAGGCTTAGGCCAACAAGTGTATCAATAGAGAGAAATTTGTACTCTTGATTCTTATCGCCTTACAGGCGTTGCACTTTTTACTCAATACTGGAGCATAAAATGGACTCCATCATTGTCTGCATTTAAACGTATGTGAAGTCTTTCATTAGTCAATAAATATGTAAATATAAAATTGAGACAATCAAGGGAAACATATTTATGTATAGTCTTTATATTTCTATTTTCAGAACTAGATTGTACTAACTATTGAATTCATGTACTTTTTATTTTTATGTACATGTTAACAAGTTATTATTTAGACAAGGATTTTTTTAAATGTCTGTTTCTGATTGTAGTTTCATTGCTTTCTTAATAAAATGTTTGTATTGAGCGTCAAGCACGGGCCCTGGCAAATGGTGTGTGACCAAGCTTTGAAATTCGACACCATTTTTATTGTCTGAGATTCTTTGATGGTCCTGGGTTCAAATTCTACCTGTGGGAGATGTGGGCTAGTGTGTAATACTCTTCAATTTCTTCTTTTTTTTTTTTCATATTTTCTCGGAAGGTATTTAAAAAAAAGATAGTGATTGTGAAATTGCAAATAATATTTGTATTTAGTTATAACAGATTTTTTTCAAAAATAGTTCAGCACTAGATATATTCATCTCTAGATATATTCAACTCTAGATATAAAAATGATCTTTAGTTCTTTGAGTTCAACATTTTGATTGTCTGGAGTTTCCAACTAATAAGTTCTTATTTTGTTGAACTGTTTGATAGATGAATAAATGAAGAACTTTTTGAATCATCTATGAACCATCCAAGAGTTTACTGTTGTCTCTGTCTGTCTATTATTATTATAAAGTATTATTATTATAGCTTTTATATAGCGCTACTTTCATGCTTATAGCATGCTCCGAGCACTTTGGTCCAATCTCATTTGTGGACCAGTGGGGGGGGGGGGGGGGGGGGTGGTATCTAGGAGTTGGTTTTCCATGCTGACAGTAAACACAACTCTGCCAGAGTCGGGTGTCGAACCTCGAGCCCCCTTCTAGGTAGCCAAGCCAAGTTCAAGCGCACTTAGCCTCTCGACCATGCTTCCCAGATATCAATCTAACTATAGAAACCAAAAAAGGCAGAAATCACTTTCTCTTTGTATAGACCATCCATGCATCACAAAATGTTGTTTACAAGTTCTGTAATTGAATTTGAATAATTCAATTGTATTCTTTGATTTAATTCTTATATTTTTTCAATCAATCAACTATAGAAACCCTTTCTCTTTGTATAGACCATCCATGCATCACAAAATGTTTACAAGTTCTGTAATTGAATTTGAACAATTCAATTCCATTCTTTTGAAAAAGAGCAAACCCGAGTCTAACTCTTTTTAACAGATTAAAACTTTTTATTTTGACAACTTTGTTTCTAGAATATTTAATATGCAGTTCTTTCCCCTGTCTCCAACTCTCCAGTTTCTAACAGACAGACAAGACTTGACAAGCATTTTGGGTCTACCAGTTCATTAGCACGTTTCTCATTCGATTGACAAAGTGCATCCTAAACTACATTCTTCCTGTGTATGCTAACGAGGGTCTCTAAGGATGGCTGCCTGGTTGTGCGGTTTGCGCGCTGGACTGTCGTTCGGATTTGTCGAGGGTTCAAACCCTGCCCGCTCCCATATCCCCCCCCCCCCCCCCCCCCCCCCCCCCCCCCCCCCCCGTCGTCCTTCGGGAGGTTTCGTACTAGGAAGTAAACTATCTTCAACTCTGAAGGAACATCCGAATTATGTAAAACAAACAAACTGACCCACCGTATTAAAGTAAAGTAAAATATACCTTTCTGACCTTGCCATCTATGGAGCAGATGTAAAGGTCATCTGTTTTCTGTGGCCCACTAATATCGAGTGCCCATTAAAGCTGGTCGCCCTAAAATCTAAATTCTAAATCCCAGCCTTAGCCAGGATTCGAACCTGGAATCCGTGGTTCAGAAGCTAAGCACTTTACCACTCAGCCACTGCACTTCTGACACACCGCATTAAGTTACTCCAATTTACATGTGACAAAAATAAACTTCCCTATCTATCTGACCTGACTAGCTTAGCTTCCACTTCCTCATTCTGTTTGTGATTGACCTAGTCTAGTGAGTATAAAATCTTAGTTCATTTGTACTTATGTCTAGCAGTGTGTATTTAATGTTTCAACAGAATTTGTGCAGTGTGTACAAACTAACATATTGTGATTTTGAAATGTTTTTGTTTATTATTTATTCACATGCAACTCAAGCTAATTGATAACAGGAATAGTGGTGGCGCTTCTAGGGTGGTGACACCAACATTAGTGGCACCGCTGGACTGTATTATTTTGTCTTTAGTAGCCTTAATGATATATTGAATTGAAATAGTAATTTGACTGATATAACCAAATGTAACTGTATCCAATTCAATGGTAGACCCCTTTCAGACCATCGCTTTGTCGGTATCTGATGCTGGCAAAATATGCAGGTCGCAAGGGGGTTTGGTTGGTCGTATGAAATACTGCACTCATCCTTAATGTCAGTGACTTTAAATGTTACAATCTGTCTAATTATTGTATTTTATTCAGGTGAAGGCAAGAGACTGAAGCCATATTTCTAGGGGACATCTGCAATAGTAGTGTTAATCATACACAAGCACCACCTTTTTTTTTTTTTTCATGTTTTCTTGACTGTTGAGTTTGTAAAAATGCCATAAACATGTTTATGTATTGCGCTGTGAACATGACTCAGTAATGCTTTGTTCCTTCAATGTACAGCACTGAAAGTAAATCATTGGATCGGAGGTCTTGGGAGGTTGACATCTCATAGACTCTGAAAGTACTGTCATTATAATGTATCATTTGAAATGTTAGGACAAGTCGCTAAGTGTCAT
The DNA here is from genome assembly GCF_947242115.1 of Biomphalaria glabrata. Classification (NCBI taxonomy): domain Eukaryota; kingdom Metazoa; phylum Mollusca; class Gastropoda; family Planorbidae; genus Biomphalaria; species Biomphalaria glabrata. The sequence goes on from NC_074720.1 coordinate 43,198,883, forward strand.
TACAAAGTCTAATTGTAAAAAAGAATGAAATTTGTTTTTGTTTTTTTCTGTGACCCACTGTATCTAAGTTCTTTAAAATCTTTCATTCACAAAGTTGCAAATAAATACTAGTCTTATGACCTGAGTTGGATTTTGTCGATAAATTAAATTATCAATCATTACAAAGTGTATATCAACTCTGTTTGGTCAAAAGGTTGTACACATGATTTCTCTTTCTCCCTCATCCAATCTCGGATCATGCTGAAATTAGGTCAATCTCTTCATGCATTTTAATCATTGACTTAAACTCTGCCAAGTCAATGGTTTCCCTGTCTGATTCAGGCAACCCATACCAAGTCCAAAAAAAAGGATACAAGATCCGATGTTAGTTGTATCTCATTTATAAGTTTATTTCTTTATTAAGCATTTAATCATTGACTTAAACTCTGCCAAGTCAATGGTTTCCCTGTCTGATTCAGGCAACCCATACCAAGTCCAGAAAAAAATACAAGCTCAGATGTTGTATCTCATTTATAAGTTTATTTCTTTATTAAGCATTTTTGTTTCATCTATTTGCGGAAAAAAATTAAGAACACTGTGGAAGTAATACAAACACTAGATTACACTGCTCAATCTGGCCAGTTCCTTCTTTTACTGGAATTAAGAGCGTTGATATTCTGAAAATAAAAAAAATAAATTCCATATGTGAATCTCTCATAATTACGGTCATACAAAAATGAATTATGTAAAACCTCGAATACCTTTTTCTGAACTGCATTTGAAAGAACAAAATTTGTGCTAGATTTGTGAATCTAGCAGCAAGAGCCTAAACTTCGATTATCAATGATGTGTTCACGAGGGTGTCATGTGGCCAACCTTTACGTCACCCAACTATTGTCAGGTACCAATTAGAGCTGGGTGGACTCAGAGGACATTAACATCAAAACTGGGATAACTGTAAATGTGGGGGGAAAACTCCAGATGAATCTAAAAGTGACAAGGTTGCCGCTTCTTTAGGATTACATTAATAAAGCTAATATTAAATATTGAATGTCAAGTTAAAAAAAAAACAAAAAAAAAGGTGCATATTGTGATAAGCCTTCTGTCTTGTAGTTAATGATGCCTGTCTGACTTGGACAGATTACTCTGAAGATGTCTGAGTTTCTTGTGCGGGTGTATCAATGCGACTAACTAACAAGAACATAGAGTCACACAAAGTAACAAGTGAAGTCCAAACCGATAGACAATTCAGATGATAATGTAATACCTCAAAGGCCACAGTCGAGTCTCTGTCTATAAATACGTGTTATCCCTAAGAAATCCTATCACCAACTGACTTTATGTACATCGGTAGCCTCTAACCCAGCGGTTCTCAACCTTTTATGCTCGGCGACCCCTTTTTTACTATCCCCCACTGTGCCGCGACCCCCCCCCCACACACACACACATACAGCAATAGAAGAATAGACAACAACAAACCATATTTTCGATGGTCTTAGGCGACCCCTGGCAAATTGTCAATCGACCCCCAAGGGGGTCGCGACCCACAGGTTGAGAACCCCTGCTCTATCCCAACTAATTCATGATGTCACTAGTCGCGTTCAAAGTCCGTCAATTATGGTGCATCTCTATACAAACTACTAATATTGTCTTACAATATTTAAGCCCCAAGGGAGATAATGTATTTGTAAATGTTTACCCTGCCGTCTCATTTTGGTTTAATAATAATAATATATAATAATAATAATAATAATCTTTATTATCCGTAAGGAAATTTGTCTTACAATTTGTGCATTAAACCAAATAAAAAACATTATAACTATAAGAAACCAAAGTGTACATTCACACCAGACTCACTCATAATTTACATGTGACAAAGTTTATATCAGATTGTTTCTATTTAATGATTCCATTGCCAGGCGGGCAAAAGAGTGTTTGTGTCTGTTTGTCTTTGCTATCGGTGTCTTGTATCTCTTTTTGTGATGGTAAAATCACAAAATCCTGACACTAAGGGTGATTCTTTATTGGTCGATGTGCATGGTCGCTCCTATGTATTCAATGTGACGGATGCTTTTTTCAGATTTTGAAGATTATTAAAAGCAAGCCCAAACCTCCCTCAAGCTTCGAACTCGGGACTCTCGAGATGACAGTCCTGAGCCCATAATACACGACCATTCAGACATTTTTGTGTTGGTCTGAATTAAAAGTAAAAACCCACACTTGTAGGGCCTTCTCATACAACGTTTTTAAATTAGGATATAAAACAGTCATATCGTCTTTAGAAAAAAGCGTTTAGACTGAACGTGATTGTAAAAGAATTGCAGAACAAAGCCATACCTTGAGGACATCCCCTTCTGTTGCAGACTACTTGACCATTGCGACATCTGCAGCGGTTGCATGGGTCTGGAGTGAGATCACCACTAGCATAGGTCACACCGTCAAGGACACAAGGGGCCGAGTTCTCTGTGAATGCACACGTTTTAATCAACGCTTAGCTTTGACTTTGAAAACATGAATCTCATTCACTAGTTGAAATTGACATAATGCATTTCACGCACTTATCTATCTTCTATAGGCCCTACATATAATTCTCTTCTTCCCTCAAGAGTTTGGACGAGAAGAAGAAGTAAAGGAAAGATCACTCTTTTATTTCTGCATTTTTTTTTGAGTTTTCAAAAGATTTTAATAATTTCCGGATTTAATAATAATAATATTATTCTTCCCTCAAGAGTTTGGACGAGAAGAAGAAGTAAAGGAAAGATCACTCTTTTATTTCTGCATTTTTGTTTTAGTTTTCAAAAGATTTTAATAATTTCCGGATATAATAATAATATTATTATTATTCCCTCAAGAGTTTGGACGAGAAGAAGAAGTAAAGGAAAGATCACTCTTTTATTTCTGCATTTTTTTTTGCGTTTTCAAAAGATTTTAATAATTTCCGGATATAATAATAATATTATTATTCTTCCCTCAAGAGTTTGGACGAGAAGAAGAAGTAAAGGAAAGATCACTCTCTTATTTCTGCAATTTGTGTTTTTCGTTTTCAAAAGATTTTAATCATTTCCGGATATTTCCATGACCTTTTCGTATATCCTGATATAAGTTATAAAATGGTTTAATTTAATAATTTACACCTAGAATTAGCGCGGGTCCTTTGAAAGTGCGGGCCACACAGCGGTCACTTAGGGCTTAAGGCCGGCCCTGTAAAATAACGGCGTGGGTCGACTAGTATATGATAATACCATCAGTTTTTAACAAGGTTATATGGAGATCCAGATGTAACCAACATATAAGTTGTGAAAACATAACATAAGAAAAAAACATAAAAAAAAATATTTAAAGGGGAAAATAAAGACAATACCTCCCTTATACAAATTAAAATAAAATAAAATATTAAAAAAAAATTTTTTTAGCACAAATTGGGATTGAACGCGTGATGATGACAACTGACACTGTCAGCTTCTTGATGGACTGATTCTACCAGTAATGCCAGCGGTCATTGTAGAAAATCCAATTATTTATTCGTACCTTGATTACACGTAACACTAATCAAGATCTGCTTCTAGATCGACACGTAATCTTTATTAGATTATATCTTATATAATACAGACGTTACTTCAAAAAAGAAGATGATTACGTCCTACGCGTCATGCATTTAGTCATGCATATTAACCAATGACTTAAATTCTGCCAAGTCACTGGTTTTCCTGACTAGCTCAGGCAACCCATTCCATGCTCTAATAGCACTAGGGAAGAAGGAGCATTTGTACAAATTTGTCCTAGCATATGGGACGAGGAATGTGCCTTTATCTTTGAGTCTTTCTGAGTATTTTATTAAATTTTGTTTTTGTATTTGCGTAAATTTACGTACAAATATAAGCAAAGGTAAGATCAATAAGCTTAAAGCAACTTTAAACTTAATAAACAACCCTTTTTTTCTCTTGAATAATTCCAATGATATGTATCTAGGCCTTTAAATCTTGACTAAGGATACGATGCTCTAGATTTTCCCGAACATTAATTTATTAAACTCTTGAATCAATAATGCCTTACAATCGGAAATTCCCGAACGCGATAAAAAAAATGTTTTACATGTTTCGGATGTTCCTTCAGAGTTGAAGATAGTTTACTTCCTAGTCCAAACCTCCCGCAGGAAGACGGGGGATGGGAGCGGGCAGGGTTTGAACCCTCGACCGTCGATAAATCCGAACGACAGTCCAGCGCGCAAACCGCACGACCAGGCAGCCATCCGATAGTCTTTTTTTAAGAACGCGATACCCCTTTAAAAACAGATGTTGGCTCTAGGTCTTAGTCTAGTACTCAAGCCAAATTTACATTTATTTATTTTTTTAATTTGAAAAAAATATAACTCTGGCTAAGTATGTCCGTACCTTCTACTTCTTGGGTCCTCAGGGTGGAGGCACACATCAATACGATGCAGATGATGAGTACAGCTTTCATGGTCACGTGACTGGTCTTTTTGTTTGCTACTCAACCCGAATGTGAGAAATCCAAAAGTCTACACACATTATACGCTCACAGTCTTTATAACCATGTTTGGGAGTGCAACAGACCGGCAGGGTAATTAGCACTCTATTAGTCCCATTAAACATTTGGGTTTTGATTAGGGTAATTATGCTCATCAAAAGTAATGGTTCTCCCTCCCAAAAGTACCAGCTCTTTAGCTGTTGAATTGATGCGATATGGTGCCAGTGATACACTCCAATACGCGAAACAGACAGGCTAGCAGAAGAAAGCCAATATAGTATCTAGACATATAGTCTACTAGTATCTATTAACAAATAGTCGAAGTGAAACCAGAACTGAAAAACATATATTTCAAGCAAACAGAGAATTCTTTCCCTCCTATATCCACTGCTTCAGAACATCAGAGCTTTTTTTTTTCTCCCCAAGTTTTTGTAGATAAGTTTCACTACATCGATCCATATTATCCGCGGTCTTCCCTTTCTTTCTTTAATGTTACTTGCCTAGCGTATATTATAACTTGAGGTGAATACTAGGGAGCAACAGAGCATATTATAACTTGATGCAGAGGGAAAACCAGAGCATATTATAACTTGATGCAGAGGGAAAACCAGAGCATATTATAACTTGATGCAGAGGGAAAACCAGAGCATATTATAACTTGATGCAGAGGGAAAACCAGAGCATATTATAACTTGATGCAGAGGGAACACCAGAGCATATTATAACTTGATGCAGAGGGAACACCAGAGCATATTATAACTTGATGCAGAGGGAAAACCAGAGCATATTATAACTTGATGCAGAGGGAAAACCAGAGCATATTATAACTTGATGCAGAGGGAACACCAGAGCATATTATAACTTGATGCAGAGGGAACACCAGAGCATATTATAACTTGATGCAGAGGGAACACCAGAGCATATTATAACTTGATGCAGAGGGAAAACCAGAGCATATTATAACTTGATGCAGAGGGAAAACCAGAGCATATTATAACTTGATGCAGAGGGAAAACCAGAGCATATTATAACTTGATGCAGAGGGAACACCAGAGCATATTATAACTTGATGCAGAGGGAACACCAGAGCATATTATAACTTGATGCAGAGGGAACACCAGAGCATATTATAACTTGATGCAGAGGGAACACCAGAGCATATTATAACTTGATGCAGAGGGAACACCAGAGCATATTATAACTTGATGCAGAGGGAACACCAGAGCATATTATAACTTGATGCAGAGGGAACACCAGAGCATATTATAACTTGATGCAGAGGTGGACACTAGGAAACAACAGAGAATATCAAATATATTAATGCAGAGGTGGACACTAGGGAAAACCAGAGCTTATCATATATATTGATGCAGAGGTGGACACTAGGAAACAACAGAGCATATCAAATATATTAATGCAGAGGTGGACACTAGGGAAAACCAGAGCTTATCATATATATTGATGCAGAGGTGGACACTAGGGAACAACAGAGCATATCAAATATATTAATGCAGAGGTGGACACTAGGGAACAACAGAGCATATCATATATATTGATGCAGAGGTGGACACTAGGGAAAACCAGAGCTTATCATATATATTGATGCAGAGGGAACACCAGAGCATATTGTAGCTTCATGCAGAGGTGGACACTAGGAAACAACAGAGCATATCAAATATATTAATGCAGAGGTGGACACTAGGGAAAACCAGAGCTTATCATATATATTGATGCAGAGGTGGACACTAGGGAACAACAGAGCATATCAAATATATTAATGCAGAGGTGGACACTAGGGAACAACAGAGCATATCATATATATTGATGCAGAGGTGGACACTAGGGAAAACCAGAGCTTATCATATATATTGATGCAGAGGTGGACACTAGGGAACAACAGAGCATATCATATATATTGATGCAGAGGTGGACACTAGGTAAAACCAGAGCATTTCATATATCTTGATGCAGAGGTGGACACTAGGGAAAACCAAAGCATTTCATATATCTTGATGCAGAGGTGGACACTAGGAAACAACAGAGCATATCAAATATATTAATGCAGAGGTGGACACTAGGGAAAACCAGAGCTTATCATATATATTGATGCAGAGGTGGACACTAGGGAACAACAGAGCATATCATATATATTGATGCAGAGGTGGACACTAGGTAAAACCAGAGCATTTCATATATCTTGATGCAGAGGTGGACACTAGGGAAAACCAAAGCATTTCATATATCTTGATGCAGAGGTGGACACTAAGGAAAACCAGAGCATTTCATATATCTCGATGCAGAGGTGGACACTAGGGAAAACCAGAGCATATCATATATATTGATGCAGAGGTGGACACTAGGGAAAACCAGAGCATATCATATATCTTGATGCAGAGGTGGACACTAGGGAAAACCAGATCATATCATATATCTTGATGCAGAGGTGGACACTAGGGAAAACCAAAGCATTTCATATATCTTGATGCAGAGGTAGACACTAAGGAAAACCAGAGCATTTCATATATCTCGATGCAGAGGTGGACACTAGGGAAAACCAGAGCATTTCATATATATTGATGCAGAGGTGGACACTAGGGAAAACCAGATCATTTCATATATCTTGATGCAGAGGTGGACACTAGGGAAAACCAGAGCATTTCATATATATTGATGCAGAGGTGGACACTAGGGAAAACCAGAGCATATCATATATCTTTGTGCAGAGGTGGACACTAGGGAACAACAGAGCATATCATATATATTGATACAGAGGTGGACACTAGGGTAAACCAGATCATATCATATATCTTGATGCAGAGGTGGACACTAGGGAACAACAGAGCATATCATATATATTGATGCAGAGGTGGACACTAGGGAACAACAGAGCATATCATATATATTGATGCAGAGGTGGACACTAGGGAACAACAGAGCATATCATATATATTGATGCAGAGGTGGACACTAGGGAACAACAGAGCATATCATATATCTTGATGCAGAGGTGGACACTAGGGAACAACAGAGCATATCATATATATTGATGCAGAGGTGGACACTAGGGAACAACAGAGCATATCATATATCTTGATGCAGAGGTGGACACTAGGTAAAACCAGAGCATTTCATATATCTCGATGCAGAGGTGGACACTAGGGAACAACAGAGCATTTCATATATATTGATGCAGAGGTGGACACTAGGGAACAACAGAGCATATCATATATCTTGATGCAGAGGTGGACACTAGGTAAAACCAGAGCATTTCATATATCTCGATGCAGAGGTGGACACTAGGGAAAACCAAAGCATTTCATATATCTTGATGCAGAGGTGGACACTAGGAAACAACAGAGCATATCAAATATATTAATGCAGAGGTGGACACTAGGGAAAACCAGAGCTTATCATATATATTGATGCAGAGGTGGACACTAGGGAACAACAGAGCATATCATATATATTGATGCAGAGGTGGACACTAGGGAAAACCAAAGCATTTCATATATCTTGATGCAGAGGTGGACACTAGGGAAAACCAAAGCATTTCATATATCTTGATGCAGAGGTGGACACTAAGGAAAACCAGAGCATTTCATATATCTCGATGCAGAGGTGGACACTAGGGAAAACCAGAGCATATCATATATATTGATGCAGAGGTGGACACTAGGGAAAACCAGAGCATATCATATATCTTGATGCAGAGGTGGACACTAGGGAAAACCAGATCATATCATATATCTTGATGCAGAGGTGGACACTAGGGAAAACCAAAGCATTTCATATATCTTGATGCAGAGGTAGACACTAAGGAAAACCAGAGCATTTCATATATCTCGATGCAGAGGTGGACACTAGGGAAAACCAGAGCATTTCATATATATTGATGCAGAGGTGGACACTAGGGAAAACCAGATCATTTCATATATCTTGATGCAGAGGTGGACACTAGGGAAAACCAGAGCATTTCATATATATTGATGCAGAGGTGGACACTAGGGAAAACCAGAGCATATCATATATCTTTGTGCAGAGGTGGACACTAGGGAACAACAGAGCATATCATATATATTGATACAGAGGTGGACACTAGGGTAAACCAGATCATATCATATATCTTGATGCAGAGGTGGACACTAGGGAACAACAGAGCATATCATATATATTGATGCAGAGGTGGACACTAGGGAACAACAGAGCATATCATATATATTGATGCAGAGGTGGACACTAGGGAACAACAGAGCATATCATATATATTGATGCAGAGGTGGACACTAGGGAACAACAGAGCATATCATATATCTTGATGCAGAGGTGGACACTAGGGAACAACAGAGCATATCATATATATTGATGCAGAGGTGGACACTAGGGAACAACAGAGCATATCATATATCTTGATGCAGAGGTGGACACTAGGTAAAACCAGAGCATTTCATATATCTCGATGCAGAGGTGGACACTAGGGAACAACAGAGCATTTCATATATATTGATGCAGAGGTGGACACTAGGGAACAACAGAGCATATCATATATCTTGATGCAGAGGTGGACACTAGGTAAAACCAGAGCATTTCATATATCTCGATGCAGAGGTGGACACTAGGGAAAACCAGAGCATTTCATATATCTCGATGCAGAGGTGGACACTAGGGAACAACAGAGCATTTCATATATATTGATGCAGAGGTGGACACTAGGGAAAACCAGAGCATATCATATATATTGATGCAGAGGTGGACACTAGGGAAAACCAGAGCATATCATATATCTTGATGCAGAGGTGGACACTAGGGAAAACCAGAGCATATCATATATCTTGATGCAGAGGTGGACACTAGGGAAAACCAGAGCATATCATATATCTTGATGCAGAGGTGGACACTAGGGAAAACCAGAGCATATCATAAGTCTATCACCTACTTGCAGCATAAAATAACATATATAAAAGCAGCACTAAGAACCAAATATTTAATGAGAGAAGATAGTGAAGTGAATATAACGATAATAAGGAACCAAAGCACAAAGCAGTGACCCCCCCCTCCCCCACCCCGATACGGCCACTCCGCCAAGCAGTAACGCAGTACTAAGGGAGCTAACCTCTAGATCATTCATTGTGTCAGCCCTTAGCTGTTTTTCCCCACTAATTGACTCAGTAATGTTTACCAGTTTAATTTCAAAATATTTATTATCAATAATAATTCATAATTAATTAATTGAGCCTGAAGTAGACATGAAGTATAGAATTATATATGCGGCCCCTCATAACTACAAGAAAGTTTTAAATGTGTCTTTCCAAAGAGAATGTTTGCCAACCTTGGGCTTTTTGGTCAATATGCCGAAAGTGTAAAGCTATCAGCTGAGCTAGTAAGCTGACACCAAAATACTATAAAATGTCATCTGGCTACAATTATGACTATTATCTGGCTACATACTTTGTTCGTAAACGGGTCACACCAAAGCCACGGGTTTAGTGTCATTATTCTGATTATAAGAGTCAATCTCATAGACAACAATTGTGTAGCATAAGTGATGGGTTTTTTGTGTTGTTTGTGAACTGTTATGACATGATTAGAATTTAGTATTTGTTTCGGGAATAAGGGGAAAGTTTTACTAAGCGACAAGTGACGTGACAGATCTTTAAAAGTAAGAACGCTCTAGGATTTGATAGAGACAAGATGATTTTCCTATCACAGCAAGAATAAGAAGTAGTTTACGGACATAGCTGACATCGGACGATTCCCTTCTTGATCATTAAACATATTTGTTGACCAACATCAGCGTACACTACATATCTTGATTGTTTCGGCCTTTTGCCGGTGTTTGAAGGTTGCATCCTGTTTAATTCATTGTTTGTAATGACACGGCGGAAGAGCCAAAAACAGAACGCAACTGTGTTGTTTAGCAGACCTAACTCTGGGGAGATAAGGGAACCCAAAAAGAGTGTCTCATTGTATTATACTTGTGGAAAGAAGGAATGAAGGAATGAATGGGGTCTACTCACTGGGTACAAAGTACTTAATATATTTTAATTACATTTTAAGTTTTCTTTTCGTCTTCTGTGCCTAATTTTGACAAGGGCAGTGGCGTAGCGTCCATGACGCGAAGGGGTTCATTGCGCTTTGGGCTCATGAACAATGGGGGCCCACATATGAAGGGGTTGTTATGAATAGTGTAGAGTGTAGGCCTACTTGTTTTTCTTGATTTTCCATATATAATTAAATACCCAACTGACCAAAGAATTTCTAATTATAAACAATTATCTTTGGAAGTCAAACAGGGGTTTTGTAGACCTTGTTTGGATTTCCCAAAAGACATTTCAGGAACAAATGAGGGTCGGGGTTTTAGCTGCTTAAAAAAAAGATAAAAAATCGACAGAGGTTTAATACTACCTGACTTTTGGTTGTGTTGCTTCCCGAAACTGAATGTAGCCTATGTTACTGTCAGCCATTTTGATTGTTCTACGATTGCTCCCTGGAGGCGCGGTGGCTGAGTGGTAAAGTACTTGGCTTCCTAATCCGGGGGCCCCGTGTTCGAATCCTGGTGAAAACTTGGAGTTTGAATTTCGGGATCGTTGGGCGCCTATGAGTTCACCCAGCTCTAATGGGTACCTGACATTAGTTGGGGAAAAGTAAAGGCGGCTGGTTGTTGTGCTGGCTACATTACACCCTAGTTAACCGTAGGCCACAGAAACAGATGACCTTTAAAACAGCTGCCTTTTTAGCCGCATGGTCTGAAAGGGGAACTTTGCTTTACTTTGCAATTCGCAAAAATGTTTATCTACCATTGCTGACATCAAAAGTTCATCAATTAGCATTATTTTTCGATATTGTTCTGTGATCCCCAATGATGGGATGCTCAAAGAGATAGCCATTAGAGAGTCATTTCTAAGTTTTTAATTTTTGTGAGAATTAAAAGTCTGCAGAATTGACTGAACAAAATAAAAAAAAATCATCATTTATGTTTAAATAAACTGCGAGGCCTAGGCTATGATGGTGCTTCCAATATGAATGGACTGTTCAATGGTTTGAATCGGCCTACAAGCTGTCTTCGTCAATTATGTCATTTATTTCTTCTGTGCCAAATCCGCCAAAGTTACTTACTGATTGCTGGGATTTTTGTTGTTGTTGTTAATTAGTCTTTTATGAGGGTGAGGGCCTAAAAACATTATTGAACCCGGGCCCAGGGGTACCTTACTACTCTGCTAGATATCTTGCTATACAGCATGTAAGATCTACGTATTTACTGATATCTTGGTTTTGCTTTGACGTCACAGAAGCAAGCGAGATGTCATTTTACCCTAAATTGCATTGTGGTTAGGTCTTTCCGTTGTATGATATATTATGATTATTATGTATTTATTATTGTTATTATTATGTTAGAAACGAACGAGTATTCATTCTCTGGCACTGCCAGGGTCGAGTTTCGTTAGAGGGAAACAAAATTCATCGTAGTCACTTTATCAGTTTCCACCGAGGAATTTTCTGGTGATGTGGCAGGTCTGCAGTATTACCGCCCTTTGACAGGCAACGGTAATGTTTCAGGAATGCTAAAGGCCTTGAAGGTATCTGTGAGGTTAATTGTTATTATCCCTTCGGTTGATATAACAAAAAAGTTAATGGGGTATATTTTGGATAAATGCTTAATCTCCAAGCCTAGGTTCCCATATTTTCGATCTGCAGACGGGTGTTTTTGTCATTGCATTGTTATATAGCAGTGATGATGTGTTTATTATTATAAACGAATAATAACAAGACTCTGGATATAACTTATAATAAGACATGAAATCAGCTGTTTAATCTAACGCCATCTTGGTTGACAACAACAGTTACAAGGGATACTACTCCCAAATACGGAGTGATAAGATTTCGATGAGGCCAACCAATTAGAATGTAAGCCCATCCTATTTATAATATCTGCTAGTTAATGCAAAGCCCTCAGTCCTCTGAATGACAAACTTTGTCATTATGGGACAACGATGGACGGACAATATATTATGGCATAGGGGAGAGAATCCACGAAAAAAAAAAGTATTCCAGACGATACTCGCATCGGCAATTATGTGCTCTTGATAATATATTTTTAAAATTTTCATTTTGGAAATGGTTCCGCAAGTACGAACTTCTAGTTCACATTTATGGCATATACGTAGGCTATAGTTAGTTTGTTAAAGTTAAAAGGTTTTGTTAAAGTTAGGTTTTGTAAAAGTTACAAGGTTTTGTTAAAGTTACAAGGTTTTGTTAAAGTTACAAGGTTTTGTTAACTTTTGTTAAAGTTACAAGGTTTTGTTAAAGTTTCAAGGTTTTGTTAAAGTTACAAGGTTTTGTTAAAGTTTCAAGGTTTTGTTAAAGCTACTAGGTTTTGTTAAAGTTACAAGGTTTTGTTAAAGCTACTAGGTTTTGTTAAAGTTACAAGGTTTTGTTAAAGTTACAAGGTTTTGTTAAAGTTACAAGGTTTTATTAAAGTTACAAGGTTTTGTTAAAGTTACAAGGTTTTATTAAAGTTACAAGGTTTTGTTAAAGTTACAAGGTTTTGTTAAAGTTTCAAGGTTTTGTTAAAGCTACTAGGTTTTGTTAAAGTTACAAGGTTTTGTTAAAGCTACTAGGTTTTGTTAAAGTTACAAGGTTTTGTTAAAGTTACAAGGTTTTGTTAAAGTTACAAGGTTTTATTAAAGTTACAAGATTTTATTAAAGTTACTAGGGTCTTGTTAAAGTTACAAGGTTTTATTAAAGTTACAAGGTTTTATTAAAGTTACAAGGTTTTGTTAAAGTTACAAGGTTTTATTAAAGTTACAAGGTTTTGTTAAAGTTACAAGGTTTTGTTAAAGTTACTAGGTTTTGTTAAAGGTTTTGTTAAAGTTACTAGGTTTTGTTAAAGTTACAAGGTTTTGTTAAAGTTACAAGGTTTTGTTAAAGCTACTAGGTTTTGTTAAAGTTACAAGGTTTTGTTAAAGTTACAAGGTTTTATTAAAGTTACAAGGTTTTATTAAAGTTACTAGGGTCTTGTTAAAGTTACAAGGTTATATTAAAGTTACAAGGTTTTATTAAAGTTACTAGGGTTTTGTTAAAGTAACAAGGTTTTATTAAAGTTACTAGGGTCTTGTTAAAGTTACAAGGTATTGTTACGTGTAACACACAAATGTAAGACAAAGTTCCTTCGGGATAATAAAGAATTGTGTAAGCAGTACGCCACGTACACTTACAGTGCAGTGTATCAGCTTGTGTGTGTGTTTGTGCGTGCGTGCCTGTGTGCGTCTGTGTGTGTGTGCTCGAGTGTGTGAGCGTGATAAAGAGGCAAACAAATAATGTCAACAAAAGTTTTCTGTGTACTAGTTTATTTTTTCCTCGCCTGTGACGTCCTTTTGGTCAACTATAAGATAAGATAAGATAACATTTATTAATTTAATCAAATGGAAATTCGATTCGACTACAATTGACAACTTCAGCGTAACTCCTGTACAATTACAATATAGATGCACATACGAACAACATTCACACACGAAAAACACATACACACTCATAACCAGAGCTTTATAAATAGACTTCTATGTAATTCTCGATGACGACAGAATGTTTATTTTTTATGTTGGTCATCCAGGGTCTATTATCACTGAATGTTTTAATTATCTTCTTTGGTACAATCATGTTTTCACAGAACTGGATGTACGAATTAACAGTTGTGGTAAGTTCAGCTGTCTGGGCAGTTGTTTACAAACATGTCTCAATCTGCTCCAGACAACTTTGTAGCTGTAAAACAGCGTCGTCAGACCATGACTGGATGGACTGTACTTTGGGTTTTGTTGTTTTTAAAACCGGTTTGTACATGGGTGTAAGATGGATCATTGCGTGGTCCGACTCTCCGAGGGGAAATGACAATAGAGATGTGTAGGCCATTTTTATGTTGCTATAACACATGACCAATGTTTTATCGTGCCTTGTGGGACAATTAACATATTGACTATATGTTGGCAAGTGTTGAGCTAACGAAAGATGATTGAAATCTCCCATAACTAGTCGGACAGCATCAGAACTTTGTATCTGAAATAAATGTGCAATGTCTAATATATGTTTTGTTGCTTTCTCTGTATTGGCTGTGGGTGGTATTTGCACAAGTATGACGTATAATTGTGTAAACTCTCTCGGTAGGTAGTATAGCCTGAGATTGTTACATTGTAGTTCAATATCGGTCGCACACACTTTAGTTTTGATTGAGATATTGTTGACACAACAGTACTGTTTATTGACATAAATGGCCAGTCCTCCTCCTCTTGTTTTGCCACTATATGTTGTTCTGTCTGGTCTGTTCAAAAGAAACGCATCCAAGTCTACTGATGTGTCGGGAATAATTTCATGTAGCCATGTTTCAGTGAGACAGATTAGCGAGCTTTCGCGGAATTGGTAGAAATGTCTGCAGCAACAATTAAGATCGTCCATTTTGTTATTTAGTGATCTAACATTGCCCAAGACAATAGGAAGTAGGTGGACCCTTTGTTCTGTTTTCCTCGAACTCCTCCTCTACGGCCTCGTTTGTTTCGCTTTGTCTGTATGTTGATGGGCTCATGGCGGTTTGTTTTCAAGATGGCGGTTGTGTACATAGATTCATTGATGATCATATTATTTATGCTATCCACTGAAACACTTGTTCAGTGTTGGCTATACTGATTAGAACCAATAGCTTGCACCCACCTCAGATAATTTAACCCAACTGTTATAGACTCTCTCTCTCTCTCTCTCTCACACACACACACACACTCTCTCTCTCTCTCTCTCTTGATTGACATGTATGACTAGAGAGAGAGAGAGAAAGATATATAGAGAGAAAGAGAGAGACAAAAAGTTATGATGATCTTATCAAATCAAATGCGTTGGACGTAATCATCTTATTTTTTGAAGTAACGTCTGAAATATATAAGATAAAGAATTTATTGTTCTATGAAGTAAATACTAATTAATCAATTAATTTGCCTTAAGTATCATTGTAAAAGTTTTCTTATCTTATCTTCTTATCTTATATATACAGACGTTACTTTAAAAAAGAAGATGATTACGTCCTACGCGTCATGCATTTAGTCATGCATATTAACCAATGACTTAAATTCTGCCAAGTCACTGGTTTTCCTGGCTAGCTCAGGCAACCCATTCCATGCTCTAATAGCACTAGGGAAGAAGGAGCATTTGTACAAATTTGTCATAGCATATGGGTTTCTCGTGTATTTCTTGATCTTTCACTTGTGGCTTAAGTATCAGGTCCGCGGAACTGTTTTCATTATCAGAGGAGACGAAGTTGAGTAACTGGCGCTTACCCCGGTAGGGTGCAGGCAGGAGGGACTCGTTAGCCTTGGCTGGTCACCCACCTAACAGGAAAGATGAATTCAAACGTCTGATATCGTGGGTCAACCCTGAGGAAAAATAAGAAGGTGTGTGTAAAACAGTTTTTAAAACTACTTCAACGGCTGGTAAAATCAATGTTTTATCTATAGTGTTTTCTATATTTAACTATAAGTATAAAGATATTGTAAAACGCTCACAAACCATCATCTTCTCTATTTGATGTAATAGAGAGATTTTGTGGTGTCTATTCTGAACTAATTATCTGAGCGTTCGAAAATTTTTGAAACCTTTATATAATCTTTTTATCAGGAAGGCATCGTCTCAAAAGATCCTCTAGCATAAATTGTTTCATATGGTCATAAGAAGGGAAGACAGTTTGGCAGTTAGTGAGTTAAAAGCCAAATTATCGTCTCAAAAGATCCTCTAGCATAAATTGTTTCATATGGTCATAAAAAGGGAAGACAGTTTGGCAGTTAGTGAGTTAAAAGCCAAATTATCGTCTCAAAAGATCCTCTAGCATTAATTGTTTCATATGGTCATAAGAAGGGAAGACAGTTTGGCAGTTAGTGAGTTAAAAGCCAAATTATCGTCTCAAAAGATCCTCTAGCATAAACTGTTTCATATGGTCATAAGAAGGGAAGACAGTTTGGCAGTTAGTGAGTTAAAAGCCAAATTATCGTCTCAAAAGATCCTCTAGCATAAACTGTTTCATATGGTCATAAAAAGGGAAGACAGTTTGGCAGTTAGTGAGTTAAAAGCCAAATTATCGTCTCAAAAGATCCTCTAGCATAAATTGTTTCATATGGTCATAAGAAGGGAAGACAGTTTGGCAGTTAGTGAGTTAAAAGCCAAATTATCGTCTCAAAAGATCCTCTAGCATAAATTGTTTCATATGGTCATAAGAAGGCAGTTTGGCAGTTAGTGAGTTAAAAGCCAAATTTAGATAATCAACTGCTGTACAGTCTACATTTTTTTATGGTTAAACATTAGTTACATTTAGGTCAAAATTAAGCTATTTAAATAAGTATTGAAATTAAATACAACGATTTTTAAATTGAATAGCAGGATAAATAGCCTATTTATAACAAAGCTACAAATCATATATTAGTGTAGGAAATAATAAAATTAATAGATTGTGAAAATTTAAGTCATACCTGCTTAAATAAAATCTATTATCGTAGACCCCCATGGACATCTCATAGACCCTTAAATAATTTTTCACTTTCATAGACCCGTTAGTAGTCTTCATAGACCCCTAGGGGTCTATATAGACCTCTTTGGGAATCACTGCCTTGGACTCTACCAAGTCGATGGTTTTCCTGTCTGATTCATGCAACCCATACCATGCTCTAATAGCAATATAGGCCTATACAAAGAGAATTAGAAGGACAGAAATGGGAATCAAATTGGAGCATGTCGTTGCACCAAGAAATATGTCAGGGTGTATCTGGGTCACGTCTGGGTGTAATAATAAATGAAAAGTTAATCATGGAATCTCGATATTGACGAACTTACGAAACAAAAAAAATCAAACAAATTTTTTAGGGCTAATTAAAATATTTTTTTTTACAAAATCAAACAAGAACATACAACTAAAATTCTATTTAACTTTAGGCCAATATTAGAATATGTATCTTCTGTTTGGGAACCCCTCGAGATAAAGAAACTAGAATAAATACAAAATAAAGCAGTGAGACTTATAACAAACGAATAGTCCGATTGGATTAGAGTAACACCATTAGTAAAATCACTAAAGTTAGAGACACTTCAGGGCAGACGGATACAAAAGTAAAGTTGCTTAACAATTAAAACACTAAACCTTAATTTACAAACAAAATAACCTAGACCTAATGAAATACCCAGAAAGACACACAAATAGAGGCACATTTCTTTTTCCTTATGCTAGCACAAATTCGTACTACAAGTGCTCCTTCTGCTCTAGTGCCATTAGTGAATGGAATGGGTTGCCTGAATCAGCCAGAAAAACCAACGACTAAACAATTTAAGTCGCTGATTAACATCCATGACTAGATTTACAAATGAAATGTGTCGGACGTAATTATCTTTTTTTTTTTTTTGGAGTAACGTCTGTATAAGATAAAGAAGACAAACCACAATTTAGAGAAACATTCATAAACAACATGTTAACATTTGACAAATAAAATTTAACGTCAAATAAACAAAAAATACAGGATCAGATGTTTCTCACAAGTTTATTTCTTTATTAGCTATTATTTGTTTCATTAAATTGCGGAAAAAAAAGTAAGAACTTTGTGGAAGTAAAACAAATATCAGACAACGCTGCTCAACCTGGACAGTTTATTCTTTAAGAAGACAGTTTTATGTAAAAAATTAAGAGCGTTGTTATCCTGAAAATAAAAATAAATTCCAAATGTGAATCTCTCCTAATTACGGTCATACAAAAAAAGACACATTGAATACCTGTTCTTAACCATATTTAAAAGAACATTATTTATGCTAAATTTCTGAATCTAGAAGCGACAGTTTTAGCTTAGGATATAAACCATGTGAGAAGCATTTTAAGTCCAAGATCCCACTGTGCATTTACAGTTGTAAATGTTAACCCTGCCATCTCATTTTGTTTTATTGGCCAATGTTCATGGTTGCTCCTTTGTTTTATTGGTCAGTGTTCATGGTTGCTCCTTTGTTTTATTGGTCAGTGTTCATGGTCGCTCCTTTGTTTTATTGGTCAGTGTTCATGGTTGCTCCTTTGTTTTATTAGTCAGTGTTCATGGTTGCTCCTTTGTTTTATTGGCCAATGTTCATGGTTATCTCCTTTGTTTTATTGGCCAATGTTCATGGTTGCTCCTTTGTTTTATTGGCCAATGTTCATGGTTATCTCCTTTGTTTTATTGGCCAATGTTCATGGTTGCTCCTTTGTTTTATTGGCCAGTGTTCATGGTTGCTCCTTTGTTTTATTCGCCAATGTTCATGGTTGCTCCTTTGTTTTATTGGCCAATGTTTATGGTCGTTCCTTTGTTTTATTGACCAATGTTCATGGTTGCTCCTTTGTTTTATTGACCAATGTTCATGGTTATCTCTTTTGTTTTATTGACCAATGTTCATGGTTATCTCTTTTGTTTTATTGGTCAGTGTGCATGGTTGCTCCTTTGTTTTATTGGCCAATGTTCATGGTTGCTCCTTTGTTTTATTGGCCAATGTTCATGGTTATCTCCTTTGTTTTATTGGCCAATGTTCATGGTTGCTCCTTTGTTTTATTGGCCAATGTTCATGGTTATCTCCTTTGTTTTATTGGCCAATGTTCATGGTTGCTCCTTTGTTTTATTGGCCAGTGTTCATGGTTGCTCCTTTGTTTTATTCGCCAATGTTCATGGTTGCTCCTTTGTTTTATTGGCCAATGTTTATGGCCGTTCCTTTGTTTTATTGACCAATGTTCATGGTTGCTCCTTTGTTTTATTGACCAATGTTCATGGTTATCTCTTTTGTTTTATTGACCAATGTTCATGGTTATCTTTTTTGTTTTATTGGTCAGTGTGCATGGTTGCTCCTTTGTTTTATTGGCCAATGTTCATGGTTGCTCCTTTGTTTTATTGGCCAGTGTTCATGGTCGCTCTATTGTTTTATTGGCCAATGTTCATGGTTGCTCCTTTGTTTTATTGGCCAATGTTCATGGTTGCTCCTTTGTTTTATTGGCCAGTGATCATGGTTGCTCCTTTGTTTTATTGGCCAATGTTCATGGTCGCTCCTTTGTTTTATTGGCCAATGTTCATGGTTGCTCCTTTGTTTTATTGGCCAATGTTCATGGTTGCTCCTTTGTTTTATTGGCCAGTGTTCATGGTTGCTCCTTTGTTTTATTGGTCAGTGTGCATGGTTGCTCCTTTGTTTTATTGGGCAGTGTGCATGGTTGCTCCTTTGTTTTATTGGCCAGTGTTCATAGTTGCTCCTTTGTTTTATTGGCCAATGTTCATGGTTATCTCCTTTGTTTTATTGGCCAATGTTCATGGTTATCTCCTTTGTTTTATTGGCCAGTGTTCATGGTTGCTCCTTTGTTTTATTGGTCAGTGTTTATGGTTGCTCCTTTGTTTTATTGGCCAATGTTCATCTTTGTTTCACATGTTACGGTTGTTCTTTCAGATTTGAAGACTATTGAAAGTCTATTACAATCTAACCCAAACCTGCCGAAGAACGAAGTGGAGTGGCAGCAGGCAGGGTTCGATCTCGTGACCTTTGAGATTACAGTTCTGAGCGCATATCACACGATCAGGTGGACATTGTTTTTTGGTCTGAATTATAAGCGTAAACCACACATGTATAGCCATCTTATAGAACGCCTTAAAAATTGGATTGAATACAATAAAATCTTCATTCCTTAAAATGTCCATAAAATACAAGCATTATTGTAAGACAAATACAGAATTTAGTCATACCTTGACGACATTGCACTAATCTGCAGACTTCTAGACCATTGTCACATTTGCAGCGGTTGCATGGGTCTGGAGTGAGATCTCCACTAGCATAGGTCACTCCGTCAATGACACAAGGGGCCGAGTTCTCTGTGAAAGCAAGTTAGCTTTAACTGATTTAGATGACATTAATCAACCTCATCTAGTTGAAATCGACATAGCGCATTTCAGTCTTAGGGTATATTTATAAATGACTAGCCGGATACTGCCCGCGGCCCTCAGTTTGTGTATCTTGCGCCATAAATAGCTAATATAAACTGCTGAAAAAGCCAAGCGAACCCGATTTGTTTAAAAAGTTTCTTTCTTCGATAATTATAATAAGACTTGTCTTTGAGACCGAAGATTAAAGAGAAGTGCTTCTTCAATAATTCAGTTTATTGTTATTATTATTGTTTTATTTATAGGGACTTCTTGTGGCGGGAGGGACATTAAGCCTACACTACGGGCTCTGTCAATAGTTAAGGAAATGTTCCACTGTCGTATTATGTACTATTCATTAGTAATAAAGAGAAAAAACAATCGCTCTATAATATATAATACGGACGTTACTTAAAAAAAGAAGATAATTACGTCCTGCGCGTCATGCATTTAGTCATGCATATTAACCGTTGACCTATAAGTTGTTTAAAGGAGGTATCGTCTTTAAAAAAATATTACTTTCAAAGTTTTTCTCCTTTCAATGTGTGGGTGTGTAAAACAGCTCGCCCAGACACCCAAGTTGAGTTGGGAGGAGCAGAGAACTTTTTTTTTCTTGAAGAACGAAGTCAAAACATTTTGAGACGTGATTGGGTTTGATGTGAATTCGCTGGATTATTTTTCTTAGGTCAATTATTTTACTTAATTATTTCTTGATTATATCGGACTCCAAATAGGATTACTAGATTGTGCGTCCTGTTTTTTTAAAGAAATTTCTATAAATCAAATAAGAACATAAAACTAAAATGTTATTTAACCTTGGTTAGGCCAATAATAGAATATGCATCCTCTGTTTGGGACCCCTCAACTGAAGAAAACATTAAGAAACTGGAACAGACACAAAATAGAGCAGTTAGATTCATAATAAACGAATAATCACATTTGACTAGAGTAACACCTTTAGTAAAATCACTAAATTTAGAAAGCCTTCTGGAGAGAAGACTCAAAATAAAGTATCAATTATACGTAAAACTTTGAACCATAATCTTCAAATACAAAGACAGAATCTAATAAAATACCCAGAAAGACACAAAGATAAAGGCACACCCTTTGCTCCATATGCTAGGACAAATTTGCTAGTGCTAGTGCTATTAGAGCATGAAATGGGTTGCCTGAGCCAGCCAGGAAAACCAGTGACTTAGCAGAATTTAAATCATTGGTTAACATGCATGTCTAGATGCATGACGCGTAGGACGTAATCATCTTCTTTTTTGAAGTAACGTCTGTATTATATGAGATATGATAATCACATTTGAAAGAATATCATTTATGCTAGATTTCTGAATCTAGAAGCAACAACTTTGGCCTTGATTATAAACCATGTGATCAGCATTTTAAGATATAAAGGGATGTAATGTATTTACTATTGTAAATGTTTATCTGCAATTTCATTTGGCGGTATTGAGCGATGTGCCTGATTGTTTCCCTTGTTTTAAACGTGACGGACGCTCTTTCATCTTTGAAGACTATTAAAAGACTATTACATTCTAATCCAAACCTCCCGCAGGACGAAGGGGGGTGGCAGCAGGCAGGGTTCGATCTTGTGACCTTTGAGATGACAGTTAAGAGCACATATCATACGATCAGGCAGATATTTTTTTTTGGCCTGAATAAAAGCAAAAAATACACATATACAAGTTTCAAAGAGCAATACAGAATTAAACCGTACCTTGAGGACATTCCATTAAGTTGCAGGCTTCTAGACCATTGTAACATGTGCAGCGGTTGCATGGGTCTGGAGTGAGAGCTCCATTAGCATAGGTCACTCCGTCAATGACGCAAGAGTTCAAGTCCTCTGTGAATGCAAGCTTAGCTTTAACTGATTTAGATAACACTAAATCAACATAATACATTTTACGCTTAGGGTATATTTATAAATAACTGGTCGGATACAGCTTGCTCGCTGGCCTTAATTTGTGTATATAGCCTACGTTCCCTTAAATAGCTAATATAAAATGGTGTGAAAATGGGATTACCCGATTTGTTAAAAAGTTTCGTTCTTCGATAATTATAATAAGGCTTGTCTTCGAGTCCGAAGATTAATGGGGAGTGCTTCTTCAATAGAGATATAGTTTATTATTATTATTATTGTTTTATTTTTAAGGACTTCTTGTTGTGGGAGGGACATTAAACCTACACTACGGTCTCTGACATAAGTTAAAGAAATGTTCCACTGTCTTGTTAAAAACCAATCATTAGTTTTTAAAGAGAAAAAACAATCGCTCTATAAGTTGTTTAAATGAGGTTTCGTCTTTAAAATAAATTACATTCAATGTTTTACTTGTTTCAATGTGTGGGTGTGTAAAATTACTCGCCCAGACACCCAAGTTGAGTGTGGGGGGGGGGGGGGGGGGAAGCAGAGATTTTTTTTCTTGAAGAACGAAGTCAAAACATTTTGAGACGTGATTGGGTTTGATGTGAATTCGTAGGATTCTTTTTCTTAGGTCAATTATTTCATTTAATTATTTCTTGATTATATCGGACTCCAATTAGTCTTACCAGATTGTGCGTCCTGTGTAAATGGATTTGCATTCAAAGAGAGAAGAGAGAGAGAGAGAGAGAGAGGGAGATAAGTGACCTGATAATTGATAAATTCCTCAAAACCATGGGCGGACTGGCTTTATGGTCAAACGAGCAAATGATGTTTCTCGCAAAGCTTATTTCTTTATAAACCATTATTTGTTTCATTAAATTGCTAAAACATTTCAGAACATTGTGGAAGAAAAACAACCATTAGACAATACTGCTCAATCTGGACAGTTCATTCTTTTTGAAGGCAGTTTTACGTGAAAATTAAGATCTTAGAAGTTCTGAAAATAAAAATAACTTCCAAATGTGAATCTCTCCTAATTTCGGTCCTACAAAAAAGGACATATTGAACACATTGAATACCTGTTCTGAAACACATTTGAAAGAACATAATTTATGCTAAATTTCTGAATATTTTGCTGCATAAGAGAGTTGTAAGTCCATTACAACCTAACCCAAACCTGCCGCAGAACGAATGGGGGTGGCAGCAGGCAGGGCTCAATCTTGTGACCTTTGAGATGACAGTTCATTGCGCATATCACACGATCAGGTGGACATTGTTTTTTGGTCTGAATTAAAAGCGAAAACCATACATGTAGAGCCATCTTATAGAACGCCTTAAAAATTGGATTTAGTACAATCCAATCTTCGTTCCTCAAAATGTCCACAAAATACAAGCATTCAAAGACGTGATTGTATGATAAATACAATCATACCTTGACGACATTCCACTAAGCTGCAGACTTCTAGACCATTGTCACATTTGCAGCGGTTGCATGGGTCTGGAGTGAGATCTCCACTAGCATAGTTCACACCGTCAATGACACAAGGGGCCGAGTTCTCTGTGGATTAAAATCGGCATAATGCATTTCACGCATAGGGCATATTTATAAATAACTAGGCCGGATATGGCCCGCGGAGAGAGAGATAGTGGCGACCGGATAATTGATAAATTCCTCACAACCAGGGGTGGACTGACTTTATGTGCAAACAGAACCAGGGGCGGACTGGCTTTGTGGGCAAACAGAACCAGGGGCGGACTGGCTTTATGGGCAAACGGGCATATGCACGGTGGGCTTGTGCTTAAATGGGCCGGTGAGGCTGCCAAATGGGCAACATTAAATGTCAGTAAGTACATTACCTTAGACCCGTATACAGTGCTTTCTATGAGTTTCAATTTCTGTACATACTAAGAGATTAACAAATGACATAAGACCTATATATTTTTTTTTATAGTGCTATAGAAGTCGAACTAGTGTGAACATACTCGAGTGGATCTAAAATTGGACCCTGAAATCACTATCTATCTATATATATATAATTCTCTACTTCCCTCAAGAGTTTGGACGAGAAGCAAGAAGTAATGGAAAGATCACTGTCTTATTTCTGCAGATAGTCATCCCACGAAATAACAAGAGGGAGGGGGGGGGGGAAGAGAAGACATGGGTATTCACACATCGTTACGGATGGCTGCGCGCTGGACTGTCAAACCCTGCCCTCTCCCATCCCCCTTCGTCTTGCGGGAGGTTTAGACTAGGAAGTAAACTATCTTCAACTCTGAAGGAAAATCCGAAAAATGTAAAACATTTTACAAACACTAAATAGCAGGGCCGGACTTAAGAATTGTGGGGCCCTATATGAAACGGATTTCGCGGGGCCAAGTTTGGGTAGGGAAGCGGACAATAAGTGAAATTTAAGAGTTTGAATTAGAAAATAAATTCGTCTATGCATTTTATTCATTCTTTACTACGTACAGAATTACTTTACGAGCCTTGCGTGTAGCAAAGTCATACAGTATATCATAATAATTCTGTTTCCTACATAGATCACGCTCAATAGCAAGAATTACCAAATGTTTCAATCTATCTTTGAGAATTGTTGACCTTAAGTAATTCTTCATTAGTTTGAGGCGCAAGAAGCTTCTTTCACCTAATTACACAATTATGGCTAATGCATAATGCCGTTTTTATTTATCGCGCGTATGATTGGCGTTTTCCATATTGAATGACACCCCAAAATGACAATTTTTGTCCATATATTCTGTATATTTTATGGACATTTTCGTATCTTTTGCAATTTTGGGAGATTTCCAGGAGCTGCTGGTAAATCGACAGGAGGGTGTGGGAAATCTGTTTTAAGTTATAAAATGGTTTAATTTAATAATTTATACACCTTGAATTAGCGCGGGTTCTATGAAAGTGTGGGTCCTTATAAAAGTGCGGGGCCCATTGCCTAATGCCGGCCCTGCAAAATAGTGGCGTATGCTACGCCGCCTGTCGACTAGTAAATATATAATTCTCTTCATGGCTCAAGAGTTTGGACGAGAAGAAGTAAAGAAAATATCACTCTTTTATTTCTGCGGATAGAGTTACCCCACGAAAAAACAAGAGGGGGTGGGGGAGAACAAGTAAAATAAACAAAAAAAAAAAAAAAAACCTAACCCTGTTATTAAATAATAAAAGTTTAAAATGGTGAACAAACAGGTTTGGGCTATAACCTCAAAATGACGCCATCTTTGTTTCCCAATCGTTAAGACAAAGGAACACAACTCGTGTAATACATACATCAGTGCTAAGAAGAAAAACGCCAGAAAAGAAAATCAAGATAAACGACACTAGCTCCAGCTGGAATAACCTGCCCAGTGTGCGGCCGAACATTCCGGGCTCACATAGGTCTCACCAGCCACATGAGGAGGCACAAAACCCCAGTGCAAAGCCCTCAGCCCCCTGGATGACAAAGTGGTCATCATCGAACCACGATGGACGAACTATATAGATACATACATCAATGCTAAGTATGTCCGTACCTTCTACTTCTTGGGTCCTCAGGGTGGAGGTACACATCAATACGATGCAGATGATGAGTACAGCTTTCATGGTCACGTGAGCAGTCTGTTCGCTACTCAACCCGAGTGTGAGAAATTCCTAAAGTATACTCACATCATACGCTCACAGTTTTTAAAACCATGTTTGGGAGTGCAACAGACCGGCAGGGTAATTAGTTCCATTAAGTCAAGTAGTTCCTTTAAGTCAAGTAGTCCTATTAAGTCAAGTAGTCCTATTTAACATTTGGGTTTTGATTAAGGTAATCATGCTGATCAAAAGTAATGGTTCTCCATCCCAAAGTACCAGCTCTTTAGCTGTTGAATTGATGCAATATGGTGCCAGTGATACACTTCAATGCGCGAGATAGACAGGCTAGCGGAAGTAGCCTATATAGTATCTCTTAACAAATTGTCGAAGTAAAATCAGAACTAAACAAGGTTACAAAGACAGTTTGTGTGGAGACACAAACTCAAAATCGGCCCCCCGAAGTGGTCCACCCAGGCAGGTAAAAAAGGCAGGTTTCAATATTTTCAGAAAGAATATCCGAATGAAAATTATTCAAAGGCGAATGACAGAGAAGAATGGAGAAAGAAGGTTGACCGATCTTATGTGGTGCCCCAACGGTTCAGCAGAAAAAGAGATAGTTGAAAGTGAAGGCGAAGTTAAATGTGATCCTGGCCTAACTGATATCATATAATGATTATCTGATTGATCTAATTGTTTTGTAAAGGGTCAATCTCTTATTCAAAGCCTCAAGAAAAAATTCCGTTAAAAAAATTCCCTTAGTGCTCATAACCTCTATTACTAAATGAATAAAGTATAACACTTTGAATGGGGAATCTCTTAACGTGAAAAAATTCCTGCTATGTACATTAATATATACAAGTACGTAACATTCACATTCAAGGCATCTGAAGATCATCAATGATCATAGTGTTTATGGTTCAGTTTCTCTCCTCGCCATGTTCTCAAGCATATTGAATTCAATTTAAAAATACAATTCATCGTCCTCTATTATTTAACTGGCTTGATTTAACTGGACGGCTGCCTGGTCGTGCGGTTTGCGCGCTGGACTGTCGTTTAGATTTATCAATGGTCCAGGGTTCAAACCCTGCCCGCTCCCATCCCCGTCGTCCTGTGGGAGGTTTGGATTAGGAAGTAACTATCTTCAACTCTGAAGGAACATCCGAAATATGTAAAACATTTTACAAACATCTAACTAGGTCATAGATCGCTGTGGCTGAGTGGTACTTGGCTCACAAACCTGATGGCCTGAGCTCGAATATCGGTAAAAACTGGGATTTTTAGGAATCCCCTGAGGAAAGTAAAGGCGATTGGTTGTTGTGCAGGTCACGTGACACCCTGCTCGTTAAAACCGTTGGCCAAAGAATTAGATGATTCTTAACATCATCTGCCCTATAGATTTCAAGGCCTGAAAGGGAACATTACATTATACTCATTTCAAGGCCTGAATGGGGAACATTACTTTATACTCATTTCAAGGCCTGAAAGGGGAACATTACTTTATACTCATTTCAAGGCCTGAAAGGGGAACATTACTTTATACTCATTTCAAGGCCTGAAAGGGGAACATTACTTTATACTCATTTCAAGGCCTGAAATAGAACATTACTTTATACTCATTTCAAGACCTGAAAGGGAACATTAATTTATACTCATTTCAAGGCCTGAAAGGGGAACATTACTTTATACTCATTTCAAGGCCTGAAAGGGGAACATTACTTTATACTCATTTCAAGGCCTGAA
Source organism: Biomphalaria glabrata (assembly GCF_947242115.1). Lineage (NCBI taxonomy): Eukaryota > Metazoa > Mollusca > Gastropoda > Planorbidae > Biomphalaria > Biomphalaria glabrata. The sequence goes on from NC_074720.1 coordinate 43,226,451, forward strand.
AGGGGAACATTACTTTATACTCATTTCAAGACCTGAAAGGGAACATTACTTTATACTCATTTCAAGGCCTGAAAGGGGACATTACTTTATACTGCATTCTAATTTACTTATTTCAAAACCTAGTTTGGCTTAAATAAAAGTGTGTTGGGTGTTGACTCCGTTAGGTTGTAGGTTGCCTGACATGCAGGGCCGGTCCTACAGATTGCGGGGCCCTATGCGGAACGGATTGCGCGGGGCCTATTCTGGGTTGTGATAAGGATAATAAGTGAAAATTAAGATTTCGTATTAGAAAATAAATTTGTCTTTTGCATTTTATTTATAGTTTACTAAGTACAAAATCACTTTCAAATTAACACTTTACGAGCCATCTACAGTAGATAGTAAAAAAAGACGATAAATATTTAGATCTGCCATTTAGATTTAGTATCGACTAGCAAAATATCGCTTTTTTTTTAAAAGAGTTTCAGATAGATTGACGCATAGACATAAAATATGGATTAAGACCTATATTTATATGCCAGTGACTATTAAAGTAAATTAAGAATTTGAAGTTCTTGTTTTGGTTAAAATTCGCCTTATTATTACTTTTTTTTATTAAATCAAAGCTGGCAATGCTGTTTTTTTTTTATCGCGAGTAGGATTGGCATCAATACTAAATGACACCCTGAAATGACAACTTTGTCAGTTTTTAAGGAGATTTGCATGATTTTTCAGAAGATTTAAATAGTTTCATGACATTTTCATGACTTTTTCGTATATTAAAGAATTTTAGGGAATTCCATGAACCCTTTAATAATAAGTTAGAATGGTTTAACTTTATAATTTACTCCTAGAATTCGCGCGGGGCCTATGAAAGTGCGGGGCCCAATGCGGCCGCATAGGGCCTAAGACCGGCCCTGCTGACATGTAAATAAGTTTGTTTTCGATCTGCAGACGGGTGTTTTTGTCATTGCATTGTTGTATAGCGGTGACGAGGAGATCAGCGGTACTTCTATGATGTGTGTTATTAAAATGAATAGAGACGGGCTGAGTTGCAAAATTTGTGTCTCTAAGGTGTTATTGGAGTCGTGTTTTTAAAGTCCTACCTGTGTTTCCAATATACATCATTTGACACCTTTGTTTTTTTAGCTAATCTTATCTTATCTTATATGATACAGACATTACTTCAAAAAAGAAGATGATTACGTCCTATGCGTCATGCATGTTAACCATTGACTTCAACTCTGCCAGGTCACTGCTTTTCCTGGCTAAGACAACCCATTCCATGCTCTAATAACACTAGGGAAGCAGGAGCTTTTGTACAAATTTGTCCTAGCATATGGAACGAGGAATGTGCCTTTATCTTTGTGTCTTTCTGGGTATTTTATTAGATTTTGTTTTTGTATTTGAAGATTATGATTGAGTGTTTTATGTATAATTGGTACTTTACTTTTAAGACTTCTATCCTGAAGGCTTTCTAAATTTAGTGATTTAACTAAAGGTGTTACTCTAGTCAAATGTGAATATTCGTTTGTTATAAATCTCACTTGCTCTATTTTGTGTCTGTTCCAGTTTCTTAATGTTTTCTTGAGTTGAGGGGTCCTAAATAGAAGATGCATATTCTATTACTGGCCTATAGCTCGCCTACAAGGATTGCCTTCCCGTGCGGTCGTTTTTCAACAAGTCTTTTATGGAATGTGTACTGTCGATAATGTTTAAGAATAATATTCAAACTTTGAAATAGTGTAATATATCTGGTGAGAATATCGTTGATTAATATGACTACGTCAATTGTATTTCCGGTGACGATAACTCTAAAGACCGAAAGACGTCCAATGCATAAACAACTATTACATCGATATTGTAAAAAATGTTACAGCTGTTGATAATTTATTGAGTTTGTAACTGTCACAGAAACGATCAAATGTGTTTTTATGTCACATTCAGCTGTTGCCGAGCAGTAAATTCAGTTTTGAATACCTAATTATGCTGTTGTTGTTGTTTTGCTTTAGCGACACTGCGTATCGATTACGCCCTTGCTGGTGAAAATTGTGGGGATGAATTGAAATAGGAGAATACTTCTGTGCCGCTAGGCAATAGTTAACAAAAGGGATTGCGTGGCCAGCACAGTCTAGTTCCACTTACCAAAATAAAGCGTCAGGCTCTGGTAGGAAAGTATCCAGATCTGACCTCTACATCTATAAGCTGATGATGTCGTTTGTTTCGGTGGCCCACGGTTAACAGATGACCAGCACAACGACCAACCGTCTAAACTTTTCCCTAACTAATGACAGGTACCCATAAGAGCTGGGTGGACTTAGAGGCGCCCTAAAAATTTCAAAATTTAAAATCCTAGAGCAGTGGGGGTAGCTAGGGAGGGGGAGAATTTGAAAATCCCCCCGGGCCCCCACTTGAGGGGGCCCACAAAATGATTGTTTTTTACATTGAATATTAAATATTACACAAAATGCAGGAGCCCCCAAAGAGGTCAAGCCCCCCCCCCCGGACCCCCAAATGATGGCGAATTCCTAGCTACGCCCCTCTTCCAGAGAAGCCTTTGTTTCATGGTCCGCACGTACAATGCTTGTTCGCTAGAGTGTGATGTGGGAATCTCGTGGAGGCAGTGATCTATCCCTGAAAGTTGAAAGTTTGGTTGTCTGTAGCAGTCTGTAGCAGTCTCATCTGTTACACCTCTCATCTCCATAGTAACGATACGTCACTCTGGCGCCATTGTTTATCATATACAACGCTGAAACTCTTTTTTTTTCTTTCTTGTATGTTTGTAGTGTAGTGTTCAGTGGCGTAGCCACCATTGCGCGAAGAGGTGGAGGTCATCCGAGGCCATTAGTTATAGTCGGCCTCAACACTGACCAGCGACGTCGCAAGCTGTGGGCAGGGGAGACCAATAGCTCGTTGCCACGTCTTACAGACCTGTGGTCGATTTAGATTTTCTTTTCGCCGACTACGTTTGTCCTCGGCTTCGGATAACAACTACAATGAAGAGGATGATGATAATAATAATAATAATAATAATAATAATAATGATAATAATAATAATTATAATAATAATACTAATACCTTCAAGGCCCTTAACATTCCTAGGAACATCTTCGTTGCCTGTCAGAGGGCGGTACTGCTGCAGACCTGCCACATCACCAGAAAATTCCTCAGTGGAAACTGTTAAAGGGACTACGATGAATTTTGTTTCTCTTTAGCGAAACTCGACCCTGGCAGCGCCAGAGAATGACTACTCGTTCATTTCTAACATAATAATAATAATAATGATAATGATAATAATAATACTAAAGAAAAAACCGCTACCACTATTGTTGATGGAATGTTATATGTTAGGAAGAGTTGTGCCCATGCACAGGGGAAACTACTCGGGTAGCCAAGATGGCTGATTAAACTTGTTTGCGTTTACCTGAGACTGTTCTTATTTCAAGTGTATTTATTTAAGTGTCCATCGTAACAATTATTGACATCGCCGTACAAATGTCTCACAATTTAGTAAAAACTGAAACAAAAATCAACAAAAAAATGGGAACCTAGGCTTGGAGATTAAGCGTATATGGAAATTGTCCAACCGAGGGGATAATAACAGCCGACCTCACAGATACCTTTCAAATCTCTATTTCCAGTGACTCGGGTCTTGGGACTCTCGCATTAGAGACGAGGCCGAATGCCGAGTACATCAGAAACCCGCACCATTTCCTTCTCTTTACTATGCTAACCGTTTGGGGCTCGCCGTCATCAGAAAAAAACCTAACGATCATTGGGATATTGAGGACGCACAGACGTTCCGATTTCCAACAGACTTTTTTTCGAAGGTACAAAGAGATGTCTCTTCGACATGTGTATGAGTCTACTACTAGATCTACTCCATCTGTTGCAATGAAAGGGAGCCCGTGTCAACAAACCAGTGGAAACGATACCGCTCGTGGGAAGTCAATGTGTGTAGTTTTTTTTATGAGAACACTGTGTAGTTGGTGTGTAGTTTTCACAATCAACCTCGGTCAGCTACACGTTTTTAACACCCAAATACACACCGATTCACACACACATGGAGGGCTAGATCTATATACTCTCACTCTCTCTCTATCACACACACGCATACAAATTAAGTTTTTTTCTGTATGTTACATGGTAAAGTATTCAAGAACTAGGCTTTACACTCCAAGATGGATTTTATTGTTACACGTATGTCCTTAGGTTCAATTTTAAATTATTTATTTAGAATGACAGTGTATGACTAGACACTAGACATTGTACACTATCACTAGGCATTATGAAATATTTAGACTATCATTAGACAGTTTCAAACAACGAACTATAACTGTTCATAAAGTATTAACTAGCCTATCACTAAATATTTTTTAATAATATACTAAATTTTGCCACTAGACATTTTGAAATATCAATCTACACTATCATTAGACATTTTGAAATATTCTAGATTCTAGACTATCACTTGACATTTTAAAATATAGCCTACTAGACTATCACTAGGCAAAATTAGGTATAACTGGACATTATGAAATAAGTAAACTATCGCCGGACATTTTCAAATAAAAAATAAATATATTCCCGAGAATAGTGGTCATGGCACTTTACAGGTACAATAACATTATTTGTTTACAAGTCAAAGGAATGAAGTTATCTGTTCTTGTTTCACCCGAAGAAAGCTAACCCGCTTCGCGTATATGTAATTTATATTGAAGAGATTTAAACAACTAACTTGTTCTGACTGCCTAATAATTCACGAAACACTGGATGGCTGGCTGGTTGTGTGGTATGCGCTTCGGACCATCGTGACGATGGGCCCAGAGTACGAACCCTAACCGCCCCCTCTCCTCTATCGTCCTGCAGGAGGCCTGGACCAGGTCTTAGTAGTCTACCCTTCTTGATGAGCGTCGGAAACTAGCAAAACAAAACAAGGAAAAAAAAAAGGAAATAAATGTTGATTTTTTTTTAATCACAAAGCTAATATTAAATGTAATTGTATCAATTAGTTTGGATCAGTCATGTGATTGATTATCTGTTTTCTCTCTGTAACCTAGATATAATAAATCTGTGCGATTGAAATATTTTTACCAATTGTTTTTGTTTAGCTTTCAGCTTTCTGAATGCGCTATCACCCTATCATTTGTCTGGACCAGTTGTGAAAGGGGGAGGGAAGAAAAAAGGGGGGGGGGGGGTAATCCTTGTAAATGTTTACTCCAGTGTTTCCCAAACTTTTCCCGTAACGGAACACTTCGCACATTCACAGTATTTATCGGAACACTTTGCTTTTTTTTTTTCTGGAGAGATTAATTCACGTGGTGGCCTACTAGCTAATTATTCCAGTAGTTCGTGGAACACCTATTCAAGCCTCACGGAACACTATAGAGTTCTGAGGAACATAGTTTGGGAAACACTGGTTTTACATGGTCTTTTTTTTTTTTTAAATGCCTAAAAATATGTTCACCCAGGTCTCAAGATTCCTCTAGGGCAGGGGTTCTCAACTTGGGGGTCGATTGACGATTTGCCAGGGGTCGCCTAAGACCATCGAAAATATGGATTGTTTTTGTCTAATCTTCTTTTGCTGTGTGTGTGAAGAGGAAGGGGGGGGGGGGGGTCGCGGACGAGTGGGGTATTCTAAAAAGGGGTCGCCGAGCTTAAAAGGTTGAGAACCACTGTGTCTAGGGGACTAATTCAACTTACACCATTGCATCTGCAAAGTACGATTTCTTCTCCTTGTTGAAGATACAAAACAAAATAATTACCAAGAGTTAATAAATAATTTGTTTTTAATTGATTCTTGTGTTTTCTGGTAAAATAAATAATTGTGCGAAATTTCAGCTTAATCCGTGATTGGGTTTGGGAGAAATAACGTGTACAAACTTTTTACCAGATAGACAGCGAGACAGACAGAGTGAGTTGATATAAGCTTTGTAATAAACTTTCTCTTCGCCACGAACAAACAAACAACAAAAGCACAACAACAAGCAAATTAGCAAAATATAAAAAAATATTTGTTAAAAACTAAAGCTTATCTAAGGGAAACAACTCCGCACTTACCACTATATTTCTCAATAAGCTAGAAGTTATTTCCCCTATACGATATCAAACAAAATTAATTAATTACCACTATTTAATTAACTAATTGGTAAATTTTATAATTGGTTCATGTTTTATTAGGTACATTAAATTATCGTTTAAGACTTGAACTAGATCCGATAATGAGTGTGGCATTCAATTATCTAAATCCTAAATCACCTTTACCATACCATTACCTATCCCTAAGCACTGGCGGATCCAGGGGGGGGGGGGGCGGAAGGGGCGATCGCCCCCCCCCCCCCCACTCGGCCGCCCCCCCCCCCCTTCGGACGAACTTTAGTATAGGATTCACACAATTTGTATACGAATTTATTACTTATGTTAAAAATATATACTAATTATTTATATTTCAACCTATTTTTAGATTATTTCGCCCCCCCTCTAGTAATTTGGCCGATTTGGTGGGGTCGGGAGGGGGCGATGGTATCAATCCCGCCCCCCCCCCCCCACTTTCGAGTGGGGGGGCGGTTCAATTTATTGGTAGAAATCACAGCCTGCTAACAAAATCAATTAAATATCTATATCCTTGTAACTTATTATTAATATTTTAACCGATCTTTATATTATGTCGTTCCCTGTTTGCCGATTGGTGGTGGGGGGGGGACGAATACCTCTTCTGCCCTTCCCACCTAAACCCTTTGAGTGGGGGGGGGGCGGTCCGTTTTTATGGAGAAATCATAGTTTGTGAACAAAAATAGTTGAATTAATATATACATTTTATATTATGTCGCTCCCTTTCTGGTATTTTGGCCGATTCGGTGGGGTGAGGGGGGCGATTGCATGTACTGCCCTCCCCACTCTAGCCCTCTGAGTGCTGGTGGGGGGCGGTCCTATTTTTGTGGAGAATCATAGTTTGTGAATAAAATTAGTTGAATATCTATATAATATAAACTACGTATTGATATGTGACCCATTGTAAATATGTCGTACCACACTCTAATCTCAAATTGTATCATTAGTAAATTTAAATGAAAAAGGGTTTTACCAGGTGGGAGGGGCGATACATGCAATCGCATTTCCCCCATCGGACAAATCAATACTTTTTCTTTTTGTATTATAGTTAAGAAATTACAAAATTAAAAAAATCTGTCACTAATATAATTTATATATACTATAAATTATATTCTTATATCGAGTCGCCCCATACCTATTCTTTAATGCCAAATGCAATCTTTAGCAGAAATTAGTAAAGGAGCGAGGATTAATCGTTTTCACTCTACCGCCATTCCCATTTCCAGACAGAGTTTTTGTAATTTCACATGAAGTTATCATAAGTATTTTAAGAAAGACTTTGCATTGGAAAAGTTAGAATTCAAACGAAATTTTTCAGTTTTAGAGTCATGATAGAGATGAGTTCTAAACTCAAATAAGGTTTTCATAGTCGCCTTTTCCTAACCTTTACTCAATCTGATATTTTTCTAGCTAAATAAATTTGGGACTATTACTCACAATTTATACTAGAGTTTTCTTGAATACTATTTATCGAATAAGTTTTTTTTCGGCGGCGATCCTCAAAGCAAAAATCTAAATACGTGGGGTATCCTATCTTTTCAAGGAACAAATCGGTTTTATTTGCAATGTATTATGGGCCTATAAATTCAAATTAGAATATTTTTCAATTACATCATTATTCGAAAGGTCGTTTTTTAATAGTATGAATAATGAGCTTCAGGTCAGGAGAATGCGTTTCTGCAGTGAAGAATGAAAGAAAACGCTTTTGGCGTCGAGGCTTCGCCCGAACTCCATTTATGAGTAATGAGTTGTAGATGTCAGGAGAATGCGTTTCTGCAATGAAGAATGCAAGAAAACGCTTTTGGCGTCGGGGCTTCGCCCCGAACTACATTGTGAAGAATGAGCTGTACTTGTCAGGAGAATGCGTATCTGCAGTCAAAAAAGCAAGAAAACGCTTATGGCGTCGGGGCTTCGCCCCGAACTCCATAGATGAATAATGAGCTGTACTTGTCAGGAGAATGCGTTTCTGCATTGAAAAAAGCAAGAAAACGCTTTTGGCGTCGGGGCTTCGCCCCGAACTACATTGTGAAGAATGAGCTGTACTTGTCAGGAGAATGCGTATCTGCAGTCAAAAAAGCAAGAAAACGCTTATGGCGTCGGGGCTTCGCCCCGAACTCCATTGATGAATAATGAGCTGTACTTGTCAGGAGAATGCGTTTCTGCAGTGAAAAAAAGCAAGAAAACGCTTATGGCGTCGGGGCTTCGTCCCGAACTTCACCAGAGAACCTTACAGCGCTGCCCCAGTTGTTTTGTTTTTCGCCGAAGGTTGAGAAATGCTGCTTTTTTTATTCTCATATTTATATATATATATATATATATATATATATACATATATATATATACATATATGTGTGTGTGTGTGTGCGTGCGTGTGTGAGTGTGTGTGAGCGCGCGCGCGCGCGCGCTGTATGCATGTTTATGCGTAGGGTTAGGGTTTACTGGGCGTTAGGGTTAGGGTTTGGAAAAAAATCGCCCCCCCCACTCCAAAGTTCTGGATCCGCTAGTGTCCCTAAGTCATTTGGACCGTTGGGGCACCACTCAAGATTTGTCGACCGTCTTTCTCTATTTCTCCCTCTCATTTCCATAGGATAGAACCTCTTTCAATGGCAGGCCCGTCCATTCTTTTATGTTGTCTTCCCATCGCTTTCACTGTCTGCCTCTTCTTCTTTTTCCTGGTACTGTTCCCTGAGAGAACCCTAAATATTTAGCCCTACCCGTGAATACTGAAGAATCGTTAAATCTCTTGATGGTATCAAGAAAAATAACTTATTACTAGTAATTAATTGACAAATTTAAAAAAATAATTTAATTAATGTCTTGTCTTTGCCAATAAATAATTGTGCAAAGTTTCAACTTTATCCGAGAAAGGACGGTGGTCGCTTTTTAAATGTATTTTAAAATAAGTTGTAAGATATGAACTCGAACTCAAGGGCTCAAGGGGACTACTTCAGATTATACCACCACAACTTTCAAGCACAATTTCTTTCCCTTGTTCGATATCAAGCAAAATAGTTAATTACCCAATAGTTAACTACCTAATTTGTATAATTTTTTACATTCTTATTTTGTCAGGTACAAGAAATAATTGTACAAAATGTAATTTCAAATTAATCCGTACTTGGGTGTGGGAGAAATAACGTGCGCACAATTTTTACCAGACAGACAGACAGACTTAGTTCATAAAAGCTTGAAAAAATACTTTAAAAAACTGTTTTTTTTTCTAAGGGAAAGAACATTTACTGCGATATGAAACAATATTAATTAATTACCTCTAATTAAATAATTGTTTTGTTTTTCTTGATTCGTGTTTTGTTAGGATGTATGAATAATTATGCAGAGTTTCCACTTGGTCATAGAATGGGAGAAAAAACATGTACCAGACAGAGTGAGTTGATATAAGCTTTGTAAAAATAAATAGCAAGTAATTTTATTTAGGACATCAATGTCTGGTGCTGGGACTATTTTTGTGTTTTCTGGGTTAATCTATTTTTATCAAGAAATGGGTTTATTTATGGTTTGGAGTGATATGCATTATTTCTAAATTATAAAATATGTCACTCTTATTAACATTGCAATGAGCACTCCAAAGAACCAGTCTGAAATAATGCGAGTACTGTATCAAACAGCGCACCTGGTGTAGGTAACAAAAGACACTACGTCAAAGGGGTTAATGAAGCGTAGCTCTGGATAAGTTGGATAACTGTGGGATACAAACAATGACATCAAAGGGAGACAATGCGAAATAAGGGGAAACAATTTCATGTACATTAGACATTGCTTTTAAATGTCCAACACCAGTCTACACTAGGCGATAGTGTGGTCAATATAAGACATTTTAAGCATATGAAGGTTGACGTGCCTGAAGTGACTTATGTATGACTGACTTATATGACTTAAGTCAAAGGGTTGTTGAAAGCAACGAAGTTTGAAATATTATTCCTAGTTCATTTTTTTCCTTGACCACCTGTTACAATCTTGGCTCGGTTTACATTCGCAATACCAAAGCAGGTAGATAGATCTATATAGGCAGCCGAAATGTCAATGCCACTTAGAAATATTTGCCTATTAAATATCGAATATTGTTACACCAGTTATGTATTTTTGTTACCATAATATATCTCGGCTCTACAGAAGGACTACTTGTTAAGTATTTGAGCCAAATAGTATCATATAATGTACATATGACTTTCAAATGTAACTCAAACTTTGAATCGAATTGAACATGTATTGTTAAATATTGAGTGTACTGTAAGTTAGCCTTTTACGCACTCTACATGGACCATCGTACTTAGGATTCAGTTTTCAGTTGAACTAGTTGACTCGATTTGAAGATTTATCATTTCCATGATAGTCAGCTGTTTCAGTTTAATAAATTTGATTAGTTTTGGAGATTTATCTTTGTCATGATAGTCAGCTGTTGCTAAAATTAATTTGTTTCAAGTTTGAAAACAAAAATACAAAGAGATAGTGCTTCATGTTAAACTCTCTGATTTGATATTTAAATCGTGTGTTTTCCTGGTTCTAAATTTTATTTAATTATTTTCACATGTTTTCATTGGTTCTGATCGGAATTCTTTTGGAAAATAATTGGAAGCGATCAGCACGTCTGTAAGGTTTCAACACACCTGGGAGTAGAGATTATGAACTTTCAGAATTGAAAAATTCTAAAGTAATAGTAGAGATTAGGAAAATATAAAGTTGAACAATTCTAGCCAAGGAGTAGATATTATGAAAATATAAACTTGAACAATTCTAGTGTAGGAGTAGATATTATGAAAATATAAACTTGAACAATTCTAGCTAAGGAGGATAGATTATGAAAATAAAAAGTTGAATAATTCTAGATTATACAAACAAATCTCAATTTGAACCTTTCTCGTCTAGAAGTATAATATTAATTGTAACAGATTTTATTATGCAGAAAAAATAACTTATGGTCATGATATAATCAACTTATTTTCAAGTCTTAAGCTGTAAAAACTAGTCAGGTTTTTACCTACATGACCATAACTTGGTTAAATCTTTATATATTTACCTACATGACCATAACTTGGTTAAATCCGAATGTGGTTACCCACATGACCATAACTTGGTTAAATCTTAATGTACTTACCTACATGACCATAACTTGGTTAAATCTTTATATATTTACCTACATGACCATAACTTGGTTAAATCTGAATGTGGTTACCCACATGACCATAACTTGGTTAAATCTTTATATATTTACCTACATGACCATAACTTGGTTAAATCTGAATGTGGTTACCCACATGACCATAACTTGGTTAAATCTGAATGTGGTTACCCACATGACCATAACTTGGTTAAATCTGAATGTGGTTACCCACATGACCATAACTTGGTTAAATCTGAATGTGGTTACCCACATGACCATAACTTGGTTAAATCTGAATGTGGTTACCCACATGACCATAACTTGGTTAAATCTGAATGTGGTTACCTACATGACCATAACTTGGTTAAATCTGAATGTATTTACCAACATGACCATAACTTGGTTAAATCTGAATGTATTGACCTACATGACCATAACTTGGTTAAATCTGAATGTGGTTACCTACATGACCTAGCTTGTTTAAATCTCATTTACCTACATGACCATAACTTGGTTAAATCTGAATGTATTTACCTACATGACATAGCTTGTTTAAATCTCATTTACCTACATGATAATAGCTTGGTTGAATCTGAGTTTTAAATTACATGACCATAACTTGGTTGAATCTCAATGTTCATTCATTAGTTGTACATAAAGTTTAAAACTTATTCTGTTGTAACATAACACGTTTTTTTTTTTTTTTGCAACGACCAACTTCACTAACAACGACCAACTTCACTAACAACGACCAACTTCACTACGCGCACAACAAACTGAACAAGAAAAAAGGCGGGACTGTCTGTGACATCTTATAAGTCAGCGATGCTTTGGGTCACCTTGACACTAGTGTTTTTGATGATTAGTGGAGGTCAAGGCCAAGGTGAGTGTCATCATTTTTTTTTTCTTGTTACTCACTTTATTGCATCCGTTCACACTTCACAAGGAAGGCGTCGCGGGGAGATCTAGCCGGCGATCTGCTGCGTGAATTTTTTTGAAAACTTTATAGAGTTAAACTTATTCCGAAGTTGCGGTTTCATGTCATTGATCCATTTATTTCTTGATCTTCCACATTTTGTTTTGGCTCTCCATAATCTCTCTTCACACTCTCCACATTCTATAAACACTCCACATTTCTCTACACAATCTAATTACATACTCTCCACAATTCTCTCCACAATCTGTCTCCACATTCTCCACACACTCCAAATTTCTCTCCACAATCTCTCTCCACACTCTCCACATCCTATAAACACTCCTCAATCTATTTACATACTCTCCACAATCTGTCTCCACATTCTCCACACACTCCAAATTTCTCTCCACAATCTTTCTCCCCATACTCCACACTCCAAATTTCTCTCCACATTCTATAAACACTCCACAATCTATTTACATACTCTCCACAATTTCTCCACAATTTCTCTACACATTCTCCACCCTCCTCTCCACATTCGACAATATATCCACATACACACACATTCCACATTTCTCTCCACGACATCTCACCACACACACCACATTTCTCTATTCCCTCTCTCCACACATTCTCGTCACCGTCTCCACACACTTCACATTTCTCTTCACAATATCTCCACACACATCCACACACACACACACTTCACACACTCCCTATTCACACCTCCATACTCTTCACTATCTCAGGACATCACAAGCCGATGACATTTACTCCAAACATTTGCTTCGCGAAGTCATAGTAACAGTTCTGATAATTGGCATTAGTGAGTTTGTTGATTTTAAATAAAGTCCCACAAGTTGGTGGAACTGGTTTCTTACAAAGCTTCTATCAACTCGTTCTGTCTGTCTGTCTGTCTGTCTGTCTAGTTACAATCTTTTGCACATTCTTTCTACCACTTACCATATTTTTTTTTAATTAAGTTGAAACTTTGCACAATCATTCAATGTTCATGAATCAATAAAAAAAAAATTAACCAGTTAATTAATCAATTAGTCGTAATTAATTAACTTTTGGTTTACATCAAAAGTATACTAAGCTTAGGGGAGATAATTTTTGTGTACAGAATTAAGTCGTTTTTTAAAAAAAAAATTAACAATAAGCAACACTCGTAATGTATTGTTGTTGTTTTTTTGTAATGCACAATTTTAGAACGAAAATTCCTCATGGATGATACAGATGTTTCTTCTTCTTAATATTATTATTACTGATAAACTATACAAACTTCTATTTTTATAAGTACTTGAATAGCTCAGTGGTAAACATGTCGGTCTTGCACCATGGAGGGTAAAGTTGGAATTCAGACTTGATCAACTTTCTTTTATTTCATTGCTTTTGAAAAGGCAGCACGGAAACCTGCTCCCAGCACACACACCCCTCTCTCCCCCCCCCCCCCAACTGGTGCACAAAGGTTTCGCTGAACAAAAACAATTAATAAAACTATTTCCAATCGCACAAATCTATTATTGTTAGTCTAGACACTTAGTTAGTTAAATCACTAAATTTAGAAAGCCTTCATGACAGAAGACTTAAAAGTAAAGTAGCAATTATGCATAAAACACTAAACCATAATCTTCAAATACAAAAACAAAATTTAATAAAATACTCAGAAAGACACAAAGATAGAGGTACATTTCTCGTCCCATATGCTAGGACAAATTTGTACAAATACTCCTTCTTCCCTAATGCTATTAGAGCATGGAATGGGTTGCCTGAGCTAGCCAGGAAAACCAGTGACTTGGCAGAATTTAAGTCATTGGTTAATATGCATGACTGAATGCATGACGCGTAGGACGTAATCATCTTCTTTATTGAAGTAACGTCTGTGTTACATAAGATAAGATAAGATAGACTCTAGACTATTAAAAATTAACTACAAGATTGATTAACAAAAATTGATGCGATTTCATTCTAAATTACCTTTGCTTTTTTTTTCTAATAAGTTTTTATATGTTACTTGAATTGAAGAGCGAAGAGATACTCTTGATTTTTGACACACAATATGTATGAAAGACTTATAAAAATGAATCTATTTTAGTAGCCAACTCCACAAATATCCACAAGGTATTTTCGCTCTAATCTCAGGCCTGTAAAGAGTATGGCCTAGCTATTAGCACGAAGAAAACAAATGTTATGGAACCTGCTACAGCACCGCCCTCCATCCTCATAGACGATAACAAGCTGGATGCCGTAAATGAATTCTGCTATCTTGGATCTACAATTCTAGATGCATGACGCGTAGGACGTAATCATCTTCTTTTTTGAAGTAACGTCTGTATTATATAAGATAAGATGACCTGTCTCTGGAAGAGAAGATTTAAAAAAAACGCGTTGGGAAGGCTGCATCGACCTTTGCTAGACTCTGGCCAAGAGTTTGGGAAAACTAGAAGCTAACTACAGCTACCGAAATGGAGGTCTACAAGGCATGTCTGCTGAGTACGCTACTGTACGGCAGTGAGTCGTGGACTACCTCACACAAGCAAGAGAGAAAACTAAACTTATTCCACTTGCGTTGCCTCCAAAGGATTTTGAAAATCACATGGCGAAAGAAAGTGTGCAATACTGAGATCCTTGCGCCTACAGGCCTTCCCAGCAATTTTACAGTCCTCGGACAACGCCGTCTGCGCTGGCTCGGACATGTTCATTGGATGGAGGACAATCACATCCCGAAAGTCATTCTCTACGGTAAACTTGCGTCTGGCTCAGGAAAAACTGGTCGCCTCCACGTTCGTTACATAGATGTAATAAAACGGGACCTCAAATCAGTGAACATCGATACTGACCATTGGGAAGACATAGCTCTGGACCGCACTAGATGGAGAGAGACAGTGACCAAGAAGGCCATGGACAGTGAAAAAACATGGGCCTCAGCTCTGTAAAAAAAAAAAGCGTGCCATACGACAAACGGCCGGCTCCTCTACCTCCAAAGCGAAAGTAACCTTGACCTGCGATATTTGTGGACGCGAGTGTCTCTCCTTAGTGGCGCTCCACAGTCACGTGATAAGGTGTACGAGATGAACCAAAGCCGTTCTACCACTGAAGAAGTCCTGACTGACTGACTGACTGACTGGTGCTTGGTTTCATTGTCTTGGGTACGAGACAAAACATTACAGCGACTCACTTGTAAATTTATAAAATCATGGGCGTCTTGCTTCTCAAAAAATCTCCAAAGTTAATCCTTGCGAATAATTAGTTAATGTTGCCGTATTTGGGATGATTAGTATTCATAGAAACAGTATTAATATATAATAGCATGCATTATTATTAGCATGCAGGTTGTTTTTTTTTTTTTTTTTTTTTTTTTTTTTTATGAAATAAAACTTTATTATTTCTCAGGAAGAGATCACTAAAAGAATGAACACAAAAGAGTCTCACAGACATAGATCTAAAACTTCAATAATACATTCACAGAAACAGACTTCACATGAAGTTTAAAACAATCAACATCCAACCCGTTTATTATCTTCTCTTGTATATATACACTCCCTAAAATTAGCTTCTTCAACATAGAATAAGGAACGATAACTTTCTTAGCTATTTTAGAACTAGTGGAAATTCACCGTCGCTTCTCGAAACATAACATATTGCTTACACATCTCTTGAGACCTTGACGCGTACATAACGTGGCAGACCTAACTATTAAAAAACAAGATTACAAAGACAGTTTGTGTGGAAACACAAACTCAAAATCGGCCCCCGAAGTGGCCCACACAGGCAGGTAAAAAGGCAGGTTTTTAATAATTTCAGAAAGAATATCAGAATGAAATTCTATTAATTAAAGGCAAATGACAGAAGAATTAAGAAAGAAAGTTGACAGATCGTGTGTGGTGCCCCAAGGGTTCAGCAGACCAAGAGATAGGTGAAAATTTTAAAATTATTAAAAACTGCACTTTTAAAGTATTAAAATTGTGAAAATCAGCCTTAATGATATTAATGTGATCGAATTTAAAACAACTTCCCATATTAACTTTGTTTTGTAAAATTTACATTTGTATTAACATTTACTTATTTACTTTGTTTAAAACTTGTTCTGAAATTCAAATTATTTTTGTAATTAAAACTTTACCTACACATTCATGATCTACAGACGACTGCCTCAATGGAGATATACTCTATAAAGACGGAGACTTGATGTATGACGATTGCTTCCCTTGTTGGTGTGCCAACGGAAGTCAAAGGTGCTATTGGCAGACTTGTGAAAACTCGGGTATAATTCAATTTTTACAAAGCTTATTTCAACTCAAAATCGGATAAAAAGTTTATACTCAGTTTGGAACATAGACATAAATAAATATAGACTGGAAGTAGGAAGTTATTTTTATTTGGGGGGAGTCAATATGTTTTATGTACTATATCTATGTGAAAAAAAATGGCGGCGATTGAGCTATAAATTCTAGGACTAACATTTCAGCCAATATATACCTTTGATCTTTAGTTTTGAAAAGTGCAAAACTGCCATATTCCCAATATTTTGTCTTTGTTTTATAATCATAGACATAGGCAAATATATATAGGTTTGTGATGTGGATCTACAAACTTATCTTTTCCCAAATATTTCCGATAATAATTTGTTCTTTATCGTCCAGTCTATATATATATGTCTATGGTTTGGAAGTTTTTAGGGGCTGAAACAAATTCTGGATAAACATGAAATGTAACATCTAATAATAGAAGCTCTAAGGTACCAAGGTTCTCTTTCTCTTAATAACCATGGTACCTTATTTTTTTAACTTTTACCTATCCCTTAGTCTGTTGGACCGTTGAGGCACCATGCAAGATTTGTCAACCGTCTTTCTCCATTCCGCTCTGTCTTTTGCCTTAATTAGAACATCTTTCAATGGCAGGCCCGTCCATTCTTTTATGTTGTCTTCCTATCGCTTTCTCTGTCTGCCTGTTCTTCTTTTTACTGGTACTGTTCCCTGAAGGAAGGTCTTTGCGAGCCCCGAAGACCTTGTAATATGGCAATAGATTTTTAGCTTGCGTATTTTTTTTACGATAGTTAGCAGGTCATCATGGGGTCCAATAGCTGCAGTAAGCAGGTCATCATGTGGTCCAATAGCTACAGTAAGCAGGTCATCATGGGGTCCAATAGCTACAGTAAGCAGGTCATCATGGGGTCCAATCGCTGCAGTAAGCAGGTCATCCTGGGGTTCAATCGCTGCAGTAACCATGTCTCCTCTCTTGTTACCCTAGTGCTGCTGTTACTAGATGTTACATTCATATATCAATAGGATACTAGTTTAAAAATATAGCAATGCTAGTAAAATGACTTAAACCTCACAAGTCTGTGTCATTTTACGTCTCGACAGACGATCTTTACCCTTTGCAACTTCACGTGTGACTAAAGAGGCCAGTCCTTGACATACACTCTGAGAGTACAGGATCGACAACAACCCACACATGACCAGGACTTCCTGACGAACACACGTTACCTCCCCCTAATAATAATATAACCGTGTCAAAGTTCACTTTGAATGGGAACCATTTATTCCTGTTAATGGAAACAATCTATTTCTGTTAAATGGAACCGTTTATTCCTTTTAATGGGAACCATTGAAACCAGAAGACCATTCGCATACAACTCTCTTTCTCAAGAGTGCGTCACTGTATAGATCTAGTACTGACATACTTTCTTTGTTTCAACATTTACTGTCTTTGTTTCAACACATACTGTCTTTGTTTCAATGTAAACTTTCTTTGTTTCGACATATAGTTTCTTTGTTTCAACATATAGTTTCTTTGTTTCAACACATACTGTTTTTGTTTCAACATATACATTCTTTGTTTTAGCTTATACTGTCTTTGTTTCAACACATAATGTCTTTGTTTCAACACATAATGTCTTTGTTTCAACACATACTGTCTTTGTTTCAACACATACTGTCTTTGTTTCAATATAAACTTTCCTGGTTTCAACTTATAGTTTGTTTGTTTCAACACATAGTTTCTTTGTTTCAACACATACTGTCTTTGTTTCAATATTAACTGTCTTTGTTTCAACATAAACTTTCTTTGTTTCAACATAAACTTTCTTTGTTTCAATATAAACTTTCTTTGTTTCAATATAAACTTTCTTTGTTTCAATATAAACTTTCTTTGTTTCAACATAAACTTTCTTTGTTTCAATATAAACTTTCTTTGTTTCAATATTAACTGTCTTTGTTTCAACATAAACTTTCTTTGTTTCAATATAAACTTTCTTTGTTTCAATATAAACTTTCTTTGTTTCAACATAAACTTTCTTTGTTTCAATATAAACTTTCTTTGTTTCAATATAAACTTTCTTTGTTTCAACATAAACTTTCTTGGTTTCAACACATATAAACATGAACAATTCTAGTCAAGGAGTATAGATTATGAAAATATAAACTTGAACAATTCTAGTCTAGAAGGAGAGATTATGAATTGTAACATATCGTATCGTTCAGAAAAATACCTAATAATTATAACATAATGAACTAATTTACATGTCTCGAGCTGTAAAAACTAGCCAAATTTTTACCTATATGACCATAGCTTGGTTGATTCTCATACTGTCTTGGTTTCAACATATACTTTCTTTGTTTCGACACCTACTGTCTTTGTATCAACCACATACTTTATTTGTTTCAATTTTTTGACAGAACCTAAGGATACATGTGTCTATGATGGAGAAGTCTATCTCCAGGGGGAGCAGGTGCCAGTCCCATGTCTGCAGTGTTTCTGTCTTGGAGGAATGGCGATGTGCGCCAAACTACCTTGTTTTAATGGTATGTAAATTACCTTGTTTTAATGGTACTTAAATTACCTTGTTTTAATGGTACGTAAATTACCTTGTTTTAATGGTACTTAAATTACCTTGTTTTAATGGTATGTAAATTACCTTGTTTTAATGGTACGTAAATTACCTTGTTTTAATGGTACTTAAATTACCTTGTTTTAATGGTACTTAAATTACCTTGTTTTAATGGTATGTAAATTACCTTGTGTTAAAGGTATGTAAATTACCTTGTTTTAATGGTACTTAAATTACCTTGTGTTAATGGTATGTAAATTACCTTTTTTTAATTGTATGTAAGTTACCTTGTTTTAATGGTATGTAAATTACCTTGTAATAATGGTATGTAAATTACCTTGTTTTAATGGTACTTAAATTACCTTGTGTTAATGGTATGTAAATTACCTTGTGTTAATGGTATTTAAATTACCTTTTTTAATGGTATGTAAATTACCTTGTTTTAATGGTACGTAAATTACCTTGTTTTAATGGTAAGTAAATTACCTTGTTTTAATGGTATGTAAATTACCTTGTTTTAATGGTATGTAAATTACCTTGTTTTAATGGTATGTAAATTACCTTGTAATAATGGTATGTAAATTACCTTGTTTTAATGGTACTTAAATTACCTTGTGTTAATGGTATGTAAATTACCTTTTTTAATGGTATGTAAATTACCTTGTTTTAATGGTAAGTAAATTACCTTGTTTTAATGGTATGTAAATTACCTTGTTTTAATGGTATGTAAATTACCTTGTTTTAATGGTATGTAAATTACCTTGTTTTAATGGTATGTAAATTACCTTGTTTTAATGGTATGTAAATTACCTTGTTTTAATGGTACGTAAATTACCTTTTTTTAAATGGTATGTGGTTATATCTAACGGTTCCCATAAAACTGACAGCATGAAATTGCGCTAAACAAAATCTATTGGTAACAATATTTGTAGTCACACTGATTTTTTATTGCCGTAGATCTATTACAAATTTCATTACATGAATGATTCAAACTAATATGGCAGGGGGTTTTGTTCTTGTGACGTTACGCACCGATATAATGGACCGTTTAAAAAAATACTTGATATAGTTTTTTCCACTTGTTTCTCTTGTACAGAATCTTTGTTGCCCAGCAGCAGTGGTGAAGACTGTGGTTTTAGTGATTCAATCGGTTGTGGTCAGTGTTATTGTGTCAAAGGGCTGTCACTGTGTTCTATCACTGACTGTCCAGATGGTAGGTCCAATTTAATGTCTGATAAAGTGTTTTAAATTCACAGTCTTCAGCAAAATGAGGCTAATTAGTCACCCTGTTTAGCACACTGAGACTAATTAGTCACCTTGTACAGTACACTTAGGCTAGTTAGTCGCCTTTTACTGCACATTGAGGCTAGTTAGTCACCCTGTACAGCACACTTAGGATAGTTAGTCACCTTGTTCAGCACACTGCAGCTAGTAAGTCACCTTATACAGCACACTGAGGCTACTTAGTCACCTTATACAGCACACTGAGGCTACTTAGTCACCTTATACAGCACACTGAGGCTACTTAGTCACCTTGTTTGGCACACTGAGGCTACTTAGTCACCTTGTACAGCACACTGAGGCTAGTTAGTCACCTTGTGCAGCACACTGGGGCTAGTTAGTCACCTTGTACAGCACACTGAGGCTAGTTAGTCAAATGTCGCTAATTGCATTTAAATACTGATTAAAACATACTTCTTTATGCTAACCCCTACCACAGTTCTACTAAACTTGATAGATCAGTGTATATGTTATTGCGTGTGTTATTGAGTGTGTGTGGGGGGGGGGGGACATGTTAATTTACTTTGATGAGCATATCCTAAAAACTTAAACTACTTGTGTCCAGGATGCTGTTCGATGTCATACATCAATGACGTAATCAATAAATGAGTTGAACTTGTATTCATCAGACTCTGCCAGCGAGACGTGTCACGTGAACGGACTTGTTTATCGAGCCGGCGCTTTGATTCCAGACCCCGAGGACACTTGCACCTGTTTCTACGGAATTGTGCACTGCATCAGAGGCGTCCAGTACCTGCCGTAGGAGGACTCGTGACACAACCTATTACGAACAGTGTCATTGGCAAAATATGTGTTTCTTAGTCCAATAAATAAAATAACAAGTTTACATTGACTTTAGAGTCTTGTTTGTTTGCTAATTCAGTCTGTGTTGTGACGGGACTGTTCGTAGATCAAGTTGATCACAGTAATCTGCCCTTTCTAATCATACTTGCTTATTTCCCCTTTAAAGTTTCAAAAAAAATCTTTGTGTGAGTGAATATTGTGTGGGACCAGCAGGGTGGAATCTTTCACTGGTCCTGATTTGTCCCGCAGGCCGTAGTTTGAGAATCTCTGGAGCCTGGTACAGCATCGGAAGACCAGAAAAGTGAAGATGATGCTACGGGGGAGAGAACTAAAAAGTAATATAGCAATAATACATAATAATACATAAAACAGGTTTTAGGTTTTGCCCAGAAGGTTTTGCCCATTCCGAATGTGCGACTCTATAGAGGTATTGTAATAAAATACTCAGACACATATATAAAGGCACATTTCTTATTTCCTTATGCTAAGACAAATTCTTACAAGTTCTCCTTCTTCACTAGTGCCATTAAAGAATGGAATGGGTTGCCTGAATCAGCAAGTAAAACCAATGACATAGCTTGACTAGATTTACAAATACTCGAATTGTACGACCCTGTTCCGTTAAGGAAAAAGTTTTGGGTAACAACAATCTAAGGCAGTGATGCCCAAAGTACGTCCCGCGGGCCAGATCCGGCCCGAGCCGAGGTTCTATCCGGCCCGCCAAAACAAAATTAAGAAAATCACCCACACCTCCTGCCCCCCCCCCCCAAAAAAAATAAGATTGAAAAATGTAATTTTACCTACGTTAGGGCTCTCTTTGTTCTAATGGATTGGTACCACGACATTGAACACTTTAATGTAAAATGTAACAGAAAAAGTGAACGGATCTTTACTTTTGTGTGTTTGGATCATGATAATAAGCCAACATATTTGTTTTATAAAGAACGTGTGGCTTTTTAACCAAAAAAAAAACAGCATATGAACAGCATTATGAAACAAATATAGCGGTATTGATGGGAATATTTAACACAAAGAGACAAGACAATTAGTCGGTGGTAAAACTTGCTAAAATATTGCTCAGATTTGAAGTAGAGAAATGAACCCATTTTCCGACGCGTGAAAAAAAAAATTCAAATATCCCATTAGTTAATGTAAGTACTACATCCATGGGTCTCTCATAAAATTAGTTTAAAGTCAATTTCATTTCTGTTTTTATTTTTGTTACTTTTTCGGTCATGTGGCCCGCGAAACGAGTGTCGAAAATTAAAATGGCCCGCAGGTCGAATTAGGTTGGGATTCACTGATCTAAGGGAAAGAAACTCCAAATCGTTGGACCGTTGTGGCACCACACAAGATTTGTCGTCTATCTCCATTCAGGGCCGGTCCTACAGGTTGCAGGGCCCTAGGCGAAACGGATTGCGCGGGGCCTAATTTGGGTTGTGATAAGGATAATAAGTGAAAATTAAGATTTTGTATTAGAAAATAAATTCGTCTTTGTATTTTATTCATACTTTACTAAGTACAAAATCACTGTCAATTTAACTTTACGAACCATCTACAGTAGAGATAAGCCGATAAACAATCAGATCTGCCTTTTAGATTTATTATCGACACGCAAAATATAGATTTAGTTGTTGTTTTTTTTTATATTAGAGGTCAAGATAGATTTGGACGTATACTTCTATGCTAGTGACTATGGAAGTAAATTAAGTATTTGAAGTTCTTGTTTTGGTTAAAATTCGGCTTATTATTACAT
This sequence comes from Biomphalaria glabrata, assembly GCF_947242115.1. Lineage (NCBI taxonomy): Eukaryota > Metazoa > Mollusca > Gastropoda > Planorbidae > Biomphalaria > Biomphalaria glabrata. Next base: position 43,249,252 of record NC_074720.1, read on the forward strand.
TTTTATTAAATGAAAGCTGACAAGGCCTTTTTTTTTAATCGCTAGTAGGATTGGAGTTTTCCATATTGAATGACACATCGAAAATTGTCTGTTTTATGATTTGCATCAGTTTTTAGAAGATTTTAATAATCTCAGGACATTTTCATGACTTTTTCTTATATTTTATAATTTCAGGAGATATCCTGGAACCCTTTAATAATAAGTTAAAATGGTTTAATTTAATAATTTACACCTAGAATTCGCATCGCGCGGGACCTAAGTAAGTGCGAGGCCCACTGCGGCCTAAGACCGGCCCTGTCTCCATTCCTCTCTGTCTTTTACCTTGGGTAGAGCCTCCTTCCTTCCGACAGACCCGTGACGTGGCAACAAACTTTAGACCTCCACTGCCCAAGGGTTATAACGTTAGTTCAGCGTTTGCGTTCAACTGTTAGCAGCAGCTCAGATTTTATCTCTGTAAGATGAGATAGAAAAAATAATAAACATATAATTGGTCTTAGGTTGTATGCATGTAATCGGACCAACCGGTTATAATGACCAAAACGATTGCATGCTACCATGGTATGAGTAATTGATTAAGACTTCATTAAAGTAGACCTTCTGATGGCACTTATTTTAATTGATTAAGACTTCATAAGCCCTAACCCTTCTGATGGCACTGTATTTTCTAATTGTTTAAACTCGATTCTAAGTAGTCAAAACAAATTTCGTCGCTATAGTCTTTTAGATATTCTGACTTAAATATATAAGGCTTGTTTTTCAAGACCGATGTACCAGATGTGACCTACATATTTTGCCACATCCAGGGCAAGCATAACCATTATCCGCCGGTAGTCGATTAAGATTTTCGTTTCGCCGTCTTGTGCCTGTCCTCTGCAGCGGATTTTCTTTTGGTTTCAAATTTGTATCCCGCGGCCTTTGTGAGTGATCTCCAGCTGTCTCGTTCTGAAGCTGCATGAAAACCAGGTGCTCTCTTCTAAGTCAGCGTTTCCGTGGGGCGCCTCTGTTATGTCGACCACCTTTTAGCTCACCAAAAAAAAAGACTTCTTTTGGCATACGTTCGTCTCCCATTACGTGATACGTGCCCTGCCCAGCGTAACTGTCTGACTTAGATTATAACTGAAATAACAATTTTATGATTTTAAGATACTTGTACACAAATTATCGGCCCCTGCTTTTCAATTTCATCGTTGAGACTGGAGCATCTCATCATACACAGATCTGTATTCAAATAAACCATTGAGTACTGAATAGCACTCTGTAATATTTTTTATTAAGCTTTTATTCAAACACTACTACCCTATATTATTTACGTGTATTGTTGCTATTTATATATTTTTTTTCACAATTTCTTTTGCTGTGTTTTACTTTCCCTGAACTATAATTATTCGGACTTTCATGCATATAGGGCAGGATAAAGGACAATCAAATGAAAGCAAGAACTATGAACAGGTTCTGAGCAAAGATTTTACATTTATGTATCTTTTAAAAAAATAAAGTGGGAAAAAAATATGTACTTTGTACACGCTTTAAAACGTGGGCGTCTTTAAATACTAAAATTAATAATTTTTTAAAAAATGTACTTAGAGGAACAGAAGCGGTTTGGGACTTATGCTACAAAACTGAGCTGCACGCATCTGAACGCCCTGCTATAGCGTTACATTAATAGTGGCCCAGATAAAACCTTGATGGAGGATAGATGCAAAGAAAACTAAAATAGACCACCGGCGGACAACAGCCTTAACTGCATCAGATGTGGAAAAATAAGTAGGTCGCAATTGGGTATTCCGTAGTCATGTAAAACACTGCACACATCCTTAATCTTCAAAAAAGAATTACAGGGTTTTAGATTTTTTTTTAAAATGAAAATATTGTTAACTGACTTAACTCTTTCTCTCCTAACTGACGATAACAACGTTGATTCCACCATAATGTGGAAAATAGTTACGGAGAGAAAGAGTTAATTACTTAGACTTCCAGCGGAGCATAGAGCCACAAAAGAAACTCGTTATCGGACAATGCCCCCGTCAGTTGAGTTCATCCCGCCATCTTTGCTTCTCGGTCTAATGATCTTCGCCATGTTTGCTTTGGTCTCCCACCAGGCTTTATCTTTCCCCGTGGTCTGTAGTGTAGAGCCAGTCCTGCAATGTCGTCTGCTGTTCTTTTCACTGTGTGCCCACTCCAGACCCCCACCCCCCATTACCCAAGTTTGATTTCTTGTTCTATCGCTGCCTGCTGAGCTTTCTCCCGTTGGCTGAAGTTTGAGACTCGGTTAGACCATCGAAGAACAGTGATATGTTGCAAGCATTATGTTGGTGAATGCCTGGACCTTGCCTGTATTGTTAGTCTCTGCCCACATATAAAAGAACTGCTTTCACATTGGTCTTGAAGATTAGGATTTTATTATGTAGGGACAGTGATTTTGACCACCAGATCGGCCGTAGGGTGTTAAAAGTACGCCTAGCCTTGTTGATCCGATTCTTGACATCTGCGCCCGCTCACTCTTCTTTGTTTAAGATAAGATGTAGGTAGACTATAAGCCCTTCTATTTTCATAAGCACTTTCCTGGCATAATGGCTTTAGCCCTCGAGCTCCGATTCAAGTTGTTCACACACATATATATTGCTATAACCCTAGTAACGGACTGAAAGGGTTAATGTTTGTGCGGCCTATTGACACACATGATTCAGGCCAATCACACAGGTCAAGGGCTGTTGAACAAGGGACATTACTGCTAATGCACGCATTATGACCAATGTTATGGTCATTTGACAGAAAGCCTTTACAGACGAGAGACAGTGTGTAAAGAAAGGACAGTTGAGTCCAGGACAGCAAGCAGTAAGGACTGTGTGCTACGAAGTGAGTCCTCGAAAATGTAGCTGTACGAGCTAGAGAGACTTGTAGTGATTAGTTAGGCAGTTCTGTAGTGTAGCAAAGCATTTGAAGTTACTGTAGCCAACTGTGTTTATTGGCTGTTGTTGATGTAATTGTAAATAAACCGCCACCTTGTTTATTGAAGCTCTTGTTGTCAAGTTGATGTTTTAGATGTGTTGTGTTGTTGGGCAGTGTTTACAGAGGGCCTGATAGAGAAGATCGTAACAATATATATATATATATATATATATATATATATATATATATATATATATATATATATATATATATATATATATAATTGCATTTGAAAAGCGATCACCAAGATACCCCCTTCTTACTCACTTCTCTCTTTTCAAACCAGACATGTGGTTATATCTAACGATTATATCAACTTGTGACACGGCTGAGTGTTGTATAAGTTTTTATTTTAACTTCAAGCAGTGCTACTTCGAGACAAGACTCCGAATATCTAGGTACCAGCACTGGATACGGAGGCGCGGTGGCTGAGTTGTACAGCGCTTGACCCCCGAACTGAGGAGTCCCGTGTTCGAAGACTGGGGTTTTTGTAATATTTCGGGATCTTAAGGGCGCCTCCAAATCCACCCAACTCTAATGGGTATCCGACATTAGTTGAGGAAAAGTAAAATCAGTTGGTCGTTGTGGTGGCCACATGACATCCTTGACATCATCTGCCCCATAGATCGTAAGGTCTGAAAGGGGAAATGTACTTTATATTCCTCGACTAGCCGCGACTTGCGTAATATTTTTCTTTAATAAACTTTCTAATTACAATGTATTTTATTTTATATATTTTTTATTTTTCTTCCCAGGATGCACTTTTAAATGTAGAGCTCATTAACTTTTTTCTTTTTTCTAATCACAGAATTAAAATTTTGATTTCAAATTAAATCATTAGGCCTCGGTAGCTCATCAAAGCATTCCGACACTTGAAGACCTGGGAGAGGAAAGGACGACATCGTATGCTGTTTTGTGTGTGTGTGTGTGTGTGTGTGTGTGTGTGTGTGTGTGTGTGTGTGTGTGTGTGTGTGTGTGTGTGTGTGTGTGTGTGTGTGTGTGTGTGTGTGTGTGTGTGAGAGACGTAGGTAGTGTTATGTCCATCGGTCTATTTCAGTGATGCCCAAAATACGGCCCGCGGGCCAGATCCGGCAAGCGACGTGGTTCCATCCGGCCCGCCGAAATGTTGGTACAAAGTGTAGAAATTCCCCATCCAAGAAGAATATGTTTAAAAGTGAATCTTTACCTTCGTTAGGGCCCTCACGTTTTGTCTGATGGATTGGTACCATGAAATTTAACATTTTTTAAAGAAATATGACTCTGAATGTAGAATTTAGCACGAAAAGTGAATGTATCTTTACTTTTTTGTGGAACATGATAATAAACCAATATATTTGTTTTATAAAGAAAGTGTGGCTTTGTAGGGCCTGTAACAAAATATGACGTCAATCTTGGTTTGAGCCGGGAATAAAAAGATTGTGAAACTTTGCCTAGAGATTGTAGGATCGATGAGAATATTTACCAAATAGAGACATGAAAACGAGTCTGGAAGCTACAACGTTACTAACATTTTAAGAAGAGAAATGAAGCCATTTTTCGACGCGTAAAAAATACTTCAAAAATCCCATTAATTAATTTAATTTTAAATCCACTGGTTTCTAACTAAATAATTTTAGGTCAATTTCACTTCGTTTTCGGATCTTTGATGCGGCCCGCGAAACGAGGGTTGGAAATTAAAATGGCCCGCAGGTCGAATTAGGTTGGTCATCACTGGTCTAGTAGGATCAGGAATTTTACCTCAGATTTGGATAAAATTGGGGGAAAGGCGTGTTGATACACTGTAGGACTCAGGGCCGCTTTAATGCCATGGTTGCTGACGGCCGCTGACTTGTAGCACCAAACTGCTGGTAGACAACTAAACCCGCTGTAGGTGTATTGTAGTTTAACTTATACAATTTAAACTAACTTTTTTGTGAACAAACCTAAATAGAACTTTTATTACAATATAGACCAATTCAACTTGAGATCAAATGAAAACAAAATTAAAACAAATCTAGCTCACTATAACAGTAAGTCTTTACACTCTGGCATCCTGGAGTCGTCTCCAGATCTAACTACAGTTTATGAAATCTCTATTTCATCAGCAGTTCACTCCCTTTTATCCACGGCTGCATCAATTGTACTGAAAGGTTACATCAGAACTCCTCAGCCAATAGAAAGACACACACACAGTCTATATTTAGCAGTATTTACCTAATTTTTTGTCTGGGCATATTTAAGCGATTCATTTTGTATTTCCTTCGACTATTTGTATTCGTGAATATTGTGTACACCAGTGATGCCCAAAATACGGCCCGCGGGCCAGATCCGGCCCGCGAAGTGTTTCCATCCGGCCCGCCGAAACGACAGCACAAAGTGTAGAAAATCCCCTCTCCAAAGGGTTGATAAAGTTATTTTTTACCTACGTTAGGGCCCTAACTTTTCCTCTGATGGATTGATACCATGACCTTTGACATTGTGTTTATGAAATGTGACTAGATGTATAATCTAACAGGAAAAGTGAATGGATCTTTACTACTTTTTTTTTGCGAACATGACAATGAGCCAATGTATTTGATTTGGAAAGATAGTGTGGCTGTTTAACAAAACATCAAACAAATATGGAAGCATTCTTGATTTGATTCGCGAATAAAATATTATTAAACTTCGCCTAGAGATTGAAGAATTGAAGTTGCCAAAAACAGAAAAGAAAATGAGTTGGCGGTTAAGCTAGATAGAATGTTGCTCGTATTGTAAGTAGAGAAATGAAGCCATTGTTCCGAAGTGTATAAAAGAAGACAAACTTCAAACATCTCACTAATTAATGTAAGTGCTAGATCCACGAATTTCTAATAAAATAGTTTTAGTTCTATTTCATTACGTTTTTGTATCTTTTCGGTCATGTGGCCCGCGACACTAGTGTCGGAAATTAAAATGGCCCGCAGGTCGAATTAGGCTGGGCATCACTGGTGTACACAAATATAGACAAAACAATGTATGCAAATAAATCTACGAAGACTTTAACCTCGAGCACTTTCTGAAGTGCATAGTTTATTACCTGACATTCGTTTGTTTACCGAAGACTCGTAAATTTGAATCCGTCCAGTCTGAGTCTTGAATAGCTGAATACACATTACAAAATACAGGAAACTGTTTCTTTTTTTTTAATAATTTTATTGTCCCATTCATAGACGTTGACTTTACGTCGGCATTGATTGTGTGTTTGTGTGTCTGTGTGTGTGTGTGGTTGTGTCTGGGTGTGTGTGGCTGTGTCTGTGGTTGTGTGTGAGGGGGGGGAGAGGTGGAGGAGCGCAATATTTAGCCATAGGACTAAATGCCAGCACAAAAAAAGGAATCATTAAAATGGGGTGGGGGAGAAAGTCTCCGGGGGGGGGGGGGGGAATGAAAGGGGGGAACTATTAGACTGATCCATTCTGGAATGGTCCAATCCCTCTGGCCCGCGTGAATACCGGCAGAGGTACGAAGAGTGGAAGTGTTGATTCCATCGGTTGTTTCAGGAATGGGCCAGTTACACGGTGTGAAAAAGGGGGGAATCAATAGAGGCTGATCGAGTCAATGAGTGCTGTAGATAGCATTGCCTTACTATAAGTAGCATCTAGGGCTTCCGTGCCACTACTGCGTAGAGCTAATTATCGCAAGATAATTTTGGGGTCTCATTGTCACAGCGGGCTAAGTGTTGGAACTAGTGTATGTGTTGTAGGCCTATTTTTCTCATTGTGTTTACTATCACATCGGATCACGTGTTAGATCTAGATCGAGTATTGTGGTTTTACTGTTACATTGGCCTAATTAAAAGACGCTTCGCTCTTACTCGAATTGGATTAAGTCTTACTACATTTACTTGTACAGAGGACTTAGTGTTGGGCGTGTGACTTGTTCTAGCATCGGATAGGGTTCCTACTACTGGACTGCCTGGTTTCCTTGAGTAGATTTTTGGTTTGACTACAGTAGGTAAGTTCCTATGCTTCCCCTAAAATAGTGTTAGAGCAAAATGAAGTAGATGATTAGATCAATGTTTATAGTTTGGTCTTGTAAATATGCATAACACATAAAGAACGTCACAGTGCGTATATTTGTGCATTCTATAAAGGGCGGCGTAATTTGTAGTTCTACAATATAGATGAAGGGCACCACAATATGTAAATCTACGCAGTTAATAGCGGGCTAGTGGGCGTCACAATATATGTAGATCTACGCAGTTAATAAAGGGCGTCACAATATTTAGATCTGCACAGTTAATATAGGGCGTCGCATTATACGTAGCTCTAGGCAGTTAATATAGGGCGTCACACTATGCAGATCTACGCTGCCAATAAAGGGCGCCACAATGTGTATATCCACACTGTCAATAAAATGGCTTATACTGCATAAACCTACATAGTAACAAAACAATGTTACAAAGACAGTTTGTGTGGAAACACAAGCTCAAAATAGGCCCTCAAAGGGATCCACCCAAGCAGGTAAAAAGGCAGGTTTCAATATTTTCAGAAAGAACATCAGAATGAAACTCTATTAAATACAAATGAGAGAAGAATGGAGAAAGAAGGTAGAGTGATCTTGTGTTGTGCCCCAGCAGACTTAAGGATATGTGAAAGTGAATGTGAAGTTAGATTTGAACCTGGCCTAACTGATGTCTTATAATGAATATCTCATTGATCTTATTGTTTTGTAAAGGATCAATATCTTATTCAAATCCTCAAGAAAAAACATTTCCGTTAAAAAAAAAATAGTTACGTGTGTTTGTCTTCTGATATAATTACAAATCAAATGATAATAAGAATAACTACTCATTAATTTTGTTTTAAATTATGCTCAACTTAATAGATTTTTTTTCTCTTTTAAAAAAAGAAAACTTTTTTTGTGTATATGTAGTAGTTCGTATGACAGAACTTACATAACTTAGAAATACAAATATAATAAAAAAAAATGTAACAAAAAAAATCTAAAACCATATGCATAAATATTTTTAAAATTTGGTGAATGGTCATCTCCCTTTCTAAAGAGCCACCCGTGTGTGTTACTATTAATAGTGAATAGTTGTAAAAGTCGTGTATTTTTATGACAAACTGCTTGCATAAGTGATTAAAAAGTGATTAAAAAATTAGATTTGTCGCTTTCAGAAAAGAAAAAAGTGGCCGTTGCATCAAAATTTTGAATGTTCTAAAATGTTAGGGTGTCAGATTTTCACCATCTTTTCTAGTTTACGAGATCTAAACGGGACAGACATTTCACACAAAACTAAAATCGTCTTTTCCCCTTTCGGGGGCCGCTAAAACGCGTCACAATAAGTAGGTTTATAGTAACAAAACGGTTTCACAATAGTTAGATCTGCAAAGTCGATAAAGGGCGATACAATAGCTAGATTACACAGGCGATAAAGGGAGATACAATAGTTAACTCTACACAGGCGATAAGTATCAACTTACATCTAATAGATCTAGCAAGTTAACTCTTTCTTTCCTAACTCAAGATACCAACGTTGATTCCACCAGAATGTGGTAAATAATTACGGAGAGAAAGAGTTAATTGAGAATAATTCGTTACATAAAGAAAGGAAACTAGGAAAATCCCTGACAGCTGTGACTAAATTTCCAGGTCACAGCTGGCACATGCGCAGTAAACAAAAAAACTGCACTCATCTTTCAATGTCGAACTGGAAAACATTTACATAAAACACGAATGAGAAATTTGATGAATGTTTCGCATTTGTAATAAATCATTCATCCAAACAGTGGCCAGGTAGTCAAGCTGTTTAAACGAGGCGGCCCGTAGCTGTACACGGGGCTCTGGGCGACTGTCATATCAAGCCATGAATAATTGTACGACGGGCTGATTAGAGTAACACCATTAGTAAAAATAAATTGCTACATTTAGAGACACTTTAGGACAGAAGAATACAAAGTAAGTAGCAAAAACATAAAACCTGAATCTTATCTTATCTTATGTGATACAAACGTTACTTCAAAAAAGAAGATGATTACGTCCTACGCGTCTTGCATTTAGTCACGCATATTAACCAATTAACTTAAATTCTGCCAAGTCACTGGTTTTCCTGGCTAGCTCAGGCAACCCATTCCATGCTCTAATAGCACTAGGGAAGAAGGAGTACTTGTACAAATTTGTCCTCGCATATGGGACGAGAAATGTGCCTTTATCTTTGTGTCTTTCAGAGTATTTTATTAAATTTTGTTTTTGTATTTGAATCAGCCATGAAAACTAAAGACTTAGCATAGCTTAAGTTTAAGTTACTGATTAACATGCATGACTAGATTGACATGCTATAGAAAGATCCTAGGTATCACTTACAAAGACTGCATCATGAATGAAGAGATTAGTAACAGGATTAATGCAGCAGCTGCACCCTACGATGACTTGCTAACCACTGTCAAAAAACGCTAACTCAAACTCTATGGCCACATCACAAAGTCCCCCAGGGCTCGCAAAGACCTTCCTTCATGGCACAGTACCAGAAGAGGCAGACAGAGACAGCGGTTGGAAGACAACATAAAAGAATGGACAGGCCTGGATGAAATTCTATCCAAGGTAAAAGACAGAGGGGAACGGAGAAATAATGATACAACCATTCAAGCCAATCTACTTACGCTGAAGCGTATGAATCCTTGTTTCGCGTAGGGCCCCGCATACTGTTCCCCCCCCCCCCAACCCTGTCTCCACTTTATTGCGTTTTAAGCCTATTAAGCTTAAATGTAATTGTATAATTTTTTACTTTAACGAATTATGTTATGTTACGGAACTAAAATTTCGTACACTAATCAAAAGCAAATAACTGAATTCTCTCTAGCACAATACGATGCTCATACATGAAAACAGAGGAGAAAACTTCAAACTACAGAAATACCACATTCTAACATAGCCATTTCAGTAGCACGAGATCTGTCTGTAAGGGGAAAATAATAAGTGATGCAACTAAAAATAGATGAGGTCGTCGGAAAACCCATTCATCATAAACCAGATCGAGGCTAACTAATAGGATCACGTGATCTTAAGACAAACTTGAAAAAAAATAGAATCTCAGAAATCCTCCCTGGCTTGTCTGTTCAACTTGCGTAGAATAAACATTAATAAGAGCATAAACAGGGCAGTGACTTTGATTGAATTCACAGTTAATTTCGTACAAGACGAGACCAAACGATCTGTTGTGCCGCCTCGTATTGGCCCCGTGCAGGGCCTGCATTATGTAATTGGAGGCCCTAGGTGAGTTGAATAAAGTGGCCCCAAATACAATAGAAAAACACAAAATTAAGGGCCAAAAATATGCAATAAATTATAAACCTCTAACATCTGTCTAAATAAAAACAACAAGTTAAATTCATATAACGCCGATAGCAAGACTATGTATCGTGGATGATGTATGATCACCAGACTAGAAATAATGTTTCGACAATTCACCAAAAGAAGAAACAATGGTCTTCTAACTTATGGAGTCTAACAAGTAGATCTATACATTAGTGAATAAACCTTCAATGATAGTAGAGACTTAGAGAGCTAGACTAGTGGACATAGAGTCATAGAGTTCTGCTAAGTTTGAGATTTGAGCCATGTTTCGCAATTTTTTCTCTAAAAAACATTCTTCGAGTCCTGTGGGAGGCCCACACCTATTGGAGTCCCTTGGCGGCCGCCTAGTTTACCTACGCGTGAGGCCGGCCCCATGTACTGATACATATTCTCTCGTTTAGCCGCCACTTTTATGTACTGCCACTAGAGATCGATATATTCCCTTGAGTTATCTCATATCTTATGCTACTGTGTACCTGTACGCTATCCTTGTTTTGTTACTGTGCGCTTTCCTTGTTTTGTTACTGTGCGCCATTCTTGTTTTGTTACTGTGCGCCATTCTTGTTTTGTTACTGTGCGCCATTCTTGTTTTGTTACTGTGCGCTTTCCATGTTTTGTTACTGTGCGCCATTCTTGTTTTGTTACTGTGCGCCATTCTTGTTTTGTTACTGTGCGCTTTCCTTGTTTTGTTACTGTGCGCTTTCCTTGTTTTGTTACTGTGCGCTATCCTTGTATTGTTACTGTGCACTATCCTTGTATTGTTACTGTGCACTATCCTTGTACTGTTACTGTAAAAAAAAACAACACCTTTACATGCTACAGAATGATTGTATTTTTACCGCATTGTTATGACATGATTAGGAATTTAGCTCAAAAAGTTTTTTTTTTTCCATAAAAAGGGAACGTTTTGGCTTAGAGACTATGAAGTGATTATTAAAAACAAGACTCGGATTTAAAGCGTAGCGAAAGTAAGACTTTTGGCAACGTTTGAGTGAGTTCGGTTTTAGTTTCTGAAGTAGATTTTTAGATAATCCGATATTCGACTGTTTCCTTCATTACGTAATAAACTTCTTGTTCGACGTCGTTTATCAGCGTCGACTACCTTTATGTCGTTGGCCTTTCGCCTTGTGTTGTTTCGTTGTTAGAGTGTTACGGCGTTTGGCGTATCTGGCCCAGACAAAGCGTGGAGGTGCCAAACAACATGAAACCTTCGAGTTTCTAAATAATAATAGAGAAAGGGTACGCCTTTACATTTTATTTTATCCCGGGACCCCGGATACCTCGCTACGCCACTGCTGCCACAATAGGCCTATGTTCCGTTGAACCGCCATATTATTTAGTGTTTCGATGTATTTCTTCCACTATATCCAGTATTTCGACGCTACTAAAGGCCCCTATATTCTTCCACTATATCCAGTGTTTAGACGCTACTATATGCCCCTATGTTCTTCCATTATATCCAGTGTTTAGACGCTACTATATGCACCTATGTTCTTCCATTATATCCAGTGTTTAGACGCTACTATATGCACCTATGTTCTTCCATTATATCCAGTGTTTAGACGCTACTAAATGCCCCTATGTTTTTCCACTATATCCAGTGTTTCCAAGCTACTAAATGCCCCTATGTTCTTCCACTATATCCAGTGTTTCCACGCTACTAAATGCCCCTATGTTCTTCCATTATATCCAGTGTTTCGAAGCTACAATATGCCCCTATGTTCTTCCATTATATCCAGTGTTTAGACGCTACTATATGCCCCTTATGCTCTTTCATTATATCCAGTGTTTCGACGCTACTATATGCCCCTATGTTCTTCCATTATATCCAGTGTTTCGACGCTACTAAATGCCCCTATGTTCTTCCATTATATCCAGTGTTTCGACGCTACTAAATGCCCCTATGTTCTTCCATTATATCCAGTGTTTCGACGCTACTAAATGCCCCTATGTTCTTCCATTATATCCAGTGTTTCGCCTCTACAAAATGCTCTTGAGGCGACACATCACCATGGAACAGCCATTGATGTTGGGGAAAAAAAGGGGCCAGATTTTTTCTGAGCCTTGAGCTCCAAATAAACCAAAAATAAATTTTGCAGACGGCCAAATCTCTTAACACTGGGACCTGCATCACGTGCGAGTGGAGATTATCTGGCAATACAGAAATAAGCGCCTTAATGTTTCTTATTAGATGTGCAGCAATCAATAGACGCACCCCCTCCCCCCCCCCCACCCCCTTGTTATTGTTCCTTTTTCCTACGCTGACAAGAAAGCAAATATTTCTAGACACAGAGATAAGTAACTTGTGAGACTTGTGCCTCCATCCTGGCAGTAAATCCAAAAAAAAGAACCGTGAGATGCGTAATAAATGAATATTCACATTTGATTAGAGCAGTGGTTCCCCTGTGTTCCCTGTGAGTCCTAGCAAGGCCTAAATATACCTGGCAGTAAATCCAAAAACAGAACCGTGAGATGCGTAATAAATGAATATTCACATTTGATTAGAGCAGTGGTTCCCTGTGTTCCCTGTGAGTCCTAGCAAGGCCTAAATATACCTGGCAGTAAATCCAAAAAACAGAACCGTGAGATGCGTAATAAATGAATATTCACATTTGATTAGAGCACTGGTTCCCTGTGAGTCCTAGCAAGGCCTAAATATACCACAAAGTACCGGAATAATTAACTAATAGGCCACCACGTGAATTAATCTCTCTAAAAAAATAAGCTAAGTGTTCCGCTAAATACTTAGAAAGTGTGAAGTGTTCCGCTAAATACTTAGAATGTGCGAAGTGTTCCGCTAAATACTTAGAATGTGCGAAGTGTTCCGCAAAATACTTAGAATGTGCGAAGTGTTCCGCTAAATACTTAGAATGTGCGAAGTGTTCCGCTAAATACTTAGAATGTGCGAAGTGTTCCGCTAAATACTTAGAATGTGCGAAGTGTTCCGCTAAATACTCAGAATGTGTGAAGTGTTCCGCTAAATACTTAGAATGTGTGAAGTGTTCCGCTAAATACTTAGAATGTGCGAAGTGTTCCGCTAAATACTTAGAATGTGCGAAGTGTTCCGTTAGAAGTCAAGATTGGGAAACACTGGAGTGACACCACTCGTAAGATCACTTAACTTAAAACACGTCAGGACAGAAGACTAAAGCAGCTGTAATACATACATCAGGCGCGGTGGCTGAGCGGTAAAGCGCTTGGCTTCCGAACCGGGGTGTACCGGGTTCGAATCCTGGTGAAGACTGTGATTTTTTAATCTCGGGATCTTCGGGCGCCTCTGAGTCAACCCAGCTCTGATATAAGTTGTGCTGGTCACGTGACACACCACAGAAACAGATGACCTTTACATCATCTGTCCTATAGACCGACTACAAGGTCTGAAAGGGGGAACTTTAATTTTTAAAACAAATACACTGACAAAACCTAAAAATGTACAGAGAGAGACAAAACGATAGAGACATTTTCTTATACAAATTAAGTTTCTTTTTCCAAGTAGCATTAGCGAAAATAACACGTTGCCGAATCACATAAGAAAACTTAATTTCTTATTAGACCTTTAAAATTAAGTCTCTAATTCTTATCTTATATAATACAGACGTTACTTCAAAAAAGAAGATGATTACGTCCTACGCGTTATGCAATATCACATAGGAAAACTAAATTTGTTATTAGACCTTTAAGTCTCTAATTCTTATCTTATCTTATCTTATATGATACAGACGTTGCTTATAATAAATGAAAAACTGTCATGGAATCCAAATATTGATGAAACTTCAAAAAAATCAAACAAAGCATTAGGATTTATTAAAAGAAATTTCTATAAATCAAATAAGAACATAAAACTAAAATGTTATTTAACCTTGGTTAGGCCAACAATAGAATATGCATCCTCCGTTTGGGACCCCTCAACTCAAGAAAACATTAAGAAACTCGAACAGACACAAAATAGAGCAGTGGGATTCATAATAAACGAATATTCACATTAGACTAGAGTAACGCCTTTAGTAAAATCACTAAATTTAGAAAGCCTTCAGGACAGAAGACTCAAAAGTAAAGTAGCAATTATACATAAAACACTGAACCATAATCTTCAAATACAAAACAAAATTTAATAAAATACTCAGAAAGACACAAAGATAAAGACACATTCCTCGTTCCATATGCTAGGACAAATTTGTACAAATACTCCTTCTTCCCTAGTGCTATTAAAGCATGGAATGGGTTGCCTGAGCTAGCCAAGAAAACCAGTGACTTGGCGGAGTTTAGGTCATTGGTTAATATGCATGACTAAATGCATGACGCGTAGGACGTAATCATCTTCTTTTTTGAAGTAACGTCTGTATTATATAAGATAAGACAAGATAAGACGATGACACACTAAGGGCGTAGAAATCTTTTTTTTTTAAGAAACCTTTGTCATTTATAACCTCAATTATGCAGTCGTCTTTTTAGAGTACCAGAAGCGTTGTCTGTGGTCCTCCTTTGGTCAGCGGTCATTTCTTATACAGACTGTGGCATACATATTTTCTAACCTCTGATGCAGACAAAACCGATTTTCCCCTGGGGTCAATTTAAGTTTCCTTTCTCGTCGTCAGCACCTGTTTTCGGCAAAAGTTTTTTTTTTTTTAGTAGCACCGAAAGGGAACAGCCGTTGTTAGTTTTGTGTGGTCTGTCCGTCCGTCCGTCCGTCCCGTTTAGATCTCATAAACTAGAAAAAAATATTGAAAAATTCGACATTATGATGTTTTAGACCTTTCAAAGTTCTGATGCAACGGCTACTTACTTTTTTTTTTTCTGAAAGCGAAAAAAATTAATTTTTTTAAAAATTAGCTATGCATGTAGTTTCATCATAAGAATACGCCATTTTTACAACTTTCACTATTAATAGTAAAAAAAAAACAACACTAGGGGACTATTTAGTAAGGAGATTATTATTTAGCGTAATGTAAACAATTATAATAGAACGGTTTTTATTTTTGGCACAAAATGTTTAAAAATGTTTATTACTAAATTATTTTTTTTTGCCAGACTTACATACTTATATTTTAAACAAAATATCTACTTTTTTTTTAAAGATTAAAAATCTAATCAGTGTGCATTGAAGTCGAATATAACATGTAAAACAACAATTAATAAGTAGTGGTCAAGACTAAGACTGCTATATTAGTTATTATGAGAATTCATTATGATTACAAGGAATCTTTTCTCATATACAGACAACACAACAGAAACATACACATAAATAGATTATTATGTACAACATATAGTAGACCACGCCCATTTACCTGCTTGAGTGGACCACTTCGGGGCGGATTCTGAGTTTGTGTTTCCACACAAGCTCTCTCTGTAACTTTTTTTTTTTTTAGGGGGAGGGGGGGGCGATCTCAAATTTAACTGGTCGTTTTGCTTCTGCTAAATAGGATGAAGACAGTTTCACTTTTCTAAAATGTCTGGAGGATTGAATGAAAAGTTTGAACTTGTGCGCTATTCATTCGGAGATGGTTAAGGCAGCTGCTATGAAAACCACCACGTTAGAATGGGAGGAACAAGAGCGCCCCCACCCCACTTCAATCGCCCCTGACACCATGGCTGAATAAATGGTCGTGCGGTTTGCGCGCTGGACTGTCGTTCGGATTTATCGATGGTCGAGGGTTGAAACCCTGCCCGCTCCATCCCCCGTCGTCCTGCGGGAGGTTTGGACTAGGAAGTAAACTATCTTCAACTCTGAAGGAACATCCGAATTATGTAAAACATTATACGAAACATTTTACAAAACATAAATGCGCTCTGGACTGTCGTCTCCATAGTTCCGGGTTCAAAACCTGCAGCCATCTCCCTTCGTCCAGCTTTTGGCTAGGATACATGTTGTGACACGGTTACTATGTGGTCAACCGTGACACACGGTCAAGTGTTGGGTATCGAGAGTTAGCGGACTGGGGGGGGGGGGGGAAGTGACGAGTGGGTAGACAAGAAGAAAGGAAGTCAGCGAGTGAAGTATGAGATCTGTATATAACGTTTGCCGTGTATATATGTTTTGTTAAAATGTTCCACAATTAAAAGGCACTTTAAACGTATAAGGACTTGTTTCTTCACAATACATTTATCTTCAATTGTGAACGATCACCATAAACCTGTCAATCAAACCTATCTAGAGATGTGAAAGGAACGATATTAGAGAATTAAAAAAATGTGTCAGTCTTGCAAGTTTCTGTAAATATAATGGTTAAAAAAATAAAATAAAATAATTTTAAAGCAACCATTTAAAACAAAACAAAGATTTACATGACTGCCTGATAATTTTTTTTTCTATATTAACAAATAACTCACTTATTATGGTCTTTTGAATTAAGAATTCGTGTGTTCGTCACATTTCATACTCAATGACGTGGCAAAGAGCTATTGGTCTAAACTGCCTACAGGTTGTGACGTTGCAGGTCAGAGTTCAGGCCTTCTGTAACTATTAGTCTCTCTTTTCAGACCTTGCGATCTTTAGGGCCGATGATGTCAAGGTCATCTTTTTCTTGGCCAACGGTTAACAAGCAGGGTGTCATGTGGCCAGCACAACATCCACCACCTTTACTTTCCCTAACTAAAGCTGTGTGCACTCAAGGGCGCCTTGAAAAAGTCCCAAAATTCGAAATCCCAGTCTACACCGAGATTCGAACCCATGACCCAGGTTCGGAAGCGAAGCGCTTAACCACTCAGCCAATGCCACCCCTAGTTTAAGTATGACTTTCAAAATGCCCATTAACAATAAGTGTAAAACGTTATTTCTGAACGAAATAATACAGTGAGTTTGTGTTACGCACAAACTCCTTGACGCCCCTGCGTACTTAATTAAAATAACGAAAAATTTTGTTTTCAGAAGATCGAAAGCAGCTGTTGTTATTAATATCGAGCACTTGTTCTTCTTCATCTTTCTTATTGTTATGTTGGAGCGTTCAGATGACTAGACCAATACATGAGATGAACTGCGCAGTGGTTTCCAAATCAGGGAGCTCTCCATATAGTTTTCTTTCTATTGGGGTGATTTGGAGCCAATGTCTTATACGGGCCTCTTGGTAAAGAGAGCAGTTTTGGAGGACGTGGTCGGCATTCTCTGGTGATACTCCACATGGCAGATTTCACTGGTTCCAATTTTGAGCTTCCGGTACATGTGTTAATATCGAGCACGAATCAAGTGATGGGGAAATACATTTTTATATGGCTTTTAGTGTTTGTTTTGTGTTTTATGAATTCTCAGGAAGATCGGTACATGGAACAGACCGACAGCACAAAAAAAAAGAGGGGGGGGGGGAAAGGCAGCTTTTTACAGTTTTACAAGTGTCGCTAAAATTGGAGGACATAAAATATCACATTTAAGCTTTAGTTTGTTTTTTTTTTGTTCATTCCTTCAGTTTGTGGTGTGTGTGTGATGTATGTGTGTGGGAGGTGAACTCGTTTCAATTACGCTTGGCATTTGATTACTTCCATACGCCTCGTTGTCCAACAATTACGAGTGTAGCTTCGTATAAAAGTTAGCTCGTGGCTAACTAGATCAACTGGCAAGTGACTTATATGTGGTTCACATGTTCATTTAGGGAAGATAATCTCTGCGCCTGAAAGCCAAAACCTCTGATTTTGTCTGAAATGAACAACGTGCTGGGCAGGGACCCACGGCCTCAAAATGTGCTGATGGGAAACCTACGCAGGATTTCTTTTCCTGTCCGCCAATTAGGTCAAGATGGCGTATTATCTTATCTTATATAATACAGACGTTACTTCAAAAAAAGAAGATGATTACGTCCTACGCGTCATGCATTTAGTCATGCATATTAACCAATGACTTAAATTCTGCCAAGTCACTGGTTTTCCTGGCTAGCTCAGGCAACCCATTCCATGCTCTAATAGCACTAGGGAAGAAGGAGTATTTGTACAAATTAGTCCTAGCATATGGGACGAGGAATGTATTTATGCATATGCATTATTTGCATTACGTTCCCGATGTTTTCAAAGGACGGGCGGGGGGTATCTGGGAGGTATCTGCAAACAACTCTCTGTGCGAGACAAGATTTGAACTCAAGCCCTATTGATAGGTAGCCAAGCGGGCCTTGCCTCTCAGCCACTCATCCAAAAGACACTGATTCAAGTTTTCATAATTTTATGTCCACGTAGTGAGAGTGAACTAAACCGAGACCAGCCGTTACAGAAGCCCTGAACACTGAGCTGCAACGTCACATCCTGTGGGCAGTGATTGGTCTCGACTAAACCATCCTTATGCCCCCTTCACTTCTAACCGTGTCCCCTAAGACTTACGGTGTGGGGAAAACTTTTAGCACACGAACCAAAGGTT